>NC_135848.1:572500-712500 GCF_029677425.1 Wolffia australiana
TCATTCTTTCTCTCTATGTCTCTTTCACTCACTCTCTCTCTCTGCCTCTCTGTTTCACTCTTTCTCTCTAACTCTCTTTCACTCTTTCTCCCGAACTCTCCTTCACCCTCTCTCTCTCTCTCTCTCTTTCACTGCCTATATTTTTCACTCTTTTTCTCTAACTCTTCTTCACTCTTTTTCTCCAATCCTCTTTAACTCTCTCTCTCTCTCCCTCTTTAACTCTTTTTCTCTAATTCTCTTTCATTCTTTCTCTCTCTGTCTCTCTTTTTAACTGTTTCACTCTCTCTCTCTTCCTATTTTGCGCTCTCTCTCCCCACCTCTCTATCTCTCTGTCTCTCTCTCTCTCTTCCTGAAAACAATTTTACTTTCTCTTTTAGCTAAAATTGAGGTTGACCTTCCGTAGGGGTAAATTTCAGGAAGTTACATTCCTGCAATAATAGACTTGGTTCACTCCACATGACCGTTTTCTCACTTCAGAATTATCACTCGAAATATTCTAGCATTGAAACTCTTTCCCTGTTATTTTTTATTAGAGAGTCAGTCGGAGATTCGAGATCCCAGTTGAGTTCTCTTTTCAGAGAAAAAACTACAATTTGGTTCTTCGCCCTGAAAGAAATTCAATAATAAAACGATCTCTCTCAGTCTCTTTTCTGTCGCTCTCTTTCGCTCTGTTTACCAGCCTCTCTGTTTATGTCCCCCTCTCCCTCTCTGGATAATGGAATAACATAAATTACTGCATGCAGGGATCGATGAAAGTGGAGGGATGTGCGAGAAGATCTCTGCGGCGGAAGAAAGACGTGGGAATGGACGATTACGCTGGGTCGGGAGCGAATGCTCGTCACAATCCGCATGGCCCCGGAAGAATCTGAAAGTTTTTAAGTGGACCGTCGTCATCTTAGGCGATATTATCTCCACAGCAACAGCAACCGTTACCATAGCTCGCTCGGCGCCCACTCATTTGCCCAGTAGAGGTGCCAATATTGCGAGTTTTTTTTCGTCGAATAAAGTCCTCTCTTTCTTTTCCAGGCTTTAGCGAAGTGATTCAATATCTTTGCTAGTAGTTCATGTCCACTAGATATATCTCTATTCTCTATTCTCTCTCTCTCTCTCTCTCTCTCTCTCTCTCTCTCCCTCGCTCTCTCTCTCTCTCCCTCGCTCTCTCTCTCTCTCCGCTGCGTCCGCTACACTGAGCTGACATGAGCTTCATTCCGAGTGTCTGCTAAATTAGTGCCTTCAAGCTGAAATATAATCAACAAAATTGAAGATATTAGCTAGGGGTTGGATGTAACTTAATAAAATGATTAAACGAAGATTTCATTGTACTGAACTCAAGTTTATTGCAATTTTAAAGTGTCATCAGACGAGATGAAGTTGAGCAAGGTGTTACCAGGATAAGTTATTGATTCATCCTCAACCATCTGATAACTCTAGAAATAATGCTTACCCTTATCCTCAGAAATATGCAGTGTGAACTCTCCATTAAATTAACATCATACATTGAACATCTTTCAGTTCATGTTTTATTATGGGAATCATGAACTAGATGTCATGGGATGAGTCTATTTCTGTGTGGTCTTCCACTCACAGTTATAACTCAAAAAAAATTTTAGGAACATTTAGGGGACCATTCCCTTTGATACTAAACTACGGACTATTCCAAATTAGTTTTAAATTACCTAATATCTGAGTAAATGTCTCCTACCTCTCTTTATGCGATATCGTGATCTTAGTTCAAATGTATAACAATTTACCTTTAGTAAGAAATACAACTAGGTATATAAAAACTTGAAGTATTGCTCTATATAAATCCATCGGGCAAATTGGCCCATATATCCTGGGTTTTTTAAAATGTACGCGATCTATCCCCAGTTTTTTTTTCACGCGATAGATCCCAAAAGTTTTAAAACGTCCGCAATCTATCCCCGTTTTTTTAAAACTTCTGCGTTCTATCTCACTGTTTCCCGAAGCTGACGTGGCGTCCGACACGGACGGCGAAATGGGCAGCTGGGCTGACCGTAATGGACGTGGCTTCCAAGTCAGATGCCACGTCCGCATCGAAAAACCCTGGGATTTGTGGTCATTTTCGATCGGAAATCGCCGCGAAAAAAAACCTTCTGCATCTCTCCGGCGATTTCGACGAGCGATCCATTCAAGGCCGAAAGGATCGATCCCGAAGAAGCGTTTCTGCAAGACCGGTATTTTTCTTCCCGATTCTGAGACAAATAGTTGTCTCTTTAATGTATTGAACAATATTTTTCCCATCTCTCTTGCCTATTGCCTATTTCGACAATTAGAACCCTCCCTTTTCTGACGGGGATCTTATTTTTCTAGTTATGTGTTCATTTACATATTTTGGATTCTTTTTCATCTCACTTGCCACTATCATTTTGTTATTCTAGCAAAAAAAACTTTTGATGCGTGTGAGTAATGCACATAGCTTCCAAAATTGTTCCTTTTATATTCTTCTGCCTATTGCCTATTTCTACAATTAGTTTTCAATGCGTTGTATTGAACAATATTTTTCCCATCTCTCTTGCCTATTGCCTATTTCGACAATTAAAACCCTCCCTTTTCTGACGGGGATCTTATTTTTCTAGTTATGTGTTCATTTACATATTTTGGATTCTTTTTCATCTCACTTGCCACTATCATTTTGTTATTCGAGCAAAAAAAACTTTTGATGTGTGTGAGTAATGCACATAGCTTCCAAAATTGTTCCTTTTATATTCTTCTGGATTTTTACGAATGATAATTTCCCAATATTGATCTTCTTCGCTCCCTTTTGTGCCTCTTGACCATAAAATCTTAGTGACACGATTGGGATCATGCCCATCTCCTCTTATACTGCTTGTAATGTTATTTAGAACCACTGAAAATCATTTTATGTCATTTCCCTTTTGCCACTTTCCTTATATCCATTGCCAAAACCAGAAGCCATCCTGGTTTTCCCCATTATTCGGTTTTTTGGAAATTAGTACTCTTCCAACTACAACATGGCACGGGTTTACTTGGAACAAAACATCAAACCACATCATAGAACAAGACCTTACAAGTAATCTTCAACAGATTGGAATTCATTTACCAACATATTTTTTCCTTCCAGTTGAACTGATTTCTATCATTATTTTAGTTGCCTTAATAGGTGCAATTACAAGATGTTACTCTTAACTTTTGCTAAATTTAATTTCTACTATTGATACTAGTCTCCCCGGTTTCTCCTCTGGGATCATGTGCATCTCCTCTTCAACACCCAGTATATACCGTTATGATACTTCACCAGCATATCCTGTTGACGAACGGTTCCGTCAAATACAGAGACAGGGGAGAGCCAAACGAAGGAAAGAGAGACGCCATGAACAAGGACCAAACAACAAGGAACGCACAAAGAAACAAACCTCCTATTCACTCCCTGTTTCTGCCTCTAATTCTCGTATAAATCATCACAACTCCCCAAATTTTCCAAGCAATTGGATCATGATCAGTATCTTCGAGTATACACGAAAATCCAGCTGATCTTCGTTCAACCACATCATCTTTTACTACAACCCTCGTCTCGTTCTTCAACCAATCACTCAAATCGTGACGATTTTCGTTCAGTCTGAGACAAATACTTGGAACAAAACATCAAACCACATCATAGAACAAGACCTTACAAGTAATCTTCAACATATTGAAATTCATTTACCAACATATTTTTTCCTTCCAGTTGAAATGATTTCTATCATTGTGACTCTAAATCTGATTTTAGACATATATCTTGACAGCTCAAATTTGACATTGTTCCTAGAGACAAAGCTGAATTCGAGGAGTCCTTTACGAATTTTCATCATTCCTTCAAGCATATGTAAAAGTAAAGAACAATGTAAGTACACATTTATTACGCACAATAATTTTTTATTCGATATGTTATAATTCCTCACAAAATGGGTGAATGTGGAATTAGAATTTTTACAATACGTTAGTTATTGTTTCTTATTATGTCCGTGGAATAGGGCCGATGGGGCGAGAAATGTGTTTCGCGTTAATTACGATCGTCAGCTCGCTCGTGGCAGTGATGCTTCTACAAGTGATTTTGTAGGACATTTAAGTGAAGAAGAGATTTGTAGTGGGAACAATAATTCTGAAGATGAGATAATAATTCCCACTTATACAGATGAGGAGTTCGAAAATGTTAGGTTCATGCCACGTTGTAAAAGGTACGATACCAGTTGCCCCGTTGAGGCAATTAGCTTTGAAGTAGGCATGAAATTTGAGTCGGCCGCTCAATTTATGGCGGCTATGAAGAACCATGCCATATGGAGTGGGTTCAATTTTAGATTGAAGAAGTCTTGTGAGACAAAGGTTGAAGTGATATGCAGTAACGATTGCCCGTGGCAGGTATATGCTAGTTGGTGCCGGACGGAAGATGCTATCATCGTGAAGACATTAAACGATAGACATACGTGCAGTCGGTCTGCAAGGAATAGACAGGCTGGTTACAAGTGGATTGCGAATCATTTCCTCGAAAACTTCCGCATGAATAATTACTGGCCTGTGGGGGATATGATGCGGGAGATGAACCATAAATTTGGAATCACGGTGGGGAGGACTACGTGTTACAAAGCAAGATCCACTGCTCGCAAGATGCTTCAAGGATCCCTGGATGACCATTACCACTTGTTGCCGTCCTATGTAACTGAATTGAGGAAGGTAAATGAGAATAGCACCTTCAAGTTATTGCTCGATACGGACACCCCTGATTCGCAAGTTAGGTTTAGGAGACTCTATATATGCTTTGAGTCTTTGGCTAGGGGTTTTCTTGAGGGGTGTAGGAAATTCATTGGACTGGACGGTTGTTTTCTGAAGAGTGAGGTGAAAGGGCAGTTGTTGAGTGCAGTTGGGAAGGATGGAAACAACCAAATGTTTTCAATTGGTTGGGCCATGGTCGAAGGAGAAAACGAAGATTCCTGGACTTGGTTCATTGAATTGCTAATACAGGACCTAGGGATTGCTGACGGTATCGGTTGGACATTTATGAGTGATCAGCAGAAGGGTTTAGGTAACGCAATGGCAAAACTGTTGCCAAATGCAGAGCACAGAAATTATGCTAGGCATATCTTTGCAAATTGGAAGAAGCGGGGGCATTCAGCTAAGCTGTTGAAGAATATTTTTTGGAGGACTGTGAAATGCAAAAATCTCGAAGAATTCTGGAAGCTCCTACGACAGATGAGGTCAATTTAACCTGAGGCTGCACGTGATTTTGACGCCGTAGGTGTGCACAAGTTTTCCATGGCGTTTATCAGTGAATGACCGAAATGTGAGACGATTGATAACAACATCTGTGAATGCTTCAATAGTTACATCTTTCCATACAGGGGAAAACGTATCATAGACATGTTGGAAGATATCAGGAGTGCATGCATGCAGAGGATAGTTCGCAAAAGGGATTTGTTCTCTGACAGTTCCGACCAATTATGCCCCCGAATAAGAGGCTTGCTCGAAGAGAACAGATTGAAGTCTAGGAAATGCAGACTCAAACATGCTGGCCATTATCAATTCAAAGTTATGATATTCGGAGACGGATATGTGGTCGACCTGCGTGCTCGGAAATGTAGCTGCAGATATTGGGCATTAAGGGGTATTCCTTGCCCCCATGCTATCGCTTGCATTCATTGGATCAAGGATGACCCTGAAAATTTTGTCTCTGACTGCTACAAGAGGGATATGTACCAGAGGGCGTATCATATGGGTATACCACCGATGAATATGAGAAACATGTGGGATGAAGATGAATTGACCTATGTATTCCCTCCTCTTGTCAAGCGACAACCTGGGAGGCCGAAGATGAGAAGAGTTGACATGGTTGAGAGATTTTATCTTAATCGTCAAGGATTCACGAATAAAGGCACGTAGAAGCAGTGCTCTCTTTGCCAAGAATTTGGTCACAATCGGAAGACATGCCCCCGAAGATGTAATCAGGCTACAGACATGGTATGAATTGAATCAAACTTTATCTTCTTAGAATTTTAATCAACCGTGATAAGTGAACATGTTTTAAAAAAATATGCAGGGTTTAAAGGAAGTCGTAGAAACCTCGCGGCTTGAGGTGGATGATAGAGACAACCAACTTCTTGAAATTAGCCTGCAAGTACTCCAACAATATCCAAGACCCATTACGCATGAAAGGGGAGAGGCTTCATCTTCCGCATTTAAAAATTTGCAGAAAAGCGTCGGCAAGTTACTGGTATGATTCATTTTCTTTCATATGTATATATATATTCGGTGTACTTGTTCGTAAGTTTCCATACTCTAATCGGTTCTGTGTCCTTTTGTAGGGACGAAAGAAGCAAGTGGAACAAATTACTGATGTCCAAGTACAAGGAGGGAAATCACCAGAACAGCCAGTTTATGGGGTAATAATTGGAGCTAGTGGACCACTGTACACCTGCGTAAGTTTAATTTTTTTTCGCATGTAAGTTCGTTGTTTGCAGTAATATGTAAATTGGGGTACGTATCTCTCTATACATACATCGGGTGTCCCGCGGAGAACTAGTTATTTGGGAAGTTACGGAGGCCAGTTTGTCACCATTGAACGAGGTGGGCGGGAGTCGCAAGAACAGTTCATCATTTCCCCCGGCATGAGCAGTTCAACCGCGGACAAGAGCGACAAATTGGTTTAGATTATGAAGATGTCGGTACTAGCCCAAAGGTGTTTGAGCATGTAACATTTTTGGGAAACCCAGAAGACGAATGTTTTTTTTCGAAAAAAACCGAGATGCAAGAAGGACACTTTGAAGACCCGGATGCAAACTTTTTCCTTCCTGAAGACCTATGCAGTTTTTACTATTTATGAGCTCCCATATGCAATAATAGTTCATTGTGTTTCGGAGAATCTAGATGCAGTGATAATTTTATGGCAAACTAGATGCAAAAAATTATTCCAGAAATCCTAAAGATATTTGTGCATAAAGCGAGACGTAAAAACACTCTTTTTCAAGTTAATTCATCAGAATATCTCAGACCCAAAGGTCAAATTAATTCATCAGAATATCCATGCAAGTTTCTTAAACCGGGCTTGCAGACATGTGCCTGGTCAAATATCAGATGGCGTACAACGTTGACAAAGATAATTAAAAAGGCGACGCAGAGAGACAAACGAGTCTCTTAAACCGAAGGAAGAGAAGAGAGGAAAGAGAGACTGTAGAGAGAGAAGGAGAGAGAGGTAGAGAGGAATGGAGGGACAAATAAAGGGAATGGGGGAGAGAGAGGAAGAGAAAGAGGTTGAGAGATAGAAAGAGAAAGGGATGGCATAGAAAGAGACTGAGAGAGGGAGGACATGAGAGAGAAATGGAGAAGAGAGATAGAAAAAGAAAGCGAGAAGGGAGAGAGGTAGAAAGATATAGGGAGGAGGGAGAAGAAGGAAGGAGGTTGAGAGAGAAGAATATAGATCAAGGGAGGAGTGAGGAAGAGAAATGGAGAAAATGCAGACCGAAGGCGTGGAGTGACAGACAGAGAGCGAGACAGACATATATATATATATAGATAGATAGATAGAGACAAAACGAGATAACAAGAAATAGAGAGAGATCGACGGAGAGAAACAGAGAGGGAGAGAGAGATAATGAGAAAGATTAAGAGAGAAAGAGAGATGGAGAGAGACAGAATGAGAGAAACAGAGAGAGAGAGAGAGAGGCACACAAACAGAGAGAGACAGAGTGAGAGAAACCGAGCGAGAGAGAGAGATCGCAGAGGAGAGAGGTAGAAAGAGATAGGGAGGAGGGAGAAGAAAGAAGGAGGTTGAGAGAGAAGAATATAGATCAAGGGAGGAGTGAGGAAGAGAAATGGAGAAAATGCAGACCGAAGGCATGGAGTGACAGACAGAGAGCGAGACAGAGATATATTTATATATATAGATGGATAGATAGATAGATAGAGACAAAACGAGATAACGAGAAATAGAGAGAGATCGACGGAGAGAAACAGAGAGGGAGAGAGAGATAATGAGAAAGATTAAGAGAGAAAGAGAGATGGAGAGAGACAGAATGAGAGAAGCTGAGAGAGAGAGAGAGGCACACAAACAGAGAGAGACAGAGTGAGAGAAACCGAGCGAGAGAGAGAGAGAGAGAGAGAGAGAGAGAGAGAGAGAGAGAGAGAGAGAGAGATCGCGGAGAAGAGAGAGAGTTCGCAGTTTTCCCGTAGTTCTCCCGTAGTTCTCCCGACGATGACGTGGCATCCGACTTGGATGCCACGTCTATTATGGTCAGCCCACTTGGATGCCGCGTCGAACGCCACGTCATCGTCGGGAAAACTCCGGGATAGATCGCAGTTTTTGAAGAAACGAGGGATAGATTGCGGACGTTGTAAAAAACAGGGGATAGATAGCGGACCTTTTTAAAAACACAGGATAGATCGCGTACATTTAAAAAAACCTGGGATATATGGGACAATTTTCCCTAAATCTATCATACATGTTTATAATGTTAGGGTATTTTGTATTATAACATAGGTCAATATAATAGAGTATCAGGAGTGATCAAATATTTTTAAAATATTTTTTAATCAACCAACTTTCTAGACCAAAGGATTTCTATTTCCTCAGAGTCCCACCCACAAATTGTAAAAAAAACGTGCATATGATGTAATCTTTGAGATTTGAAGCTCTGCTAGCAACACAAGAAATTGGATCTCAGCACAAAGGTTTCTCTTTATTGATCCGTGTGTATTTTATGCTAATTTTTTGTCCTTCATAAAGTAGCCTTCCACCTAGATTCTGAAACAAACAAACTGCTATATTAGTTGCTGAGTAATCACACACATATTTTTTTGGATCCGGTCACCATGAATCACAAAGCTATAAATTAAACAATAATTATATGATGTACTCTCGCTATATATCACAACATAATCTCAATAATATTTTACGCCCAACATATACATAATATCTTACTCTTTATGAAGATTAATCAATATCAGCAAAACATTTTTATATAGCTCATATGATTTTGATTTAAGGTTTCAATATGTACATGTTTGATAAATATAGAAGATAAAGCTAATTTTCTATAATAGTTATTTATTATTAAATTCGTTTCACATTAAACATTTGTAATCATGCTTTATTTATCTCTTTTAATCACAAAAAATAGTGTCAATAATTACATTTTACTATTAGTGAGCTTATGCATTTATCAACCTCAATTCATTTATTCACTCAGTAAAAGATATTCTTTAACAAGCATTTACAACAATCCCATAAAGAGAATTTTCATTGTAATTATACTGTATTGGATTGTATCTATAATTGAAGATATATTTATGTTGAAATGTTAATTTTTAATTTATTTATTCAAATAAAAAAGAGTTACTAATTCTTCAGGTGTATGTAATTAAGTTTTACGTTCTTCAGGTAATCAGTTCATAAATGCAACTTTGAAAGAATAGTAAATAAATTAGAGGCTAATTTTAGATTTATATGCAACAATGAAAAACATAATAAGATATATATTTTATAAAATAACAGATGAATACATTTCACCAATATGTTTAATTGAGAAATAACAATATGGGAACTATGATTTCACATTTCTCATTAATTTATTACTTCAGAAATTGAAAATATTGTCTTAATGTATATAATAAGATATATATTTTTTATTCTCCATGAGACCTTACAAGCACGTTGTGATTGTCCTGCGGATTGTGACCTTACAATTCATCTCGTTCAAAATTCTCATAGAAAGTATGCTATAAATATTTTTATACAGGGCCTTTCCTTAAATTTTTGTGTTGAATAAAATATACACTTCAAAAAGTCTATAGTGTCATGCAGTTATGGATGCATAATGTAACAGCACCACTCTTAATATGTAGGAATGGTGTGTGAAGAGTCATACCAATTGGGATGCCCACTAGCTAAGAGTCATACCACACACTTATCTTGCCTTGTTCCACATGGTATCAGATAAACATTGACCTATTGAGCCAATGTGCTGCCAAGAACATTCTCTAAGGGCCTCAACATCGGCCAAGCAGAAAGCCCATTATTCATATTTGACTGATACAAAGAGGGCCAACAATGAACTAGTAGTCCTCATGTCCCATGATATCTACTTTTGAAGCATATCTCTGACATCTTAGGGATACCTTATTCCCAGACCTCCCTCATCTGTCAATCCACATGCTTTGTGCCAGGGTATCTAATGATGGCATTGAGCTCCTTTGATTTGGCTGTACCAAAGTTTGCACCAATGCATTCTACACATCCAAATAGAAACTGAAGGGGAAATATTAATGAATGGAGATGCTGGGATTCGAAGCTGGGAAGTCTGTACAAAAAAACGGGAACCTATGCCAACAACGACGCGTTGTTATGTCTGATAGGAACTATCTAAATAAAATTTTATACAGAAATACTGAAATAACATAAATATGCAAGCAGAAATACATAAATGTGCATATATGTAAATACATAAATACACAATCATACAAATACGTAAAACATAAATACATAAATACACATATACTTAAATATGTAAATACACAAAGATGCAAATGCATAAACATGTAAATATAAAACTAACTAAATACACAAATATGTAAAGACTTAATTACACAATTATATAAATACCTAAATTCACAAATATATAAATACCTAAATAATTAAACATTTAGATATGTAAATATATAAATATAAAAATCTATAAATGCATATATTCTAATAAAAATAAAATTTTTCATAAATATAGTTTTTGTTTGATTTTTTAGTTAATTCATGACGAACATGGAATCTTTACCTAGTACAATTGTTTGTTAACCCTCTTAATTAATATTTTTTACCAAAATTTTGACTTTGATTTTAAAAAATCCGATATATTTTTTCAGATACCTGTAACAGAACTTATAGGTTTTACCGAACCAAAACTGATCTTTGACAGACCCAAGACCATATGAAAGTTTAGGTATACGTATAAGTATAGGTATAGGTTTTTGCCAAAAACTGACACTGAGACTGAAACCATTATTCCCTACATCCAAGAATTGTGTGGAAAGTGAGTGGACTGCCAAAATATGCAAATATGTGCTCAGTAAGAATTAAGTTATCAACTGGATGCACCTATTGAGGGAGAGCTGTTGAAGCTTTCATTCAGTAACTTATTTCTAATGCGAAGCTAAATCCAAATTCTCATTAATTCTATAAAATAATTGATCAATAAAATTATTCTCATAATACTAAATGTGACACTGAATTTTTTTATTGTCATTATTTATTAATTACTCATACAAATATGTGAATAATTTCATGTAAAACTATGAAAACTCTGGAACCCCATAAATTTCATAATGTTACATTAACAAAGCCATAAAAACTGAACTAACACAAATATAAAAAAGCAAATGAATAATTAAATTATGGGATGATTTAACCAGCATTAAAATTTAAAATTCCCAAAAACCTCCTCCAAAGCTATGATTTATTTTAAAAATCATTGGAATTAGTTTAGAATTTTTTCTCATTGAAATTTCATACATAAACATAAAATATCAACTTTGGTACAATATCTTTGCCTTCAATTTTCAATTCTCGTGTCATAACCACATTAAAATCTAATTTTGTTTATCTTTTTTTTTTCAAATAATCTGATATAGTAAAATATGAAAGTCATAAAAAATAAAATGAAATGATACTAATTCCATAGAGAAAATAAATTTATGACTCAATTTTTTTGAGATTTAGTTAAATATTCATAGGGGTTTATTATATTCCTAGAATGATATTCTGATTTTTCCAAAATATTTGGTATTTTATGAAATTTTATGACTTTCAATTTACAATTAAAATAATTTTTTAATTCTGAAATAATTATGAATTTATTTAATTTGTAATAATATATTTGTGGCAATACATAACACAGATCAAAGTGGAGACAAAAATCATATGTTTGAGAACATATGTAATGATCTGGAAGGTGATTTAGGCTCAAAGTATGAGGGTAGCTTTCTCTTTCTCACCTCTATCCATCCACCATCTCGGATTTGTAAATAGACAACCCATCTTTGTAAAGGCTGGCTTGCATTTTGTCCTAATTATAATTAAAAAATGTACATGATATCTTTCTGATACGAACCTGGATCTAGGCTCATATCGGAAGGACGGTAGAGGACAAGGCGAGGTAGAAGTTCCAGGGGTAGAGATGTGAAACGGGAAGGATCCGAGAGGAAGTCGAGCAAAGGGAGTAGGGATTGGCCGAAGACGAGCCGCCTGAAGACGCGGTGAGGTAGAGACAATCACAAGGGTAGGGGATCGTTGAGGGAGAGAGGGAGACCAGACCTAGATGAGGAGAGGGGAGACAAGAACACTACTTCATTCGTCTTCTTGGCTGCCCTCCTAACTAGAGGGCATCCCTATTTAAAAGAAATACAATGATAGCTAAATGACTGAAATGCCCCTGTGGGCTAACATGACAAAACTACCCCCTAGGATCCTATCACTTTCTCAAAGCACCAGTGAGAAATATATTTTTTCCTTAAGCCACCAACAAAGGTAAATCCATATCACTTTACAATTCCGCTGCTCGCCGGCACATAACAACAATGATATCAACCATATTTCATTCTGTCCACTCTGTACACACCCCGTGTATCGATGGTCATGTGGTGCAGTCAAAATGTAGGCTTACATATTTAATTAAAATTATTCAGTAATTATCACTAGAAAATTCCAGTAAAATTCCCAAAATATTCCATCAATTTGGAAATTTAAGGTACTTAGGATCAAATATTTCCCATGTTTCCTAGAATCATTAGAACTAATTTTCAACTATTTTATGTTATCAAAACTAGACATATTTTCCAAAAAATAAATAATAAAATCCTAAAACTTACAAACTAAGTGTAAATTTACCCCTTGCTCCCTGCGGATTTTCCCCTCCCCCTTTTTATGATGATAAGGGTAATTATAAACTTTGTTGTATAAATCACAAGACTTAAGCGATGAAATTAGACCCAACATTTGGTTTTTCACCTCTTAAGTTGACCTGTTGATTTTATTTATCCTTAAATGTTGCAAGGATTGTGACAAGATATATTCTATTTGTCAACATATAAGAAATGATAATTTATGCTATCCATCCTGTCGATGATTTTCAAGTCAAGCAGCCCAAAAATAAATAATAAAAGGAATGAAAAAACAGATAAATGAAAAAAATTATGGTCATTTGATCGTGTTGTGTTTACATATGATGCCATGGTTTGTGTCCCACTACCATGCTTCTTGTGGGCAAAAAAGGATAATGTGGCCTAGCAGTGTGAACCATATTGTTTCTGACCACCATCACGATGGATGATCTATACTGCCCTCAAATTTGTAGCATTGAATCATCTTTGTTCTTCCATCAACACATAAGATAATGCCCCCAATTCTTTGTGCAGCCACCAATACAAGTCCATTTGTGATTGAAATTGTTGCCATGAGTGTTTTATGAATACACTTTTTTATGAATTAATTTTAAAAATATTTACAGATCTTATCTTATATATATTTTGAGAATTTTCTTGCATATTATAACTTCGTTTTTCACTGGGAGGCATCATTACTGATGGATATATCTTTTCCCACAAATTCTAAACACCAGTAAAAAAATCATGATATGCTTGTCTAACATGGCCAAAACTAGTGTCTGGGTAGTGAAATTATAAGGAAGTATAAGAGATCTCAGTGTCAAATTATGATCAAAAAGCCACATTAGGCCATTTGGTTCACTGCAAAGACAGAAGGGTAAATCTTGTATTGAAAAACTTAAGAAGCACACTACTTCAATCAAATTCTTATATATTGGATATCATAAGTGAAACCAATCACATGTAATATATTTTCAATTTTCCCATTACATCCAAGTTGGTATGCCGACGTAGGAGGCTAGTGTGTCTTTCCATGATCCCAACTTTGGTCTGTGATCTTACATTGCATCATATTGACCTTGTCTCTCTAATGACCATTGCTCATTGGAAGCATGGTTTTCTCCTTTTTCAATTTATTATATATTATTTATTGATAAAACCTTGGTTTGGTAAGCTCTGAGAAGTATGAAATTTTATATTATTTATTGATTAATCTTTAACCCATGCTAGTTTCCCGTATCATATTTACCTTTTGAATATGATACGTAGCACTTTATAGTCTGGAATATCAATGTACATGTTGCCAAGTCTTCACTGCTTCAAGAAATACTTGTGCCATGTCTGAAATAACTTTATCATCATTATGCATTAGAACGTATTACTTTGAATTTTTATAATATCATTTATTATAATTAATAGAAGAAATCAGTGAAAGAATTAATATAGTTAGAAGCTTAGTTAAGAATCTATCAGTCACCTTGGGAATCTATGAACCCCACATTATTTAACTAGTAAAAAAAATGCTTACTTGTACAACAAGACCAAAGCATAAAAAATATATAATGATAATTGTGTAAAGATGATTGTATGATTTAAGAATTACAACATTCAAAATATGTTAATACTAAGTGAGCTCATAGAAAATTTATCCATGTATAGAATCTTTTAGACATCTATAATAAGACTTGAAAAACATATTAATGACAACTCTAATTCATCGTGAAATATGTACCAGCGAACTATTTCAGTAATAATTTATCACTAATCTCTATAAAAATACTCAAAGATATTACATCTAATAAAATAAAAGGGATCGTAGATAATTCTAGTTTAATTGATAAAGTTTTAATATCATTATATTATCTTTATGTTACACATTCAAAAAACTTACCCATCGCTCCATGTAAACGATCGTTCAGACTCATACATTTATCTTGCTGCCTTGAAACCCCAAAATCATGTAAATGACGCAAAACATTTTCCTCATGAATTAAAATATTTTTAAAAATCAACAAAACAAGGATTTTTGACTTCTTTTAATCGCCATCAGAAAAGGTGTCACCACAATTGTATTGAAATTCCTCTTTTATGCTGCAGTATTCTTACTCTTGTGATCCGCAATTATTATGATATTGATCGAATTCATTATTTGAACTTAATGTTGATCACGCAATACATTCCATCTTTAACTAGAGGAAACCTAATCTCTAACTCGGGGAGTTAGTTAAAAATGATATTTTAAATGTAAATGGTGTCACCGTACCTTGAGACTTTCACGGCTCCTTTTTCTAAAAATGTGTGAACATTTAACTGTTGGCCATGGTTAATAAGCCAAGAGAACTGTCGGAGAATCTGGATCTTCGGTAGTCTTTTGAGGGTCGACAAAATTTTCTTTCATTTTGAAAAACTACTCCCAAACAAGCAAGCATAAACTTACCTGAGTGCTGACAAACTTTAAAAAAATCACGCTGTCTGGGGTCCCTTTTCTCAGTTTATTCCAAATATGTCTTTTATCCTGTAAGATTGCGGAACTTCGGATGCCGCGTGCATTAAAAACTTGCGCCGTCTGGCGTCTCCGGAATTCTAGGCGGACGACTGCCGCCCAAAATTATTCAATGGATAATGAGCATTCAATCTCTATAATGTTGGAAACCCCACCCAAATCAACTGTCTGTCTGTCTCTCTCTGTTTCGCGTACCGATACACATGTAACTGATGTACTTATCTTTGTCTCAACTGTCCTCCCTACCAGTCTCATGTTTCGATTGCTTTCTCCTTTTCTTCGGGGGCTGTGTCCGTCTTTGACCACCGACTCTTCCATGGTTCTCCTCTCTGTGTTCAACCAAGGCAATACGGCATTATCCCTTCGACAGCTCCACTTTCCTCTGATTGGTCAAGGTTCTATTGTTTCAACCACCCTATCCCTCTCTCTCTCTCTTTCTCTCTCAATCTCTATCAATATGTCTATTTATCTCTCTTTCTCTCGACTTATCTATCTCTCTCCCGTTCCTGATCTCTCTCTCTCTCCCTCCATCTCATTACCTATCTTTCTCGCTCTCTCTCTCTCTCTCTCTCTCTCTCTCTCTCTCTCTCTCTCTCTCTCTCTCTCTCTCTCTCTCTCTCTCTCTCTCTCTCTCTCTCTCTCTCTCTCTCTCTCTCTCTCTCTCTCTCTCTCTCTCTCTCTCTCTCTCTCTCTCTCTCTCTCTCTCTCTCTCTCTCTCTCTCTCTCTCTCTCTCTCTCTCTCTCTCTCTCTCTCTCTCTCTCTCTCTCTCTCTCTCTCTCTCTCTCTCTCTCTCTCTCTCTCTCTCTCTCTCTCTCTCTCTCTCTCTCTCTCTCTCTCTCTCTCTCTCTCTCGTTCTCGATCTCTCCCTATCTCATTACCTATCTTTCTCGATATCTCTCTCTCTCCCTCTCTCTCTCTCTCGTTCTCGATCTCTCCCTATCTCATTACCTATCTTTCTCGATATCTCTCTCTCTCTCTCTTCTCTCTCTCTCTTCTCTCTCTCTCTCTCTCTCTCTCTCTCTCTCTCTCTCTCTCTCTCGTTCTCGATCTCTCCCTATCTCATTACCTATCTTTCTCGCTCTCTCTCTCTCTCTCTCTCGTTCTCGATCTCTCCCTATCTCATTACCTATCTTTCTCGCTCTCTCTCTCTCTCTCTCTCTTTCTTTCTCTCTCCCTCTCTCCTTACCTCTCTTTCTCTCTCTCTCTCTCTCTCTCTCTCTCTCTCTCTCGTTCTCGATCTCTCCCTATCTCATTACCTATCTTTCTCGCTCTCTCTCTCTCTCTCTCGTTCTCGATCTCTCCCTATCTCATTACCTATCTTTCTCGCTCTCTCTCTCTCTCTCTCTCTCTCTCTCTCTCTCTCTCTCTCTCTCTCTCTCTCTCTCTCTCTCTCTCTCTCTCCCTCCATCTCATTACCTATCTTTCTCGCTCTCTCTCCCTCTATCTCGTTCTCGATCTCTCCCTATCTCATTACCTATCTTTCTCGCTCTCTCCCCTTCTCTCTCGTTCTCAATCTCTCCCTATCTCATTACCTATCTCTCTCTCTCTCTCTCTCTCTCTCTCTCTCTCTCTCTCTCTCTCTCTCTCTCTCTCTCTCTCGTTCTCGATCTCTCAATCTCATTACCTATCTTTCTCGCTCTCTCTCCCTCTCTCTCGTTCTCGATCTCTCCCTATCTCATTACCTATCTTTCTCGATATCTCTCTCTCTCGGTCGTTCTCGGTCTCTCTCTATTTCATTACCTATATTCCTCGTTCTTTCTCTCTCTTTGAAGTTCTCTCATTATCCAAGGCTCCAAGCGCGTTCAATATCAGAGTTAGAGCTAACTGTTCAATCGTTCAGGTTTTCAAAGTACAAAAATATATTAGAACAGAAAGCCACGATAATACAACGGGGTAAACTTCAACAAGCTTGTCTGGTTCGAGGCTTCTGGCTCCAGCAGAATGTAAACGCGTCTCTCAACAGTAGATGGGACCTCAACGCAAGCCCCGGGATCTCAATAGCGTTTGAAAAGATCAAGAAGGCGACGAAATAGACGAAGAAATACACACCCACGGGAACAAGGAAAAAGCGGCCACAAAGTCAGCGCTGCGAAGTGGACGCGTCTTGTGCCAAGCGGGGACCTCTCCCCAAGTTGCATGAGTCTTTCTGCTTTCAATTCCATGCCTTCAACCACATTAACACGCTTCTTGCTGCCAGCCAATATTCTCTGGCAATGCTGCTTCGAATCAACCCTAACGTCAACCGTTGTTACACGTCCCTTTTGAATCTATACTTTTTGCTTATTAAATCCTAGAAGAAGAGGAAGAAATGTGTCAAGCAGTTGTTTCTTAGATTTTCAGCGGAGAAAGACAACCCCGTGTCTATTTCTGTAGTCAGGGATCTCCCTAGATTTTTCTCTAGTAGAGGCTTCCTTACGTGAAAGCAAAAGTTTGGGAGGGGCATGCCCTCTTGACTCGTGGAGGCTTTCCGCGTGAAAATTAATAAAAATGAGCATGAATTATGGAAAATCAAATTGTACAGAATTTTCTTGACAAGGAGGTCTCAGTCCAAGGTCTTGTACAAACATGTCAAGTCATTACATGATCAAGCACAAAATTTAGCGTATCCTTTACGTGGAGAGAAGGGTAAAAAACTAGCTTTATGTCCATTGATATAGATTAAACACTTTTTGGTATCTAAGAAAATAATAACGAGGCTTCATTTTAAATTTTATCTTTATGTTTGGGTACATTGCTAGAGAATCAGATTAAAAGCGTCTTGCGCACGGGCGTTGATATATTGAGAATTTTCATGAACGTTGATCTATTGGAATTTAATCCATTGCAACTAGTCAGGGCATGGTAACATGTAAAAAATGTATGTATTTTCTTACGTACATTTTGAAAAAATTTCATGAAAGGGTAATTTTCAACATTTACATGGTAATTCTATTTCCTGTAAATAATAATTATAGTTATTTTCTTAATGTAATTACTTTAAAAAAAATTTTAAAGCACATAATTGACCAATTAAAAAAGTGACAATGTTTGCATTCAAAAAAAAAAAGTGACAATGTTTGCATTCAAAAAAAAAGTGACAATGCAATACTATTTCTGAATTTTTTTCTTTACTCGTCAATCCTGTCGGTACGATTGATCCCATCACCCCCATCAGATATGATATTCCTAAATACAAAAATATCCTGAGAAATAACCAAGAAGGTTTCGGACTTGGAGATAGAACAGTGCCTTGATGCCACATATTGAATTATGGCACCTGGAGCTGCCAAGGCTCAGCACCCATCCCCAAGCGCTCCACTTATCACGCTTAACAGCTACATTACTATTTATATATCTCTTACAAACTAAAATATGTTTAGAGACTTACAGAGTCTCACAATATTACTATTAGTTTGCATCCGCAGCATAATATTTAGACATTGATATGATCTTGCAAACGATTTAAAATCATTTCCATACATAACATTTGACAAATTGAGATTATTTATTTCCATTGATCTTAAAAACATTTATCTGAATATTATTCCAAAAGGTATTAGTAATCACATTAGGAAATTAATTCTCATATTGTGCACTATTATTCTCTTGACACCAATATCCGTCATCGATGCAAGAACTGTTGGGAGATTATGCGTGTTGCTAAGCTGTAGATGGTCGCCAGGGTTCTAAGTCATCGAGGATAAACATTGACAAACATCAATATCCAAAACCTACACGAAAGCTACGGCGGAAATGGCGAGTAGGAGACCAAAGTTCCCATTTTTTGTTCCAAAAGTGTTTTGATCTAATGAGATTCCGGCTAGTATGTTTCATCTGCATTAAAATCCCGCTTCTTATCCAGACAACTGCCTCATCATAATTATACGACGCATAACGACTACTCCACGTCTCTATGATGGCAGAAGCCCTACCGCCTGTCGTCCTATCTATCTATCTATTTATCTGTCTGTCTGTCTGTCTGTCTGTCTGTCTGTCTGTCTATCTATTTATCTATCTATCTATCTATCTATCTATCTATCTATCTATCTATCTGTCTGTCTGTCTATCTACCTATCTATCTGTCTGTCTGTCTGTCTATCTATCTATCTATCTATCTATCTATCTATCTATCTATCTATCTATCTATCTATCTATCTATCTATCTATCTATCTATCTATCTATCTATCTATCTATCTATCTATCTATCTATCTGTCTGTCTATCTACCTATCTATCTGTCTGTCTGTCTGTCTGTCTGTCTGTCTGTCTGTCTGTCTGTCTGTCTGTCTGTCTGTCTGTCTGTCTGTCTATCTATCTATCTATCTATCTATCTATCTATCTATCTATCTATCTATCTATCTATCTATCTATCTATCTATCTGTCTGTCTATCTGTCTGTCTGTGTATCTATCTATCTATCTATCTATCTATCTATCTATCTATCTATCTATCTATCTATCTATCTATCTATCTATCTATCTATCTATCTATCTAATCTATCTTTACCCTCTCTCCAACACATTTATTTCAGTCCACGCAGACCCCTTTAAAACACGGGGTTTGCATTGCTTTCCCCTGGAAGCAGCGGTCTTTCACGACCACTTTTCCTTGGATCTTCTACCCTCTTTTTCAAGCGAACGCAAGATCTGTTCGATAGGTCTTCTTTCAAGCAATCGGTCAAAATTCTACTGCTTCGGCTTCCCCGCTCGTACGTTTCGACGCCTTTTCTTGTTCCTCTCTCTCAACTTGTCCCTTGTCCGAGAAAGCCGAAAATCAATCGTTTAGCTTATCTTCACAAAGAAAAAATAACGGCGACAAGGATTGCATTATTCGAAAGTGGATGATTTTTTTATGGCATAGACTTCAACGAGTTAGTCGCCAGCGGGTGTTCAACGCTTCTCCCAGCGCCTGATATCCCTCAACCTTCTAGCTTTCCGTAGCGGTGGAAGAACCGACGAAAATAGACAACGATAACACTCACCAGGATAGGAAAACTGGAAAGGCGTTTCAATGTCAACGCCCGAGGATCGACTCCTCTAGGGGTAAGCGTAGACGTCACCCCGAGTCGCATGGGTATATCTACTTTCCAGCTCATGCTCTCGAGCGAGTTCACATTGCCTGGCCCTGCGGCTCCACATTGTCGTCATCTCTAACCTAAACTAAATCTCACTTGTGAATCTCTATTTTTTACGCTCAAGTTCGTTGTCGATATTGACCCCGAATAGAAACAGTTGATCTTTAGTTCCAGTTATCTGAAGACGGATGAAGGTCCTTACTTGAATCCCGGAATGGCATTATTGTAATCGTAAGAAGAAGACGAAAATGGTAATGATGATGATAATGATGGTGAGGTTGAGAGTAAGCGAAAATAATTTATAAAGTTGTTGAAGAAGAAGAAGAAGAGATGGTGATGCTGATGAGGGTGAATAATAAAACTAAGTTGAAAATTGTTGAAGAAGAAGAAAAAAAGGAGCAAAACTGTTGAAGAAGAAGAAAACGATGACGACGAAAATTATCAATGAGATGATAAAGAAGATGATGATGATGTCATGATGATGACTAAAAATAATAATGATGATGATGAAAATGAAAATGAAAATGAAGAATAAGAAGAAGAAAAGGAAGAAAATGATGATAAAAATAATGAAGAAGAAGATGAAGAAGATGACGATGATGATGATGATAGTGATAATGATGATGAGGAATGAAAAGAAAAAAAAGAGATGGGTCAAGACGAGTTAAAGAATCATCAATTTCGGGTCCTTCAATAGGGAAAAAATAAGTACATGGACGAGAGCTGGGACCTCCCTTAGAGAGACTCGCCAAGCTTGGACTCGAAGCATCCGCTCGGCAGTGGGACCTCGCGGAAGGCGGTCCACGCGTGCCGTCGCCCATCAGTCTCCCAAAATCCCCGCCTCTCCATCCCCGTCCCCGTCCCCGCCCCCACAACGGGCGGCGCCGCCTCCACGTTATCACCAAGTGACAGCGCCCAATTCCCTCCCCGGCGGGCCAAACCACCCACGCTCGCGGCCAACGTCGCTTCTCCCCCGACTCAAAACCGGGTCTTGGACGTACCCGAAGAAGACTTCTCCGGTAGAAACAACTGCACCCGCGGGCTCCCCCTTATCACATCGTACTCCGGCGCCGGCGGCGTCTCCGACACCCGCCACACCTTCACCGACTTGTCCAGACTCCCGCTGTACACAATCCACCTCGCCTCCCCGTTCCCGAAGTCGCATTCCTTCTCCGCCGCGAGGCATTTTACCGGCCCCGCGTGCCCGCTGAGCACGGACAGGCAGCTGTGCAGCCCCTCCTCCCTCCTCCACACGCAGATCGTCTTATCGGCGCTGCCGCTTAAGACCAGCCTCCCCGCCGCCGCGAGGCAGAGCACCGCCATCTTGTGCCCTCTCAACGCGCCCCCGTGAGACAGCTGCTTCTCCCTCTCCCAGAAGTTGACGACTCCGTCGGAGGAGCCGCAGTAGACCACGGTGGCCGCGGCGTTGACGGCCACGGCCGTGACGGCGGACTCCTGCTTCAGCAGCGTCTGCACCGGGAAGTGGTGCGTGGCCTTGGCCCGTAGCTCGCGCCGCCAGACCTTGAGCGTGCCGTCGGCCGAGCCGGTGAAGACCAGCCCGTCGAACCCAGCGACCACGGCGTTCACCGCGTCGTCGTGGGCTCGGACCGACTCCACGCACTTGCCGTCGGCCAGGCGCCAAACCTTGAACGTCTTATCCCACGAACCCGAGTAGAGCAGACCCTGGTCTTCGTTCAGGCTGAGCGACGAGACCGCGTCGCCGTGCCGGATCCAGAGAGAGTTTCTGTGTCTTCTCACCTCCACGTAGTTGCTAGGGTTCATGGAGCTTCTCAGGAGGTGCTTGAAAGCGGGCATGGACCCGACTCGCTTGTACACCCTCTGGTTCTTGCTGGAGACGCGCCAGACTC
Source organism: Wolffia australiana (assembly GCF_029677425.1). Lineage (NCBI taxonomy): Eukaryota > Viridiplantae > Streptophyta > Magnoliopsida > Alismatales > Araceae > Wolffia > Wolffia australiana. Next base: position 594,802 of record NC_135848.1, read on the forward strand.
GGATTTTGCCGTCTTGGTGGCCGGTGAAGATGCGGTCGCCGGCGAGGACGATGGCCTTCACCAGCCCGCTCGTCGACTTGAACCCGGAGAACTCCTTCTGGTTCTTCCACACCCGGATGTTCTTGCTGTCGGAACCCGTGTAGAGGAGGTCCCCGGAAGCGGCTAGGGAGTAGATGTGGCCTTCTTCTCGAACCAGAGACCCGATAAGGCCCGTGGCCGGCGCGAAGGTGCCGCTGTCCTCGGAGAAGCCGAGGCCCGGAACGTGCGCTACGCTCGTCCAGGGGGACTTGGAAAAAGGAGAGCCGTTGATCCACGGCGAGCTTTCGCCGCAGGTGTCGAAGTAGTAGGCGGGGCTGGCCGCCGAGGCGGCGCTGTTTCTGCTGGAGAAGTCGTCGTCTCCGGCGACCGCTTGCTGGGTCGTATTTGGGTCGGAATGGAGCAGCGAGGAGAGATGCGCGTGGCGGAACGCTTGACCCATTTGTTCTTCTTTCATCTTTTCCTGAACGAGGGAATGGGAACGGGGAGGCCGTTTTAGGGTATAAATAGACGAGTTCGGAGGTTGAAGACGACGGTGAAAGGTTTCTTGGCCCTTTGACCTTCTTCTTAATATGGAGCTGCCACGTGTATGGCCGACGTAGCCGGAGGCCCGCCATATCCGCGTGGCTTCTCCTTGACCCGCAGCCCGAAAGCCCGAAAACCCGTTTAGAATGAGGCCCTTGACTACTTCTCTACCAACGTGTACATCGCTGCTCCCCCTCGAGAACCAGAATGGACGGCGGAGGATAATTTTTTCCCAGAATTCAGCGATATGGGCGGTCAGATACAGCGATAATTACTTGGTATTACCAGTTTCGTTTGTTCTTACGCGTATCCTGTTTCACTGGGAGATAGAATATGTGGATGACGTACTGGTTAAGCATCCTCGCTTGCGGCCGACATCAAATATAATGCGCCGTTAATATTTATGTCGTCCAAGATTCAGAGATTTTGTTGGAGAAAAATCTACGCGCGTTTAAGGGTCACTACAATAATTAATATATGCCATGGAGGAATGCGTAAGAGAGTATCGTCTTGATATTTTTTGGTGTTCGTCTTTTGGCTCCACTTTGTGCGAACAGCGGTAAGAAGCCTCCTCTGATGTGCCATGCTGTGTTTAGAGAAATCCAAGGCAAATTTAGAGGTTGGGATACGTGATAATAGAATCTTTCCTAGGAAAAAAGGAAAGAGATGGGACAGCACTCATTACCATGCAGAGTAAAGCTTTCATCGGCGTGAGCTTAAAGGGCCGCATTTGGCTTAGAGGCAGATACAGAAATTCACCCCAGAAAAAAAAAAAACTTTCATTGACATTCAAGACCTCGAAAACAATCTCTAGTTTGTTCATCGGCTCTAGCAGCGCATAGGAGTGCACGAGCAGGAATTGCCTCACAACTTCATGTGTGCAGAACATGGGCCTGTGATAATAAGCTCTTGTGTAGCCCAGTGCACAGTGAGCAGCGCGTTCTGATCCCTCATCCCTCCCCTGGACTTGTATTTCAATATTTTGAAGTAATCCTGTATGAAAAAAAGTATATCCATAAAGGGTTTTTTCAGCTAAAAATGTTAATAAAAAATAGGTATTGATAATATCCAATTGTCTTTTTCAGCTTACAACTGTCGGCTTGTAGGACATAAATTAGATATTTGAAACTTTATTGAAACCTATAGAGAAATTAGTACTAACTCTAGAGTCAATATATAATGGGAGTTTAGGAAGAACGTAGGTGAGATGGAAGTACACTATAAAATTTATGCAAGATTGGGCTAAATCCCTAACCTTTTTTTTGGCGCTCTCTTCTCTTCCAAGCTTCACTCTCATTATATGCCATCACGGGTTTGTGTCACCAAGTCCTATGAATATAAACACCCATCAAATTCACAAAATCTAAAAGATATTTCCTTTAAAACATGGGGAAGTATCTCCCTTGCCTTTTCCACCTAGCCTAGCATATTTTGAGCTTAATTCCAAACCTTCTTCACGAGCCACCAAGTCTTTATAGATTACTAACCTTATTGGTACTTCAAATCTAGGTCTTCTTTCAATCTCTCAATGTCGAGATTATCATGTTTCACTCTCTCAATATACATCTTATATTAGTGTTTCAATCTCTCAATATCCATCTTATCCATCTTCTTTCAATCTATCTTATATTAGTGTTTTCCTCTCTGGAGCCCGATATTCGATGACAATATCAAGACAGATGCTAAACCAGATATTGGAAACAGGCTATCTGATATCCATCTTTACAAATATTTAGATTTGGATGAGGATAGTAGGTTCTCATATTCCGAGCAATACAAATCATGCTTCCATCAATTTACACCATCTTCTCACACTGATATTGAAATTTGATCTCAAAGGTATATGAGATATATAAAACTTTAAATATGCATTGGCTTAAGCAATGGTATCCCTATCAATAAAATCAATCATAGTAGAATCCATCCAAAAAACTAACAATACATTTTTGTATTCTTTCAAAAAATAGCGAGATGCATAGTCCATGCTAGAAAACCTTGCTTTATTGTTGTTTGGGTGAATTATGCATCCATGCACAAGGGATCTATTGTAGACCATAGATAGCATATTTCAAATGAGAGAAATCATTAGTTTGCCTTAAGAAATTTACCCTAGAGGTTGCTCCACAAGATCATGCTTGGTCCAATTCCCAAATAGTGATACATTTTATACATCTAGATGATGATGTTATTAGTCATGATCAACAGCCAAAGCAATGAGTATGTGGACGGAGTTAAGAAGAGGCATTGGCAAGAATGTGTCACTATAATCAATTAAAAAATATTGACTGAATCCTTTTAGAAATTTTGATACGATCACACATCTTGTGCAATATTTCATTGATACAATATATTCATGATACTTATAATTTTATACATTAAATGACTATGTAAATTATCATTATCTCATAAGAATCTGATCATTTATTTTTATACATGTACCCCAAATGTTCCCATTTGAAGGATACTCAAGAAAGACGTTGAAATATTATTTCTGGATATTTTGACTTTTTTTTAGTGTGATGGCTATGGTTGGTCATATATCCATTAGTATGGAAACATTTAAGGAAACATAGTCGGTGATCTTTGGGGAAAACAATTCATTGAATTTATTCTTATGAATACCTGGTAGGTATTATACCTATCATCAATCAAGCAGATTCAAGACACAATCCTTTAAGTGGTCCTTAAACTTCAAAAACCGAAGATGCATGTGGAGGGACAATTGTGGTTTGCCTATGACCTACAAGTATTTAATCATGAGATTCAAAGCATCATAGCTTGGCTTCAGCAACAAGTCTATGAAGGTGATTTGTGGTCAAGAAGGGATCATCCACTTTAGAGGAGATATCCTCAAGGAAGAAGATATAGTTAAGTCCCTCTATAGGGTAGTATAAATATCAGATAAAGGCTTCTCAAATCCTTTTTTACCACACATCCATAGTAACCAGAATGAGTGATTATGATTTGATAATTAGACGTATCCTGATTCATTCATAAGTCTTGGGCATATGAAGGATTACTCATACATGATAGCAGATGTTGGTTAAGGTTATATGAGAGTGGTAAGAGACTCTTTTGTGTCTTCTTGGGCACGAGGTGTAGCTTGGCACCCCATGGGCTAGTGACTTAACCAATTGATTGGATTAAATAGATCCTTTATTAATTAATCTATAAGTGATATTTTTTATTAATTATGTCAGTTGAATAAAGATTATGGAACCATTGGATTTATTAACTAGATCAACACATAGACCTAAAGGGCCACACCTACAATATTTTTGGATGTTGGTGGCAATACCCTTAGTTTAAGGAATTTTATTAGATGTTATCATAGGCGTAGACTTATGAAAATTTCCCAGAGACTTCAATGAAAATATCCTCATTTGATAGTCAGGCAAGTCAGTCATAGTAAACCCCTTCTTCTCATCCGTTTCCTTGAGTGCCACTTCCAGTGAGACAAGATGGAGAGGAAATTAAATTTTTGGCAACCCAGTTTGAGTGAAACAAGATAATATCTGGCTCTCTAAATAGCGTGAGGATGTGTCTTGAAGATAGCCATCTGAACGGCAAAGGTGCTCACACAAGGAACCAACAAATTTTGGGTTTGATCTTTGCAATGGTGACGTTTTTTAGTTTTTATGTTTTTTTGGTTTTTAGATCAGTCTTCAATTTGATATTATGCTACACCATTTAATTTGGATCATTACCAATAAATGCTGAAAAACCCAAAAAATTAACATGCCACCAGCTGAGCTATATGATGCCGCACAATACAATCAAGAGTTTACTCAAGAGTAGTGATTATTTGTAAGTAATTACATTTTCCTAAGAGTGAAAATGGACCGATTATCAGTTGTTTCAATTTATTGAACATAAATTAGGATAAAGTGAAATTTTATGGTATGTATTAATGCTATAAAATTTATTATAATTCCTCCCGAAGCGTGAAGAGAGAAAGTTACAAATCTGTAGAGAGAAATTATTGACATATAAAATCTTCCGTTAATAAAGCTATTTATAGATTTTTAAAACTATATTTATATTTTTATAATTTAAATAACTTAATTTCAATGAAAACAAAAGTAAACTACTTTAAAATTTTAAAAAATAAATAAATAGTTAAAAATAATAGTTTCTATTAGATGCATACGATTTTTAGGGATTTTTGGGAGCTTTTAGGGAAATGGTTAAATTAGAAATAAATATTGTACCTTCACCTGTGCATTGATGTTGAGGTTTGTGGGTTTATGCACAAAGGGGACTGTTATGTGAGGTGGAGCGTAATGAGCAGTGGAATCAGGATGAGCAAGGTGTGTACAAAAAATGGTTTAACTTCTATGTGAGAAAATTTTAGCATGTTTTGATGCATTTGAAAGGTCTAGATCTATGCTAACTTCATTGACAATAATCTATAAACAAATGAATAATGTATAAGAATACACACAAAACTTTATCGTACAAATTAGGGAATCTGGCGTTATTTATCTTATGATCTATATCAACAGATTTTGATTGATGCTCTTTATATCAGACGCCATTAGTAAAGAGTGGAAAAAAGAAAATACATTCATTAAGACTACCCATAATGTATTGGGACAGAATTTAAGGATTCATACAAAGAGACCAGGAAGAAAAGTTTAAAAGTACCCTAATAATTTTAGCTTTAATATAGTAATACTCAGTATCAATAAATATTTCTCAAGTATTCCTCTTTAACTGAGATCAACATGATATTCAACAAGCCATACTTTCAAAACATTAATAAAATAATTTTAGTGGTTTAATTTATCAGATGTTTTGTATAATCTTACACTTCTGAATCTGGATAACAGATATCCTACTTACAGATAACTACATTCCATTGAGTTACCCCTCCCTTCTCTTATATTTTCTTGTCCGGCACTCTTCTTCTAAAAATATTTATTTACTTGTAGAATGAATTGATATTGCTAACATTGTGGAATATGAACTGTGATATCTTCTTAGTGCATGCAGAAAAAGCAAAAATCCAAATTATATGGACTTCTATGTATATTAAAAATAAATTTTGCTAAAAAGTTAAATATTAAAATGAAAATTTTTTTAGTTAAGTTTATCACATTTATATTTGACCATGTTATTCCTTACTAGTGTGTTTTATTCAACCCTATCCCAAGTTGAATATTCCTAAAAACTATGGAATCATATTGATGTTAGAAATAAATTTTGATGCTAAATAAACTATCAAAAGATGCTTCTAATAATTCCATTGTCTTGGCAGGAATTCTACTAATGACATGAATTTTAAACTGTACTCTTTCTCTCGCTATAAATTTATCAATCCTACATCAGAAGATAAAGTATAATTTCTATATATTTTTTAAGTTAAGATTAACTTCTATGTTCAACAAATCTAAAAAATAATTTTTATATCTCCATGAGATACTCTTTTCATAAGGGTCACTGATGGGACAACTATGTATAATGCATTATTTTCCCCCTGTATCATCACAAACCATGCACGAAGTATAATAAATGTGGATCATGTAGATTTGAGTTGAAAAAAATATCAAATTCGACATGCAGATTTTCTTCCAGGTGCTATATATCTATCTTATGACTAAGCACTATATAAGCGACCTTAAAAAAAAAAGAGGTTAAGTCATTAAGTTTTATCAATGACAAAAACCCTAATGCATTAAACAAGACGACTAACTCTTTTTTTCCAAACTCACATTGTGATAATTTTACCATTCATTTCATAGCCCATGAAAGATGAAGCCAATCATTTGACTTCCTCATTGAATTTAAGCTCCCAAAAGTCCTAAAATTCTTGTTGTGGATATCTAAAATTATCTTCCTGAAATGCTACAAATATTTAGGTTTATTGATCTCTTTTAATATATATTAAATAATTTATTCATTCAGAGATACATTTCCATGGTAGGTACAGAATTCAACGTTGTTAATCATGTTTCATTATTTCAGTGGCACCTAATTAACATAAATACTGGAAAACATAATTATAGCCATAAACATGACGTAAATATTAAATCCTAATTTGATCAATTAATCTATTGACTGGATGGCCGAACATCAGATTTCTTCATATAAATAAAATAAGTTATCCAATGCATTGTGAGTTGAATAGCTTGAACCATATGTAGTCGGTGATCTTCTTATGCATGCCTCCATATATAACTAAATATGCATGACTGACATGAAACCCATTGGCTAACATTTGACATGACATAATTCATTTTTAAGATTCATCACAAAAAATGTTTAATCATTTTTCAGTAAAATGCACTAACCTTTCATCTTGATTAAGTTTATGAAATAATGTCTTACCTTAATTTCCTTGTTGTGTTTTTCTCCAATTTATTTCGCCTTTAATTGAGAAGTCCTTACTCATTGTTCAGTTAGACCAAAAAATGTCATAATTACTATTATCTTGTAGTTAATTCATAATTTAATGAGTTGTGTACTATTCATGTGGAAATACAGCAAAGACAGAGGTAGGGTGGCAAGAGAAGCTCAAGACATCCTAAAGGAGAGTAACACTCATGAGAACAATATAGATATGAGAATGATGAGATAACATAACATACTAGAGTTGTAACATTTAAGTTTTCCTTCTTGTGTCTAGATCTTCACTCATGACTATGTGGGTATTCAACATCTCTAAATTGATAGCAGGTTGATGATGTTTTTTTACTGATTAATTCCAACAACATACCCCATGACTTTCCTCCATGAAAAGATGTATAGATTTATTACAAAATTTACTGTAGGGTGTCACAATAATTGGAGACAGATACAAAATAGCTTGGTGCTATTATGATACTTATTATAATAATATCATGAATTTTAAATGTTTATGTACATAAAAGTAATATCTTATGCATGTTAAAGAGCTTTAATGATTAATTCTATTTTCAATAATACTCTGATTTTTCTCAAAATTTTGATTTTTAAACATTTTATGACATAAAATTTTGTGATGCCATAATGGACCAATTGTGGAATAAATCTTTCACTTTTTGGTGTGTAAGGACTTATGGTTTCAAGAGAAATTTCCTGACAATGAAACGTAAACGTGTTGAAAAAAATGCAATTGGTATGGAAATATTAACACAAAATATAAGATGCAGGAGCACATGGTACATGCAAAAGATATGTGAAGTCAAACCCCTGACAACATTGGATTAAGGGTTCCAATAAGTTTTGAAATAATTTTAAATACAAATTTTTATATGTAGGTAGTGATCATTAGTGAAACCACATAATCTTCTGTAACACAACTTCCTTTGAAAGCTGAGCCCATCCCAAATCATATATAAGGTCTACAAATAGACTGAAAGGAATTATATGAACCTTGACAATAAAATGCATAAAAAAATAAATCTCAAATCATGTTAAATATATGAATAATGGCTTGGTTTAAAATATTTTATTTGGTGTATCATTTAGTTCTGTATCGAGAAACTTTTTAAACCACATCAATGTTTCATGTACAGAGAATGACTCTGCTAGGACCAGTTTCATTCAAACTGAGAATCATTATGACGCAACATATTCACTTAAAACATTTATGAAAATATCATCCCCTTTTCTCCAAATTCATGTACATATTTTGAATCAAACGGAGTTTTGAGGGGTCAAATTTTAGTCAAATTGAATCCTAAAGATTTTGTTTTTATCAATATTTTTTGAAGAACTCCATATTTTTCAAAGTTACTGACGAATTGGTGATAGAAATATATGTGGACGGCAAACCAATCACACACTCCACATCTTGTTCCATGTTTATTAATACAACATATTCATTATAGTGCACGTGTAATGCTTATAATGAAGTCCATGAATACATGATCGAACTTAGTAAGTTATGATGAGATCGTAATACGGAGATCACTAGTCTTTAAGCATGTTTTCTAAACATTCCTATTCGAAGGATACATGAGAAGGACATCGAAGTATCCAAATAGAATAACACTATCTAGCCTCACTCATATGATGAGTATGGTAGGTCCTGTAGCCATTAGTGTCGAGACACTAACAATAGATAGTGGGTGCTCTTTAGTGGAAAGAGTTCATTGAATTGATCCGCACGAATCCCTGAATGGTATTATACCAAAATATCAATCAGGTCGATTCACGTTACGGTTGTGTAAGTGGTCCTTAGACTTGAGACACCAAAGATGTCTTGTGGATGGAAATTTGTACTTTGGCTATGGATAAATCAAACCGAATGGAATCAAATAAATATCTAGACATCAATCTTTCCATATTCTTAGTTAATTGCCCAACTCTACTTCCAAGTTCAAATCCTCATAACTCTTTCAAACCTCAACCAAAATATGTGATTCTAAGTTCTTTGGATTCATATGGATGGTAAAAACTATTCATAAGTTGAACACAATATCAATATCTATATAAAAAATATGTAAATATATCAAACTTATCACAAGGTCAAGGATGCGAGAATTTCATATGCCAGCCTTCCTTCCTTTGAATATTGAATCACCTTGGACCAAAAATCATGATTCCAAGTTCCATGGACTTGGATTGATGTTAGAAAAAAATATCCTTAGAAGTAATGCTTTAGAGATTCATTGGCCATAGCAAAATTACAACTGTCCGTCCACAAGACTTCTTTGGTGTCTCAGCTCTAAGGACCACTTACACAACTGTGATGTGAATCAACCTGACTGACAATTCGGTATAATACCATTCAGGGATTAGTACAGATCCATTCAATGAACTCTTTCCACTAAAGAGTGAGGCTAGTGGCTACGGGACCGACCATACTCATCATATGAGTGAGGCTAGATAGTGTTATTCTATCTGGATACTTTAATGTCCTTCTCGCATATCCTTTGAATAAGAATGTTTAGAATACATGCTTAAAGACTAGTGATCTCCATATTATGATCTCATCATAATTTACTAAGTCCGATCATGTATTCATGGACTTCATTATAAGCATTACACGTGCACTATAATGAATATGTTGTATTAATAAACATGGAACGAGATGTGGAATGTGTGATTGGCTTGCCGGCCACATATTTTTTCATCAACCCCCAAAAAACATTATGGATTAATCTAAACTGTCTAAAAATAATAATGGTGTCTCCCATTTCCTCTACCTCGTTGCCTACATAGAAAATTCCTAGGTTAATTAAAAAATAATAAATAATATAGCTAGAGAACCTAATTTCCCCCTCCCTATTAGTTTATTCCTTAGCCACTTAAACTAAAATCTCCCCGGGAAACTTGTCTGTCATTGGTTACGGTGCATGTATAATCCTTCATCCATGTGTAAATCTAGAAAAACTTGGGGTATGGATCATTGTTAAAGCAGAATCCATTATTCATTTTAGTACGGGTGTACAGAGATCATTAGAGAACCCCATCTTTAATATCCTCACAAACTCTGATCAAAGATTTATCAACATCATCTCTTCCTATACCGCGGTTGGATGATCCCCGTCTTGTCCACTCAATCCTCTCTATATACTTTGTACTATATCCAAGCTAAGAATCGTAAGCCATAGTCAAAACATAGATGTAAATCCATGAGAAGTCATTGGTTTCACAGATTGGATCATATATACAACCCTAACATGAATCAACCTGATTGACATTTAGGTATAACACCATTCAGAGATTCATACTAAAAAATTCTGTGAGACTCTTTTGCTAAAGAACAACCATCAGGATCCTCAGTGTCTCCACGCTAACATTCACAAGATCATCAAACTTATCATGTAAGTATGATCAGTGTTATTATCCAGATAGTTCAATGTCCATCTCAACTATCCATCGAATAAGAACATTTATAATGTGTTTAAAGACTAGAAATCACTGTATTATTATCTCATCATAATGGACTGTGTCATTGGATGTTTTTCTGGACTTCATTATAAATAGGGTTAATAGCACGGTACATCCCAAACTATGTCCAAAATCTGCGAGTTATCCTTAGCTTTTTTTTTGGCACGGTATATCCCAAACTCACTAAGTCGACTGAGATATATCCCGGTGATGACGTGGAGTCCATCGTGGCTGCCAAGTGGATCTCCGGCCAGATTTTTACCTGGTGGAACCCACCTGGCAGCCACACTGGATTCCACATCATCACCGTGATATGTCTACCTGCCAAGGGTTTAACTTAAAGAGAGAGATAGGAGAGAGAGAGAGAGGCGTGCTTTAGAGAGAGAAGGCGAGAGAGGTTTTAGAGAGAGAAATAGAGTGTTCTAGAGAGAGAAAGAGAGGTGTTCTAGAGAACAATGCCTCTCTCTCTAGAACACCTCTCTTTCTCTTTCTAAAACCTCTCTCTCTCAAGCACGCCTCTCTCTCTCCTCTCTCTCTCTCTCTAGAATGCCTCTCTCTCTCTCTCTTTAAGTTAAACCCTTGGCAGGTAGACATATCACGGTGATGACGTGGAATCCAGCGTGGCTGCCAGGTGGGTTCCGCCAAGTAAAAATCTGGCCGGAGATCCACCTGGCAGCCACGATGGACTCCACATCATCACCGGGATATATCTCAGTGGACTTAGTGAGTTTGGGATATACCGTGCCAAAAAAAAAAGCTAAGGTTAACTCGCAGATTTTGGACATAGTTTGGGATGTACCGTGCTATTAACCCTTATAAATATCACATGGGAATAATAATGAATAAATACTTATTTGAATGAACATGGTAGTGTGATTGGTATGACAGTCATATTATATCTATCAAATATCAGTATCATTATCTACATAATGATGTTATTATTTTAGGCCAATTCCAAGGCTCTTGATAACCATCATGGATACTCTCACATGCTCTTTGATACTATTTGACATTCTTTATGTTCCAAATTTTATTAGTAAATATTTTATCCATTTGTTTGTATAACACATGCCTCCTATTTTTTACTTTTTTCTTTCATAATAATGGGTATTGGTATGGTTCTATTGGGAGGGATATTGGTTTGGGACTTGAAAGTTGTCCTGTCATTTATGAGCTCATGCTAGATTGTGTAATTAAACTTTTATTGTTTGATAGCATGGCAGAATCCTTTTTCTTGGGCATCGTTTGCTGAGAAATCTTGATATATTAAAGCTTTGTGAAGAAATTCCTTGTATTCCCATTTCACATTCGATTCTGAGTCATTCTTTTGGAAGGTTTCACCATTCTAGATACCCTTCTCAAGGTATTGTTTCCCCTGTAAAACCTTTCGATACTATTCGTTATAATGTCTAGGGACCTTCATTTTGCCATTCTACTTTGGGTTCATTATAACATTGTGTTTATTGATCATTACTTTATTGTCTTGGGTGCATCACTTAAAATACCATATGTTCTACACATACTATTCACTTAAAATACCATACTATTTGTTATAATGTCTAGGGACCTTCATGTTGATATTTCTTTTCTGAATTCTTGAACCAATATTCAACCTCACCCTATGTTATTCATATTGATAATGTTGTTGAATTTTGTTACTTGTACTAGGAGATAATTATGCTTCCCCTTTCTTACTATCCATCAAATGGCATGACCCCCAACGTGTTAACATTATCACTTTCTTAACATCACCCGCACCCTTCTTGTTAAATGGTTGGCCATTATTATATTTTGAGCAAAAATATTTTCACTGAAGCATGCAGTTTGAAGTAATATTTTCACTGCAACAATATGTCATCCATTGATGTTACATCCTTTAATAACAGATTTTACTTCACCACTTCCCCCTTTCATCACCCCAACCTCTATTTATCTAATTGCATTCCATTTTTTGCCAATAACATCAACCCCCCACCCTACATTTTAGTTTCTCTCCTTTGCTAAGTATCATGGCCACACATCTCAACATACCAGCTCTCAAATCTCGTCTTAGTGTGCAATATTATTAACATCATCTCTACTCATAAATTTTCACTGTTCAAGTTATATCATAAAGATATAATGTTACTTTAGAATATGTAAAGATATACCATAAAGATAGAGTGCTATGATTGACTTTTAAAAAATGACATCAAGACTCAACACACATGGGATTTACTTAATCTTTCTCTATCTAGGGATAATTATATTACTTAAATATGAGCCTTTAATTTAAAGTAAAATCCAGAGAGTAGTGTGAGTTATCACTTGGCTTAGCTGGTGGCACAAAGATTCACTCAAGCTTATGTTTTAAGTCATTCTCGAGTCAAACCCCTCAATACAATTCATAATGATGTCTTGGGACCTTCATCTTCCCATTATAATTTGGGTTCATTATAATTTTATGTGTAAGGACCTTCATTTTTTGAACTCTTAAACCAATATTCCATCACACCCTAGGTTATTCATACCCCTTTTCTTCAATAAAGGATATTGGTCTGATAATGCTCTTGAAATTTTTTTATTTGTTCAAGGATATCATTATGATTTCCTTGTCATGATCCATCAAATTACATGTCCTTCAACATCTTAACAGTATCACTTTCTTAACATCACCCGCACCCTTCTCTTTCAAATGGTTGTCTATTATTTTAATTTGAACAGCAATGTTTTCACTAGTGCATATATTATAAATTATATTCCTTCATTTCTATTGGGTGGTGAAGTTTCCCTTCATCATTTCCATCGGAAACCTGAAATATTCTCTCTTCTTCCTTTAGTGTTTAGTCATGTGACCTTCATTGAAGACAACATGCTCACTTCATTAAATTACCTCTATGCTATCAAAGGTTTATTTCTCAACTATACACATACCCATAAAGTTTGTCATATCGATGTTATTGAATAATAGAGATATGTTATACACTGATGTCACATACTTTTAGAACAGTCCTTACTTCACCACTTTCCCCCCTTCATTACTCCAACCTCAATTTATCGAATTGCAATCCCTTTTGACAATACCATCATCAACCCTACATGTTAATTTTTCTCATTTGCTAAGGATCATGGCCAAGCATCATTTCTACCTAGAAATCTTCACCTTCCACGTTGTATCATAAAGCTATGGTCTCATAATAATTTCGATTTTAGGGGTAATTATCGATGATTTAACTTCAAAAATTAGTGTCGTTGGTTTATCCGAATTAAAACAACAAACATTTATAATAACCTTAAGAGCGTAGGGAGAGTAAGGGTCGATCCACAAGGAGAAAGGGTTTTTCCTAATGAATCGTGTTTTAGTTATAATTTTTTTATGAATTTTAGAAATGATTTTACAACCTATGAAGATAAATAACTAATAAAAATATAAACAAATAAATTGAAAATATAATTAAAATATGGACCCTGCTACACGGGCAACCGGTTGCCCCAAAGGAATCTTGGGCAACCGGTTGCCTCATTTTTTTTGGCGCTCTTCTTCTTTCACGCTCTCTCTCGCCCCTTTCACGCTCTTTTTTTTTCACTATCCCTCACGCTCTGTTTTTCTCTGCTATCTCTCCTTTTCCCGGGCAACCCGTAATCCCCTCTCTCTCTCTCTCTCTCTCTCTCTCTCTCTCTCTCTCTCTCTCTCTCTCTCTCTCTCTCTCTCTCTCTCTCTCTCTCTCTCTCTCTCTCTCTCTCTCTCTCTCTCTCTCTCTCTCTCTCTCTCTCTCTCTAACTTTACTCTCTCTCTCAGATTCTAAGCAAACCACTTGGTCCTGACTGGATTCTAAGCATACAGAAACCAAAAAGTGTTATTAATGCATTTTAAGTGGATTCTAAATCTTACAGCAGCAGGGATATCCTCCTCAAGATAGTTGTCAAAATCCCAGTTGTACATCTCGACAAGATCAAGTTGCTTCTAGAAGTCCTCTATAGTAGTTGAAAGTCGCTCGTGCGGGTCGAATAGCGGTAGAGAAACGGACCTATGACTCTCTTCAAGGATGCTCACTAACCCCCGGCTAAGCTCTCCAATCTGACTCGAAAGGGCAGAATTCTGACCAGCTTCCAACAGTCTAGAAATCTTAATGTGGACATCCTCAAAGCGTTGAGACAGTTGGGCATCTTCCAATAATTTTGACATTTGGTCAAAGAATTTGTCTGATATCTCAGTTGACTTTCACTGATATAACCTGAGATCCTCTCGGTGAGACGTGTTAAAGTTTCAGTCAACTTTGTCACTAGTTGTGACTCCTCCCACGAAGACAGGACATCATCGTTGCCCTCACTAGGTTGTATTGCCAGATTCTGTTCTTCGGGTATGGCAGATCTGTAGCCATTAATACGAGCAGATACTGTCGTATTATATGGTTTGAAAGAAGTTTTTCCCTCTTCATTTGAGCCCTCTTGGTCAATGCATGTGCTCAGGCCGGCACCCCTCACTTCAACAATCCACGTGTCGAACCCTCGAGTAGCTATGCTTCGTGCAAATGAAGCCTGAAATAGGGAAAAGAAATGAGAGGAAATGAGCCTAAGCTACCCAAGATGACCAACATTCGAGAAACACAACTAAGTTACCATGAAATTAATGCAAAATCAGATAAATTACATCATCCAAAGGATTATGATCTCCTCTTCTTATGCCCAGATCCCAGAAGAACAAAATGGGATAAAGCCAAAAGAGTTTATAGGATATTGATACGAAATATTAGATAAATTTGTAAACAAGCTAAAGGATTAGGATTTTCTCTTCTCAAGCCCAAATCCCAATTCCCAATCTGGGATAAATCCAATAAATTTGCTAGGAGATTTAAAACGAATTGTCCAGTATCTGTGGCTTTAAGCTGGAAAAGGTTAATATCAATCCAATCAGCAAAGAAAAATTCAAATGAGAATTGTCAATTGGACACATCCCGTGTTCCACAAGCATGCGCGCAGTTGTGAGGTAAAGATGAATAAAAATACTCTCATTTAAATGATTCAGAATGAAGATGTATTCATTGTAGAATTTCAGAGTATTTATCCAATAAGATGGATGAAGAAATAGAAAAATAACAAACATTATCTCTCTCTATTTGGCTTTAAAACAGTCATCGATTTCATCTTTCCGGTAATCACTAACCTAGGCCCGCAACTTCAAGACTTCATGGCTTTCTTGAGAAAGGCAAGACTGCTCTTGAATTACCCACGGAATAGGTGTTGACGGAGTTGACCAAGATACAATCAAACTGTTTTACAAGTTCTGGCGTTGTGCCCTTGCTGCCCGTAGCTAGAGCAAGTGACACCCCTCTGCTTCTTTTTACTTTGCAGCTGCTCTGCCATGCTTATGTAGTGCTTGTTCCCTATTTTAGGTCATCCTTTGCAACGAGCTTTCAACGGATTTCTTACAATATCTTCCTCTAAATTAGACAACGCACGGTGCAATGTCTGTAGGTTTCTTTCAATTGTTTCACCCAAAACAATCATTGATGCCTTGTACAACTGAAATGTGCTCTCGGTTCCAATTGAATGATGTAAAATGGGCTTTGTTAGAGCCGTTAGTTCAGATAGACGTTGATCTTCAATCATTCCTTGTGTAGCCCTGACTTCAGAGCTGGGTCGCGTAGCCAACGCAGTATCGATGAAGACAGACTGAATATCCACAGTTTCACAGACCTTTTTCCAGCGTCGATCAAACATTGAGACAGGGCATGATAGTATGTTATTGTGGCGAAAACAACACAGCATGTGTCTACATACAATACCGAGCCAAATTGCCTTCCTACAGGAGCACGTACTTTGCTCAACGGAGCCAATGGATATCCTCACAACACGAAATTTGTTTGGAAAGTCTTTGTGCCTGATTAGGAAATATCCCTGATCTTTGGAATCATCTGCAACACAGGTATATGAAAGCGACATTCTTGATTCAGCTTTGAGAAGAACCTAGGCATAATTTATCAGTATTTGAAGAGCGTCATTAATTAGAGGATCCATTGTTGCTGCGGCGAACTTGGTGGAAAGGCTAGCTTGGGACAACTTCTCTCGCGATCGTGTTTCGACTGCATCGAAACCATCAATAATGCGCAATAGAGACGAATTCGACAATAACGCGGATTTGACCTGATAGTTGACCATCTCCTGGCATTGTGGAGAAGACACACCTGCGTCAAAGTTGTTATGGGTGTAGGCGAATGCCCACTGCTTCTTTTTTTCCTCGAGAACTCGAAGATAGGATTCTGCCGCTTGCCATTTTGACTTCAATGTTGAAAATCCCATCTCGAATTCATCAACATCTTCAATGGAGCCGACCCTCCAGAAATCATCCATGAATCCGCTGAGATTGGCCCTCAAAGAGCTAGCTAGAGCACGAGTGATATTCTGGGAAATGTGGAATCTGCACAGTAGATGGACTGTAGTGGGCCAAATGTCCTTAATAGCTCGGGCTAATTCCATATCACCATCTGTAAACAAGACGATGGGATCGAGATTCGTAAATGATCGAAATTGTTGAAGAGCCCAAGAGTAGGAGTCAAATTGCTCGTTGGACAAAAGACAACCAGCAGTCAACACTGTCAAACCATGGTTTTCGATCACTTTGAACAACACTAGAGGCATGCCAAAGCGATTCGTCTTGTATGTAGCATCAATTTCTAAAATTTCGTGGAACTGCACATACTTCTCTTTGCCATTAGCTGAAATCCAGAAAACTCTCTCCAAGCGAAGTGTGTCATCATTCAATTGGAAATTGAAGGACCAACCATGATTGGACTTCTCTTTCAATAATTTGACAAAATCATTAGTCTCACGAGCTCTTCTAGAAGATTTTTGTAACAAATTCTGTATGTCTCTTATTGTCCACGTAACTGGAACATCTGGGAAATGCTCCTACTCTATCAATGTCTTGTTTGAGAGCACCTGAGCATGCCAAGTTCGTTTAACTCCAGCATTTTTGTTTTCAATTCGTCCGGAATGAAGCGATTTTGCGGCATTTTGGCCAATTCAACTTCAGTAAAAAGATTGTGATTGTGCTGATTATTTATCTGATACACTTCATAGACGCCCGAGGCTTGATATAACCGCAGCTTAATTACGAATGGACATTGACATTTCAATGTCCTCTTCTCTCTTTGGAACTCTGTAGAAATTGAGGACTGCTTCATCGATGCCTGACCACCGCAAAAACAAAGAAACCTAATGAATTTCAAGTGCTTGGAACTCTTCTGACCAAGGGGGCAGTTGGCGTACTTAGTACACTTCTCACGTACTTGCTCAAGTGTTTCAAAGACATCTCCAACAGATACTTTCTGAGTTTCTACAGAAGCCGAAATCAAGTTTCTACAACTGTTCAAACTCCTTAGAACTCCACTAGATGATGCAGGCCAAGCATGAGCAATTGACGATTCGACGACGAGAGCAACATCTAATACTCTCGTGCTAGCACAGCCAACATCTTCATTCAAGGAGCTACCGGTGACCAACATCGCTTGAGGCAGCGGTGAAGTAGTTGCGTCTTTAGAGATCGTAGCAACCCCAGCTTCAGCACCCTTCATTGCCGAAAATCAATTTGTAGGGTTTCCTATATTCTCTCTTCATGTCCCTCATAGATAGATAGATAGATAGATAGATAGATAGATAGATAAAGAGAAAAAGAAGAAGTAGAAGAAGACAAAGAATAAGAAGAAGAAGACGATGATGAAGATAAAGAAGCAGACGATGAAGTGGAAGAAGACAGACAAGTCAAAGAAAAGAAAAAAAAAGTGGAACCACCATCAAGCGATAAAAAGAAGGAATGTATGAATTCAAGAGTTTAGAAAAGGGAAAGAAGAAGTAAATGTGTATATACTTGAAGCCCAGATTAACATTCCATAGTCACCAAGAGTCTCAGTGGACCATCAAAGACCTAAGCTAACCTTCTTCAATCACTTGTGATATTTGGCACTACACTTAGCGGAACAAGAGTACAAAATGGGTATTACTATGGTTCAGTTCATGCTCTATCGAATGATTGACAAAATACTGGCTTCTATCAAACGGAACATAGTTGATCCATGTTTTATCTGTTACAAAACTTTTTGATTATCAATACATATCATGTAGCATGGCATCAATGTAAATCTGCAAATCCATTTTCATGCTGCAAGTTTATGTAATGACTTTTAATCATGTTTGCCTAAGATTGTAGCCCCATTTCACCAAATTATCTCTTTCCACAGATACATTCTTGCACTTGAAGAAAAAGGCAAGCTGGGTAAAGATACAAAGGCAAAAAAAGAAATTTTCAAACAAAGAATAAAAAACAGCACAAGTGAGGGCTCGGTTTCGAGATGAATATATCTACAGTCTCCGTCAACTCAGTGAAATCAGCACTAAAGAAAGCATTCATACAAAGAAGTGTGAAAGAGCAGGCAAACATTGAAAGCAATGAAGTTGTAGTGTGCGCAATATTAGCTCAATTTTCTGTCACACTCTTTGTCCTATGGGTGAGGAACTGCCCAGAAGGCATGTTCCAGCAATGTACTATCACGTTCATATCAATGCATTTTTTTTCCAAAACAAAAAAAAAAGATAGATAGATGGATAGATAGATAGATAGATAGATATATGGAGAGATTGCCGAAAATACGGAGGAAGCAAGGTCCTACCTGGACTCATCTTTCCCAGTCCGTCATCGCGTAGCCTAGTAGCCGTGTCTCGGCGTTGATGGTCGGGGCGGCGATTGTATGCGCTAATGGGGCTTTCCTGAATCTTGAGAATAGCCGGAGTATCATCGGAGGATTGCCGGAGGATCGCTGGGAAGAGAGAGAGAGAGAATATAGGAAAATGAAAGGGGCGAGAGAGAGCGCGGAAGAAGAAGAGCGCCAAAAAAAATGAGGCAACCGGTTGCCCCTGTAGCTGGGTCCTATTTATAAGAATATTAATAGGCAGAAAATGAACTTTTGGGATTTTTAAGGAATATTTTAAAGCCAAAATAAAATAGGAAATGAAACAGGCTGGCGCTCTGGACTTGGTCAATATTTGGCTTAGTCCGGATGCTAAATGGGAAAAGTGGCTTAAAGGAGGAGAGAGAAAAATGGCCTGCACTAACTTCATTATAGAGTGAGTTGTAGAATGAATTTTTGAGCGTGGTTGGATCCGTTGGAACCATCTATATGTTGGCTAGATGTTACAAGACTAAACAAAAGATAAAAGACAAACATGTAAGAGTGAAGAAGGAGAAATAGGAAGGTAACCTCTTTGTCACACCCTCCAAGGCCCAAGGGATTTCTCCTTTCCACCAGCTTCTTCAGCCCTGGATGCTTCCTGCTCAGCCTGGCACTCACTAAGGTGAATTGATCTATGACTCAATTGCACTTAGGCCACCAAACATTACTTTGGATTGAATCACAAAATGAATATTACAATAGGGTGAATGGGTTTATATTGGGAGAGAGGGCAAATGAGAGCCATTGGATTTTTAATACAATGCATGGCCAGATCTTCTTTTCTGGGTAATGATCCATGTCCATTATGGTCCTCCAATCAACATTGAGACCTTTTAAATACCCCAGGGACGTTCAAGACTTCTTTACTTAATTAGCATTGAAGGTGATATCTTTAAATCTCCACCCTTGGATGTTTTATGGATTGAATGGCTGGTTCTTCTTCTCTGGCTTGGATCCACATCCAAGGGTGTTCTCCAATCAGCATCCAAGCACCATAAATTCTCATAAATAATCATGTATGGGCGTTCCCCTTGTCCTCCTTTCTTTGGCCCAAGATGCCTCTCATAATGGGCTTAATGGAGCTTCAGACTAGAGCCATTTGTCTTGATTTGGGCCTCCTTTCTTGGCCTAGGGTTGTGACTGGGTCTGCTCCTTTGGACCAAAGAGCTTCTACTTCATTTAATTATCCCCTTTCATCATGAAAGTTTCACCAAATTCTTGCATCTTCCACATAAACTAACAAGAGAGTAAGATTCATTCCACGTAACTCATTGAGTTAAGTGGGGTTAGTCCCACAAATGACAATAATTAACTTAAAATTTTAAAAAAGGTGATTTTATTTATGATTTTTCACAACTTAACATAACTGTTGATAATATATGCAGATAAATATAAAGAAGTATATAAACTAGCTAGAATTGCACATATATATTACTATCATTTTGGATTTATCATGTTACTTTAGAGGAAGATTTTTTTCTTTTTTTTTATTTAAAGGCAAAAAACATGGTGCCGCATACGACCAACCCTGCGGTTGTGCCTCTAGATTGATCCAGTCTTGCCCTGGACGCCACCCAGGGGGATTTTATTTATAAAGTGAAGTGTTTATCAATGTTTATAGGCGTGGAGCAAGTATAAATATCCTAATTACACTCGAATCCCACTCGTCCATGCCCATGTACAGGAAAGGAAATGATGCATAAGTGATACCTTGCAGGTGCTCAGAGAAGTGCTCACGTCGATGCATCGTTGGAGCCCCCCACATGATGATGGTGGAGAGATAGTGGAGTTGTCCCTGCCTTTAACAAGTGGATCGATGAATTGCATGGCGAGGACCTCATGCGAGGTGGGTGCAGTTCACCCTGTTGGCGCGATCGTCGAATCAGGCGTGAGCACTCCCACTTCGAGTTCTACACGCGATCCGCCACTCCCGTGGGGCCTCCTTCAAAAGTGTGTGGCACGTGCGGAGGTTTTGGCAAGCCGAGACGTTCGACATGATAGCATCCCCTAGTGGTAGAAGGGAGCGCCTGTCAATAAAGGAAAGGGAGGAAGGGAGTCGTGTCTGTACCGTGTGGTTGGCAAGGGCCTCTACTGTCTGGTTGCCTTATCGCAGCTGATGACGAACGCTAGTTATGCGACGACGGCACCGCATGATGTCCTGCCATGCACGGTGTAGTCGCCACCGAGAGCATGTACATGCACGAAGCATGTTGACTAACACCTGTGAGTTTGATTCTACGATGATATTATGAAGGTTTCGTTCCTCGCAGAGGAGTAAACCATCACGTATCGCCATAGCTTCGGCTACTGTGTTAGTTTGTACGCCATAGGAAGAGGAGAAAGCAAAGAGAATACTCCCTGTATGATCCGGGAGGATTACTTCAGAGGAAGGTTATGATTGACTTTAAAAACAATGTCATCATGACTCAACACACATGGGCATTATTATATATTCCTCTATCAACGTTCAATTATTTTACCTAAATATGGGTCCTTGCGTTCAAGTAAACTCCAGAGACTAGTGTGAGTTATCACATGGCTCGGCTGGTGGCTTACAAGAATTCACTCAAGCTTATGTTTTAAGACATTCTCAAAGGTGTTTTGTCTCAACTCTATCAGTGTACTCATGTCTTTGGCTTTCAATCATGACAAGCAACTTAATTATTTTCATGTCTCAAATGCATTCATATATGATGATCTAACCTAAATATGGCCTTATGGAGAAGCCTCTAGGATGTGCTACTCCATGGGAAACTTTAATGGATGTTACCATAAATATGTTATTTATGATCTTAATCATAAGCCTTACACATGCTTGATAAATTCAGCCAAATGAAGAAAATATAGGGCTTTCTTACATGCATTATGAATCCCACAATAAAGGAATAAACTTGAAGGGAATGATACACATATTATTGTGAATAATATTACTATGCTTAATAAAAATGGGGATGACATAGCCCAAGCAAACACATTTATTCAGAATCATCTATCTATTATGTGCTTGAGGAAACCCAAATACTTCTTGGGGATCAAAATAATATAATCATTGTGGGAAAAAGGTGCTATAGCAGTGGTAGCAATTGTTGGATCTTTTAGGAGACTAGTTTTCTGGGGAGAAATCCAAATAAATCTCTCATTGTTAACCAAATATTTGGGATATAAATTCTTATTTTCATCATGATCTCCTTTATTATTATTTATGGAATGAGAATCTGATATATTTTACCATCACATGGCATGACACTATCTAAACAATGAAATTACTCGAATTATGTGTCGGCCACAAGAAGTATAATGGCTTAGTGCCATATAAGTTTTTGGCATATTTCAAACATGCACCAGGATGATAACTCATTTATTGTAAAACAAGCATTTGAAGATTCTTATTCAGATTCTAGCTAGGTTTGTAATTCGAGTGATAAGAGGTATACTTTCTCATAACTGCACTTATGTTTTGGGGGAACCTCCTCGCCTGGAAAAGAAGAAATATAATTTTAAATCTTGATTGAGTGTAGAGTCTGAATACAAATCTATAGCTAATAATACATGCAAGATGATGTGAATATGTTATATTCTTGGATAATCATATTTCCATAAAAAACTCTTACACTTTAAGTATATCCTCCAATAGCATATGAACCTTAGGTATTTGTAACTCTATGTTAATATTCTAGATGATCACTCCCTAATCCCAATACCTATTTATTGACTAACCTGATTAACTAATAGTAATGTATAGATTTTAATCAGAAAGCAACTTAAAAGGTCAAGTGAGGTGTCAAGATATAAGTAAGTTCATCAAAATTTCCATGGACTTTATCGGTCAAGAGTTACCGTGTATATATAGTCCCTCATACCTTTGACAATCATAGAATGACTTAGGTTATGGTTTTTTATCAAACCATATTCAATCGTGCAACTAAGAAAAAATTGGTGGAATCCCATCATCAGGGACTTTTAGGTCATAGTCAAAATAGAACCATGCATTCAAAAGTTATCTTTGATGTCTCAGCTATGGGGAACACCCACAAAACATGATCCAAATAAATCTAGTTGATTGGTATAAAACCATCCAGAGCCTCATATAGATGAATTTAAAGAACTCTTTTCCTAAAGAGCAACCCTCTATCTCTCCTCTGTATCTCCACAAAAATTATGATATCACCAACCATTTGCATCACATCAGCATGATTAAATTGTGATATTATAGGAAAAATAATATTTAGTATACTCAGAGTTATCAGTGTTTATCAGATATGTTCCTATGTAATGTAAGGCTGTTTGATCAAATGACAAAGACATTGTTGAGAAAGAGATGGCTTTTCCCAAATAAAATGAAAAATATTTTTATGAGAAAACATTAATTCATATAACATGAAAAATATTTCCTGAAATAAGATACCATATATTGTATTGTTTCAGTTAGGACCATCCGAAAGATCATGCACAAGCTTGTCAACAGCTGTGTCGTGAGCACGAACCAACATGAAGAACCAAAACTTCCAATATAAGGTTTGACGTCAGCTTCCTAGTGTCGTTTATTTTTTGCATATGTCACATTTTCTTTGAATTTATGGAGCCCCCCTCTGTACGTGTGTTTTAGTTTTTTTGTTCACACCATTGAGGGAGAGTCCTTGTTTGGACATCTCTCATAATATGGCCCATTAGGGCAACCACACCCCCCCCCACTATATAAGGGGAAGGGTGATCGTACAATATTTGTGGAGACTCTTTGCAGGAAAAAAAACCTTTGTTGCACCATGGGATGTTCGCCCGCCCCTCCCTTGAGAAGTGGTTTGTTTTGTTCTTTTCTTTTTTATGTCCCTTTGGAGTGGGAAGATCATCAGATGGCGCATTGGTGCAAGATTCTCTGGCGCCATCATTGTCATCGTTGCCAGAGGAACGACCACAGTCTGGCCACCGTGAACAATCCTTGTCCTCTCGAATCGCTTCGCGGAAGAGTATTGACCGCTGAGTTTTCCACGAAAACACTTCCCTCACAAGGTTCATTGATCTTCCAGAGACTCAGTGTGCATCGTCTGTAGTGCAGCTCCTCGACGCCGCCTTCAATGGTGCAACAACGCTCACCACTATCACTATTGACTGAGGTTGCTTCCCATTGGTTGTGGGAGCACTAGTGATTGTCAACGAATCCTACCCTCACCTTCTATCGCGCGCTACTACACCCTGACCGCGCCATATGTTGCAGCCCTAGTCGCCCTTGCGCGCTCTCATGGAGGCGCCCTCCATGGTCATATCCTCTCTTGTGCACTTTACCTGCAGCTACCACTGCACTCACGCGGCCACTACCACGTTGCGCATTGCTCTTGTTGCGCCATTTGCTATTGCATCCGCCTAGTATATCGACCTGCGCAACACCATCTACGTCCACCGCTGCTCTCGAGTCAAGTCCCCTGCTCTCACATATGCCCCCTCCGCGGCACTACTAACCCCGCGAGCATTTTCTACTCCACCATCCTTGGCCACCCGTCCCAGTGCACAGCCCCCGTCTGAGGCACCGCACCATCCTGCCATTGCATCTGAGTCATTCTGCAACCAGTCATGTGGTTGTGATTTCTTGAGCCCTCCTTCATAGAAGCTGGCCAACCCATCGTGACATCTCCTTTTGCGCCAGAAGTCTCCCTTCACCTGAGATGATCTTGACAATCTATGGTGGACGCAACTCGTCTTTGAGCATTCGGGCCCAAGCCTGCAGATCACATCAGTTCTCTCGTCTTTACAATATTACTACATTATTCAGTGTCGTCCTCGTCTACTCCCCTACCGAGAGTTTTTGAGTCATAGGGATTTTATTATGTTGGTGTCAGATATGCATCACTCTTGACAACGGTCAGGACGCTCACAAACATTGATTGTCCCCCACCCTATCGGCCTTCAATCTGATCACCCGGGTCATTGGGAGCTTACCGATGACCAAGACCCCTCATGTTGACTATCTAGGCTGTCGTCCTGGGTCAGTGGTCTTATGTTTTACTTCTCATTGGTTTTCTTCAAGATGACTCATCATCTCTCATTTGCGTTGTGTTTTCCCACCCCCTCCCTATGGTGTAACACTAGCCGTTCAATACCGGCATTTCGTGTTACATAAAATAACTACCAAAAAATTTTCAACCTTATCTGCTCTTTTAGCCTTACATCACCACCAATATCTCTTCATAGAAACCATCACATTCACATTACCTATTGAAAAGGTAAACACACTAGTAAACCTCCTCACATTTGTTGTAAAGCTTCACCAAAAGTATTTTAAACTGACCTGCTTCCAAGTTCTTTGGCTAGGGCGGTCTCACACAAACTAGGGTTATGGCTTAGCCCACCAGGTTGGATATCCCTAAAAAAGCATTAGAAACTAGCCTAATATATATATATATATATATATATATATATATATATTGCCTTCCCTATCACATTTCTCATCCTCTACATGTAAAAACTTAAGCTACTTGTGTTGCACATTTTATAAATAAAACTATTCTAAAAAGGGCTAA
This sequence comes from Wolffia australiana, assembly GCF_029677425.1. Taxonomy (NCBI): domain Eukaryota; kingdom Viridiplantae; phylum Streptophyta; class Magnoliopsida; order Alismatales; family Araceae; genus Wolffia; species Wolffia australiana. The sequence continues at coordinate 620,402 of NC_135848.1, forward strand.
GTCACACCCTAATAAACCATAAATCAGGGTTAAATATGTCGTATGGTTTATTAAAAAATATTTATTATTTTTTTAAGATCATAGAGCAAATAACAGTCAAATCCATAGAGAGGAAGTACTGAACAGGTGAATATTTATCTTAGATTCTATTGTTTTAGAATTTCGACAGTAATTTAAGGGAAAAATTCTAATTTAAAGAAATAAAAAAAGTCAAAGTCAGAAAATATTAATCCAATTTAACCAAATTTATTCAGATCTTATACAATACTCTTGATAATTTTAATATGGCTTATTCGTATAAAATACCAATTAATGCTAATTTTCAAATACCTTAGCCGACACTTTGGGTGTGTCAAGTGACGGTAGATGGAGATGGATGTGAGAAAAGTGGAGTGGATGAAAGAGATACTATGATGACTGCAACAGAGATGATATTGGATACACGCTGTAGAAGGGGGAAGAGTGATGAAAATTTTACCTTTTCCAGTGCGACGAAAATGGAGGTGGATACGCGCCGACAAGCGACAGAGTTGAAGGTGGTGTGCATGAGAGTGAAACCTAGACTATCGTCGATGATAACCTAGGAAAAAGGACGAAGATGTAAGTCACAAAAAGATGAAGATCACACTATCCTCGTCCTCACGTGCCCAATGGGCTGAATGGTGTTTTTTCTTCACGTGTCTTCATCCGAATGTCGCTCCTCCAATCCTTCACTCTTAAAGTACTAGAACAGACACAAATGAGATTTTGAATGAACAAATCACTCCACTAATCATAATTACGAAAAATCCGTGGTTATCCTTTTTAAAACGGTAGATGGATAGAGGAGGGAAATCTGGCACTATCCTCCAAATTTCAGCCGAAAACTCTTTTTAGATCTTTAGATATCATCGTTTCAGTTTGGAGAGCTCTCAGCCATCCCTCCTCTAATTTTCTCTCTCTTTTGATTTGTATGGCAGATTGCCACCCTAGCACGAATTTCTATGAGTGGAAAAATATTTAAATAAATTCAAAATATATTTTTTGAATTATAAATTATTCTCTTTTTGAATTTAACTTCAGAAAATTCCATAAAATGACTAAAAACCCATAAAAACATAGTAAATCCCTTTAAATATTTAAATATATCTAAATAGATATTTTATGACTTGTGAAAGTATTTTATTCATGAAATTGATGAACTAAAATTATTTTAAATTAATCATTAAAGTGAAATAAATCATTTTAAATTGTAATAACATTGGATATATGGTAATTTCAATTAGAATAAACACATAAAGTGCATGAAATTTCAATGAAAATTAGCATGTTATTTTTAATTATCACACCCCCTAGAATATACCTTGTCCACTTAAACCAACACATAAATCAGATTTTTTGGTAAAATTTTAATTATACAAATCACATACTTATAAAATTTTATGTTGAATATTCTTACCCATAAAAGACTTATAGTTGTCCATATCAAGTCAGATATCCATAAAGAGGATGACTTGTGTTTATAAATGTAGAAGGTTTAATGATATGATCAAGAATTTTTAAAAGATACAAGGATAAAGAGGTTGTATCAAATACTATAACATAAAAGTAAAATTATATCTGAGACATCTTTGCCACCTCTATGTTTTTTATTGATATTATTATATTTGTGCTAAAAATACTTCTCAATATCTGGTTTTACTATATAATTATATTTGTGCTAAAACATACAACTTTTTTAAGCCTAAAAGGAATTTTTAGTTGTGACATGACAAATAATAAAGCTGATTTAAAAGTGCTTACTTTTTATTCAAAATTATTAATGCCCATACTATTTAAGTGTCCAAAGAGCATATTCACACTTTAAATTACTATTGAAGCGTCCTTTTATTAGTACAATGTCAATTTCATTGATTTATTGTGTGTCATGCATTTTAATAACTTACTTATCTCCATTTACACTTTCATTTTATAAAGCATTCAATGTCATCTGAATTTTTTAATCTCATTTAGAGATATTAATAGGATTCATTGAATTGAAGTATTTGGATAAAAAAGGAATTCTCATTTTAAGTGTGTTAACTTCAATTAATTTAACTGAAAATTTATTTTTTATGGGGTAATCCTATTTGAAGTTTTAAACTGCTGAAAGGATTCCATACAATCAAAGAAGAAGGTGTCACATCTTGTAAAATTAGTCTACCTCTATCATCTCTCCAAACCCATTGAATACTTAAGAGACTTTGTTACATCTTGACTAATTATCTATGAGTTCAAGATAACTGCCAAGGAGCATAGAAAATAGTCTGAGATCATAGATTAAAAAATGGAAAACATGGTAATGTGTCAATTCCTGCCATTTTTTGCTATTCTTGAAATTTCCAAAATTTCCTCAAAACTTGGATTCTAATAGGTCTCCCCAATATATCCTTGATGATCTTTAATATCTGGACTTCATTTCGACTTTCTTGAGACACCTTCATAAAAAATTGTCTAATTGATAATGGAATAGATTGGCTCGATGGTATTGAATAAAGTCTTTTGTGGTTCTGAAACATGGGGATGAATAAGAAATACCCCCTAGAGTTTACCTTCTTTCTTTTTTAAGCTCATATATTCCTCATATCATCAATTAGTCAAGATAAAAACTAGATATTATGATTTATAAGTCATCATTACATCCACCAGTATGTTTCAACATTATATTTCCATTTGATCTTGTTCTGTTTTCTATGTCCCAATCATCAGTCCTCTAAACCTCTATCTATCAAGTCACCATTATGCCCTCCATTTTTTCGGCTATTGACCTAAATACCTATTTGAGTTAGTATAGTTGAGCAATACAAGAAAATTTGCTCAAAGTGCACAAAGGGAAATCAACACCCTAGAGGAAAACATAAAAATATGTAAGGGGTCAGCTAATAGGCCGAAGAATCCTTTGAGAGGGGTGGATTAAATAAATATTCGCGATACTGGGTCTTTCTTGTTTAACTAATTAACATTTAAAAACAATGACAACCCATATTTGGAAAGGGAAGTGCAATCAATCGGATTTAAAATTGTTGCACAATTTTATACCTACTTAATTTGGTGCATGGGAATAACACAATCAACGATTTACCAATTTAACAAGCCATCCTAAAACAGAGATAATATGACATCGTACCTATCAATTTGTCAGATCCTCATCAAAAATTAGTTTTGACAATTAAATTGATCAGAAATATGCATTATGAGGCTTGCCTAACTGTATGATTTATGCAATCTATAGTAAGTCATAATAAAAAATATCATCGAATCACTTTCACCATGACTGTCACCTAGGGAACGACACGCCCGTGACGTGACGGCCCCGATGTCACGGAACGGATGACGCGTGGTGACGGACAGGGACGTGACAAGTAGTTCGTCATGTCCCCATTCCGTCATACATCCCTGCATTTTGAAAAATTCCGTCACGTTACCGTCACGCTACAGTGCATGTGTCGTCCCGTCACCGGCGCATGACCAGATGGCGTCACCGTCACAGAGTGTCAACCAATCAATCTTCATGTGAAAAGAAAAAAACATAGATTTGTAGAAAAGAAATCCATTAAAAAATTGAGGTCTATTTTAGAGGGTAAAATCGTCATTAGTTCTTTTGGGGACGTATCTGATAGAACTAAGAAGATCTGTTCTTTGTTTGGATCTACCAGTTCTTCAAGCGAGGGCGCCGAGGAGGTGAAAGTCTTCCGCTGATCGCTGCGGAAGATTTTCTGAAGAACATGACTTTATTCCATTTCTTCAACTGTGCGTTCCTCACCTTCGGCCCCCACGCTGTTTACTACACAGCGACCCAACTGTGAGCTCCCTGCAATTCGTGTTTTTTTCTGCTATTCTTGGAATCGCCTTCGATGTTCCTTTGTGGGTTTTTTTTTCCGAACTGATAGTAACGTAGAGTCGTCTTCGGAGTATAAATGGGTGGAGGAACGAATTTGTATTCAGTGTGTTCTGTGTGCATGAGTTTTTTTTTTTTTTTGCATTTTTACTTTATATTTGGGAAGTCATGATTTTTCAACTTATGTGTCGTGTTTCGGTGATTTGGATTGATTTTTGGAATGATAAGTTGTCGCAAAGGTCTTCCGAAACACGGACTGCAGTTTAAAATTGTCTGCTACAAAGGGATCGTCTTCTAAAGAGAGATCAACTTTTATTTTACATTACGGCTTACAATTCATGTGTAATGTCTGAGTCTAAGCTTGTTTTAAGTGCCTCAAAGTTTTTTTGGGTGTTTCATTGATTATTTTTCACTTGTATTTTTAAAGCTTCTTTTACTATATGTGTAGTGTATCATCTCCTGAACTAAACGTCCGTTTCATGACATTGGAAAATCAAGATTGCAGAAATACTATCCGAAAAATGTGCTTGGAGCAGTGTCTGATGGATAAATTATAATGTGAAGACATTGTGCCCACAGAAGCAGCAGCAGAAGAAGAATGGGGTGAATCAAAAAATTCTTAGAACTGATCCTCTGCTCAATCCAGAAAATAAAAAAGAGTCAGGACCTTTCAAACCCAAAGCTCACAGAGTTTATCAAGAGGACCTCTGAAACTCTTCTTGAGCCAGTCCCTTCCATATCATCCCCGATCCCTGTAGGGGTGTTTCCATCGTTAGTGTTAGGATAGTTCTCCTTTTCATACAGGTAGTCTTAGCCTAAACAGGACAGGCAAGAAGATGTAGTTGGCTTATTCAGCAATACAGTTGGAAGACGAAGGGAGCAGAAGTCGCAATTGAAGGGTCGATCGTCAGGGAAATGTTCCTAGTTCGGGCCAAGTCTATATGGGAGATGATTTGTAGGAGGTCCAGGCATTTTTCCTGGCCTGTAATTCCACCTTACCTCTGTTAACCTCTTGTTTCCAATTTTCAAAAAAAAACCTCTTGTTTTCTCCATATATGGTCCTATCATTTTCATTTTTTTCATTCCAGAGTCCTTCCCTCGATGCCAACCCGCATCAAAGTTTCTATCAGCATGTTCTCCTATATTGAGAACAGTGCATCACTCTCCATGGCATCAATCACCTAACATGTTTGATGTTGGTTCAATAATCTCTCTACACAGGCCTCTTGAGGTTGTTAATCCCTCCCAGAAGAAAAAATTGTCATTCGCTTGGGCTAAATGGCACACATCCATGGTCCTCTACGGTTGTCTTTCCAGATCAGTTTTTGTCAGTTTGGTAGTAGAAGTTGACCTTAGGGCTTGATTCCTACCATATTCTTCCCTGACATGGATGGAAAAAGGGTGAACTTGTGCATAAGGTAGAAGTTGAAAACATCTAGCGCCCCCCACCTTATCCAGGATTGGCGTGAAAGTAATACTTGTATGGCGTTGTTAAGATCCTAACCTTGATCTGATCTCACGATATCAGATATGAAATTTCAGTAAAATGTTTGTAATAGATCTCGAAATAGCAATCTGGATATTGGAACAATGCTGCACCGCACCCCAGGACTGATCTTGAAAACCAGCAATTCATGGATGAGAACAGTTCGAGAGTGAACCAGGACAAATACAATAGACTTGAGAGAAAATAGAATGGGATTAGGAGTAGAACGCCTGGAGTAAGCTGGATCAGCCTTCTCTCTCTCCAGGTCCAGAGATGGACGAGCCGAATCTGACTTTCTGTCGTGTATTGAAGCAGAGAATCTCTGTCTTCCACCCTCGGTGTCAATAACTACCTTCTTATGCCGCCACTGAAACTTTTGACCCGCTTTTAATTGTATTTTCTTCCCCTCTTTATTCAAAGTAAGTCACATGTGTTTTAACATGCATGTGTGACATTATTTCTGCACCTCCTCATGCTTTGATAAGTCCTCATTAGGAGCTTATTAGGGTTTTAACAATCGTAGAAGATTTCAGACGTATGATCCTGATTAAGTTACCTGTCTCTCAGGGTGAAAAATGGTTTGTGATATTTTTTAATGATTGTACTCTCTTTTTTGTGTTTATCTTATAAGATTAAGTCTGAAGTTGCCCAAATCTTAATTCAAATTTTGCGACATTGTTGCAGACCAATTTAGAACTAGGATACAGTTGTTCAGATATAACTCTGGGTTATTGTTGTACAAGTGTTACACCATGCTTTATCGAAAGGGTGGCCGAATGGCAGAATAGTGTGGCCGAAAGGATGATTGGTCATATTCTCGAGAGAGCTAGCCACAACTTTTCTGGCCTATGTTAAAGCAATAGTTGTGAGAAACTGTTTTAGCTGAAGGTTGCCAAATCCCCCTTGACTTAATTACCAAGCATATCCAGAAGTGCAGCTGAAAGCAGGCATACCTTCAAGATATTTCAATATGTGATATATGTTTACATAGTACGTAGCCTGAGGAAACTTAACCCAAATTACATCTGTCTCCAGAAGAGGATCTTGTCCAAAAAATGATGGGAAAGGAGTCATTCGACCAGTAGAGGAATCAGCAGACATTCCCAGATGTTCTGTCCTAGCGCCTAGCACTGTGTGAAACGCTATAGCTGATAGCAACGGTCCTACTTCACGACTTAGCTTAGACAAGATGCTGACTTCTAACATTACACATTGAGATTGGGCAGATCTTGCCATCGGAATAAGTAGAAATCTTGCCAGCCTTCCCCATCTCAGGACAAATTATTCTGAGGAATAAGGACATCTGTGTAGATGCCAATGTCAAAAACAATATTCTCGGTGCTCTGGCATATTGACAACAAATAGAACTGGATAGTGAACGGAGTTTTTCCGCATCAGAAAATAGGTCAGTGAACACGGATAGTGTTGCCGAAATTTAGGAGACAAAGACGCGTCGATAGTCTAAAAAGTAGAAAGGGGATAAGAGGTGTGACTAGACCAGGTTGAAAGCTATGATACGACCAGAAAGATAATCATCCAATGTGAAGGTGTATGTGAAAAGGAGGAATTTTTATTTTGAAATCCGAGAAATTCAATATCAGATAGATTATTGAGAAATCATTAAAGACTCAATCATGATGAAGTAGGACTATTTGAGAGCGAAGAAAGGCTCACATGACTTGAGTTCTTCAGAAGACAGAGGCGATTGCAAGAACAGAGAAGATCATGATATCATTATTCTGGAGAACCATGATTGTGCGAGAAGAAAAAGGAAATGCGATTGCATTAGAGGAAGGAGAAAGACAGAAAGAAAATGTGATCCCACAAGATCTCGTATGTTTTTGAGACAAAAAGACAGAAAGAAAACTGCGGTTTTCCTTGACTAATTAGCTGTCCGGTTATCCTGCAGGCAAGGATTTCCGTGTCAGCTGGAACCCCCCCCTCCCCAACTGGTTAACAGGGATTCTTTCAAGAGGTCAGTGTGGAAAATGATGAATCTAAAACACCCTCTTCCAGGTATAGCATATGTTGTGGTTGTACTCTGTCAGTGCATGCATGATCCAAGAGAGATATAGCTGCAGGCATCCTATCAGATCATCGCATATTTTAAGTTCACTGTTGGTCAAGGATTTTTGTTTACAAGGGAGGAGATCTCACTTTGGACATACATAGTGATGCTGACTATGCAGGAGTCGGTTGGTGGTAGGATCCCACGAAAACCTTCTAAAGTAAATAAAAGATCAATCATCCCCATTGTCTACACAAACTCAGCGTTCAGGGAGAGAGAGGATCAAACGGAAGAGAGGGCGGGTCGCTGATGAGAGAATAGAAGAGAGTGATACGAACCTTGATCTAGGCTTGTATCGGAAAGACGGTAGAGGACGAGGAGAGGTAGAGTTTCCCTGGGTAGAGAGGTGAAACGGGAACGATCGGAGAGGAGGACGAGCAGAGGGGGTAGGGATCCGCCCGAGGACAAGCCGCCTGAAGACGCGGTGATGCAGAGACGATCACGAGGACGAGGATCATCGAGGGAGACGGAGTGTGGATATAATAAGAGACGAGAAAGAAGGGAAAGCCAACGATCACTAAAGAACCAACTTCCAGTCTGCCTTCCCAGGAGGAGGGCTGCGCTATTTAAAGGAAACATAGAGGGAAATGGGGCTGGCTGCCCTTAATAGCAAAATGACGAGAATGCCCCCAACGCGTGCCCGGGGAATCCTATCAGAGAGTAAAGGTTGCCGATGCACAACTTGGCTGCTGGAGGTTGGGTCACCTGAGAGAAGGAAAAGGGGAGGGAGAGTTAGGGTTCAGGTTGGACTAGGTTTGGAGGAGAGAGGGAAGAGAAGGAGTAGGGTTCACCCTCTGCACGACGTCATCCCCTTCGTTGTGTTCCTGTAGGGCTGATGTTGCTCCCCCAATATTCGCCCCATGGGGCTCAAAATCATGGGCTTGTGTGATTGGGTTCAACCATTTGCCATGCTCGCTGCCTGTTCGGTGGAAAACCTGCAATGGGATCCTAACAATTGGTAGAAGGTCAATTTCTGGATATTGCTCATTTCTTGGTACAAATTTGGCCACTTGGCGAAGCGAAAATCAACATGTAGTTTGCGAAGGTCAATGGATAAAAAGAGTATCGGAAAACTCAGGTTATGTATGCCAAGATGTATCTGACTTATCTATGATCACAAGTTAGCAATCCGCTGCTCAGAATCCTTTACCTCAAAGGACAAAAATATTGAGGTGGATCATCAATTTGTTAAAGAAAAGACTGAAAGAGACTTTAATTTTGAACCATTTTTCTCCTTTTTATTATCATAACTGTACTTGCATCTTTCTAGATCCAACTACCTATTACATGGATCACTTAATCCTTAAACATAATATGTAATCTTGAAACCGGTATTTTAACCATCCTTTCTTGGTTTATAGAGTACCGTCTGGGAAAACCCAAAATAGAGGATTGGCAGGCTTGGAGAGAGAGAGCTTGTGATATGATCCTCATTTTATCTAATCCGTCCTTCATCAGTCCTACGACTTAATATGTAATCTTGTAACTGGTATTTTAACTGTCCTTTCTTGGTTTACAGAGTACGTCCTCTGAAAACCCTAACTCGTAGTCTCGTCATGTTAGCCCACAAGGGCATTTTGGCCATTTGACACTTATGCGTTCCCATTAACAGGGCAGCCGCCCTATTTTTAGGAGTCATGAAGAATGAAGCTAGAATCATCAGTCTCTCCTCTCAATGTCTATGTCCTCCCTCTACCTCTGCGATCTCTGCCTTCTCTGTTCAACCTCACCTCTTACCATTCCCATTCGACTCGCCAACCCGGGGAATATCTACACGTCTTGCATAGTCCCCTTCAAAGATACGAGCCTTCTTCAAGGATCATATCAGATATGAAGGAGACTGATACATATTATGACTTAGTATTGCTCAAGGACTTTGACTGTCTTGGAGTAGGCTCCTGCGGAGAGAAGTCGGAGTTACCAAATTTTTGAGTATTTCTTGCATTTTCTATCATCAATTTGATTGTCATTTGCAGGCACTGCATCTGACGCAGGTCATAGCACCAGGTTTAGTGGTCGGGGTTCAAATCCACATAGTCGCAAAATTAAAATTCTGCAAAAACAGGACTGTGACCCAGTAGTGGGATCTCTCATCCGTGGCCTAAAGGTCATGCGTTCCACCCACCCGCTTCAAAAAAAATGGTTTATTACTCAGCCGCATGATGAGCACAGAGAAAACTATTTTTTCGTCTTTTACTGAAGAATACCGTGTGCGCGCCATGCAAAGCTCTTATTTTTCTAGTCTCTGACTTCAAATCCGGCAAAAAAAAGGTCACAGAGACTGGGATGGCTATGATAGCATATTTTTTGGACTTTGGCTCTGAGGATTAAAAAGAAAGAGAGAGCAAAGATTCAATGTCCGATCATCGGCTCAATCCAGTAAAATAAACGAGAAAGGGTGACAGGGAGGACTTCCGAAACTCTCTTTGGTATGGTACTGAAGCCCATTAAGGGCCTTGACATCCCTTTAGCCCTCCTCTGAGGAGACGGCCACAAAGAGTCAAGTTGAAATTGTCCCCGTTCCCCTATCTTCGCAGCTGATGTTCCAGATATGAGGAATGTTGTCCGTCTCCCATCCCCCTCATCTCCCTGCCACTTCTATGAAGATCTTTCCGTTCTTCAAAAGAAAAAAAAGAAGATCTTTCCACGGGCTTCTCTCCTCTCCCTCCTGTTTACTCTATGGGATCAAAATCCTCATTACAACCAACCTGAATCTTATCAGAGTTTAGGTAGGGTATTCTGTCATCTGACGTTAGAGGTTTATAACGATTTAATCTTTTTGGTCAAAACTTTCCAATTTCGTTTTGAAATAAATGACTTTTGGTCTTGAAGCTACATGAGAAAGATCAGCATTCATGTGGCATATAGTGTTTGTTGTGAGATCACGTTCGGTTACTTCAAACAATGCAACATATCTTTCAATTTTTGTTTTTTTCCTAATTCTACCCCCAAATTTCACTTAATAATGTGAAGAGGCTCTCAAAGATGCTCAGAGTCTAGTTATGCAATTTTCATATTATTTTTTGTTTGTTCTTATGCTTGAATCGTTTTCTTGCAGTTCAGAGTATGACACTCTTGGAACTTCAATTAAAGCCGCCGTTGTTTACCTCGGTACTGCATTGGTTAAGGTTTGTTTCCTCAATAAAATCCTCCTGATGAGATTCTTTCATTTAATGATTTCGGACGTATCCTTTCAATTTATGAAACAAATTGATCTTCGCTATATTTCATATTGAATAATGAAACATACCATTGGGCCCTTGAACAACACAAGTTTCTATGACTTTTCGGAAATATAGTCTTCATTCATTTGGTATCTGAACAATGATTAAAACATTCACTTTCTGGGTTTTTACTAATTTTCAGTCTACTTTTGAATGGACGTACTAACATTTTTTTCCGTTCAATGATAGCTCATTTGTCTTGCGACTTTTCTCAAGTTACCAGAAAATGACAATTTCGACCCATATCAGGTACACGCGTAGAATCATTTGAAGAATGGCTGGTGTCAGTGTCCATTAATATTAATTGAATCGTATTTGCTTCTTTTTAGGAGTCTTTGAAAGCGCTTATTGGATTCGTAGATGTTGCCGGGCTGTATTTTGCCTTGACCCAGTTAACTCACAGGAACATCTCTCAAAATCATAAGTTCCAAGCCGTTGGTCTTGGTGGGTTGGAATCCATGAATTCTTTGGGGAGAGAGAAGTATTTTTAATTCGCTGTTGTTGTTTATATTATTTTTATAAAAATATTTAATTAGTTACTATTGAGTGGGCAAAAGTTGACTGGTCTATTGTGTTTGCAGGTTGGGCCTTCGCTGACTCTGTTCTGCACAGACTGGCTCCCCTTTGGGTGGGCGCCAGATGCCTGGAATTTACCTGGGAATACATTCTTCAAGGCCTCGAAGCAAACGCAAATCTGGTTCTCTCTCTCTCTCCCTCTCTCTCTCTCTCTCTCTCTCCCTCTCTCTCTCTCTCTCTCTCTCTCTCTCTCTCTCTCCCTCTCTCTCTCTCTCTCTCTCTCCCTCTCCCTCTCTCTCTCTCTCTCTCTCTCTCTCTCTCCCTCCCTCTCTCTCCCTCTCCCTCTCTCTCCCCCTCACTCTCTCACCCTCCCTCACTCTCTCTCTCCCTCACTCTCTCTCTCTCCCTCCCCCCCTCCCTCCCTCTCTCCCCTCCCTCCCTCCCTCCCTCTCCCCCTTCCTCTCTCTCTCTCCCCCTCCCTCTCTATCTCTCTCCCACCCTCTCTATATATACATTATGTGTTTATATAGTTGATATAAATTTGCTAGTGACTGCAACCCATTTACTATCATTCTATTCTCTCTCGATCTATCTCGCTCTCTCTCACACACGCTCTCTATATAGCCGTCTCTCTTTCTCGATATTTAATTGTGACTGCAATACATTTACTATTCTTGGCATTGAACACCGACCTTCTTATTGATCAACCTGGCGGGTTCTTACAATTCTTTCTTTTTTACTGGTTATAGAAAATTGCAGACGAAGATGAGTATCTCTCTTTACAATTTCATGTTTTCTCGTCTAAGTGCCTATGGTTAATTAGTTTCTTTGGGGAGGGTTTTACAGGTGCTGAACCTGTCTTTGGCTGCGTTGGGCTCCCTGATGTGGCTTCGGAAGAACAAACCAAGAACCGTCGTTCCATTAATTTATGCATGCGCCGGAATTCTTGCCACGATGCCTTCTATCACCAGGTTTGTTATCTCTCTCTTTAAATGTATTTATACCCTGTATTTAAAAGGAAGCTTGTCAACCTTCTTAAAGTTCCCAAAGCACCAAGTTTATTAGCCATTTTGAAGAGAGAGAACGTGATTCTCTCTCCCTTTATATGTAAATTCATGTTGTAGCTTGACCCATAAAGGAAGCTTGTTCACCTTCGTTAAGTTGCCAAGCCCTTTTGAGGAGAGAGAACATGTCTCTCTCTCTCTCCGTCTATCTATCTCTATGTATCTCTATCTCTCTCTATATATATACATATGACTATATAATATGTTGCCTGATCAATAAGGGAGCTTTTTTCAACCTTCGTTCCGTTCTTAAGCCATTAAAGCTGTCAACCTATATGAAGAGGGAGAACGCGTTTCGTTCTATCTCTCTCTATACATTGATGCATACTTCGCGGCTTGGGAACTTAACTAAGGTTGACAAGCATTTAATGCGTCAGGCTACTTATTATACAATATGTATTATTTTATTTTATGATTTATCATTTATTTAATTTGTATTGAATTATAATATTATATAATATGTAGCCAGACCCATGTAGAGCGCTTAACCTCGTGATCCCAAGCCACGAAATCTATCAGCCCATGTGAAGAGAGAGGAACTCTCTCTCTCTATCCATCTGTTTATCTCTATCTTTATCTCTTTCTCACCATCTGGCTCTCTCTCCCTTTCTATGTCTCTATCCATTAGGGTATCTCTATCCATCTGTCTATCTTTATCTCTTTCTCGCTATCTGTCTCTCTCTCCCGTTCTATCTCTCTATCCATCTGACTATCTCTCTCTATACATCCGGCTATTGCTATCCATCTGTCTACCTCTCTCTATCTATATCTATCTATCTTTCTATCCATCTGTCCATCTCTCTCTCTCTTCTGGAGGGTGATGCTTACGTATTTCTCTATGTAACTTGGCAGTTATTTGAAGCAAAGTCTGGGGTGGCTTCCAGCAAAGGTGGTAGCTTTTGAGTTGTTCTCTTCTCTTGGCCTGGCCTTCATCAGCTGGCAGCTCTTCTCCGCCTGTCAGAGGCCATCGTTATAGTCCCGGGAAGAGAGAGAGAGAGAGAGAGAGAGAGAGAGAGAGAGATGAAAAACCTTTACTTCGCAGATTTTTTTGACTCGTTTTTCCTTAGAACTCTTATTTTCTCTTCTCCTTACCGGGACTCTACTGTTCCCAATCGAGAACGAGGGAGAGACTAAGAGAGAAGGAAATAGAGAGAGATTAAGATAGACGGAAAGGGATGGAAATAGAGAGATATTAAGAGTGAGGGGAAGAGAAGGAAATAGAGTGGGGGAGAAAGACTTAAGAGAGAGGGAAAAAGAAAGAAATGGAGTGGGAAAGAGAGAGACTAAGAGAGAGGGAAAGAGAAGGAAATAGAGAGGGATTATGAGGGAGGGAAAGAGAAGGAAACAGAGAGAGAGACAAAGAGAGAGGGAAGGAGAAGGAAATAGGGAGCGGCTAAGAAAGAGGGAAAAGGGAGGAAAGAGAGTGAGAGAGAGACTCGGAGAAAGGGAAAGAGAAGGAAATGGAGTGGTAGAGAGAGAGAGAGAGACTAAGAGATAGGGAAAGAGAAGAAAATGGAGTGGTAGAGAGAGAGAGAGACTGAGAGACAGGGAAAGAGAAGGAAATAGAGAGAGACTAAGAGACAGGGAAAGAGAAGGAAATAGAGAGAGACTAAGAGACAGGTAAAGAGAAGGAAATAGAGGAGACTAAGAGGCAAGGAAAGAGAAGGGAAGAGAATAAAATAGAGATAGAGTGAGTGACTAAGAGATTATGAGAGGGAAAGAGGAGAGAGAGATTAAGAGACAGAGAAAGAGAAGGAAATAGAGAGAAATTAAGAGACAGGGAAAGAGAAGGAAATAGAGAGAGATTAAGAGACAGGGAAAGAGAAGGAAATAGAGAGAGAAACTAAGAGATAGGTAAAGAGAAGAAAATAGAGAGAGGGAAAGAGACGGAAATTGAGAGAGAGAAAGATAGAGAGACTAAGAGAGAAGGAAATAGATAGAGAGAGAGAGAGAGAGACTAATAGGGAGAAAGATAAAGAGAAAGAGAGGGAGGTGGAAATGGAAGAATAGTGAAAAAAGAGAGATGAATGGATGGATCTCTCCCCATGCACATGTGATCTACTCACCACTACGGGAGTGATCTACGCCTGATTTTATCTCTCTATCTACGTACATTGACATTATGGGTGCGGGTGTGCTTTCCGGAGACGGATTTATCCTCTCCCGAGACACCCTTTGACTGTTCTTGCTCGAGAGGCGTTACTTCTTTTTGTGGAACGCACGTCTTGTGACCCATGCTTCTTTCTCTCTCTATCAAATATCCCCTCTGTCCCCACTCGACCCCTAAACCACAGTTCCCCAGGACCCAGGTCGACAACGAAGCAGGATCTCTCTCTCTCTCTCTCTCTCTCTCTCTCTCTCTCTCTCTCTCTCTCTCTCTCTCTCTCTCTCTCTCTCTCTCTCTCTCTCTCTCTCTCTCTCTCTCTCTCTCTCTCTCTCTCTCTCTCTCTCTCTCTCTCTCTCTCTCTCTCTCTCTCTCTCTCTCTCTCTCCCCCCCTCTCCCTCTCTCTCTCTCTCTCCCTCTCCCACCCTCTCTCTCTCTCTCTCTCTCTCTCTCTCTCTCTCTCTCCCCCTCCCCTCTCTCCCCCTCTCTCTCTCTCTCTTTCCCTCTCTCTCTCTCTCTCTCTCTCTCTTTCTCTCCCTCTCCCCCTCTCTCTCTCTCTCCCTCTCCCTCTTTCTCTCTCTCTCTCTCTCTCTCTCTCTCTTTCTTTTATATATATCTCTCTCTCTCTCTCTCTCTCGCTCTCGATCTCGATCTCTCGCTCTCACTTTCTCTCTCTTTCTTTTATCTATCTATCTCTCTCTCGCTCTATCTCTCTCTAGCTCCAACTCTATCTATATCTATCTCAACAACGAAGTGGAATATCTCTATTTTTTTTTGTTATCTCTATGTTTTATCTATCTGTCTATCTCTACTTCTCTCTGTCTAATTGTCTACATACTAAACTATCTATCTATCTCTCTTTTTCTTTGTCGAACTATCTGCATGCTAACCTATCTACTTTCTATCAAAAAATCCCATTTTATATATATATATATATATATATTTATCCGTACGTAGACAGATAGATGGACAGATCGATTTATACATAGGTAAACAGATGGATACGAGAGAGGCGCGATCTTGCATTCATTAATACCGTTGATCACATGAGAGCGAAATGCAGTTGAATGAACCATTAACTGAAAGCTACACGAACGTGCAAGGGCCGGAAGACCATGGGTTGGTGATTACTTTCGTACTTTCGTGCCGCCTTTTTTTCATTACTCTCTCTCTCTCTCTCTGTCCCTCTCTCTCTGTCCCTCTCTCTCTCTGTCTCTCTGTCTCTCTGTCTCTCTGTCTCTCTGTCTCTCTCTCTCTCTGTCTCTCTCTCTCTCTCTCTCTCTCTCTCTCTCTCTCTCTCTCTCTCTCTCTCTCTCTCTCTCTCTCTCTCTCTCTCTCTCTCTCTCTCTCTCTCTCTCTCTCTCTCTCTCTCTCTCTCTCTCTCTCTCTCTCTCTCTCTCTCTCTCTCTCTCTCTCTGTATCTCTCTGTATCTCTCTGTGTCTCTCTCTCTGTGCGTCTCAATCTCGTTGTGTGTCTCTCTGTCTCTCTCTCTCGGTGTGTGTCTCTCTCTCTCGCATCTTCGACCTCGATCCCATCCTTTACTTTCAACCCGATTAGACCCAACTGTTATTTCCTTCCGAACTCCCCCACTTTCTCTCTCTCTCTCCGTCTCTCTTTTCAGACTAACGAACCGCTGTCATTCCCCTCTGAATTCTCTCTCTCTCCCTATCTATCCATCTGCCCACTTGTGCACTGCTCAATCACCTTGATTCTCCCTCTTCTGTCTGTCTTCGTATCTCTCACTGGGCTGATAATTAATGGAAGGTGGCGAGAGCTTCGGAGAACACTGGGAGATAGGAACGGTGGGTTCAATTCGAAGGCCACTTCTTTTAATTTCTCTCTCTAACTCGCTCTCTCTCTCTCGCTCATTCTCTCCGAGCCAGACGAGAATAAAGAAGCGGACAGATGCGGCAGAAGGAGGGGCCTGCCGACACGAGACTTTAAGCATCTCTGCTGCTAGTAGAGCGTGACCGCACAAGTCTTCCGCGGGATGCGAGCCGTTAGAGAGAGAAAGTTATAGAGAGAAAATTAGAGAGAGAAATAGAGGTTTTCACTGGAGTCACTCAAAGTCGTGAACTTCCGACTGCTAGAGACGTGGAAAATGCATTAGCGCTTGAGTTACTGCGATGGGTAGAAGGGAAAGGGATGAGGTGTCTCGGAGTAAGTTAGAGAGAGAAAGATAGAAAGAGAATGAGAGGTTTTGACTGTGGTCAATGGCTGCAGTTTACTTCCCCGACTGCAAAGGACGTGGAAAATGCGTAAGCGAGAGAGCTAGAGAGAGAAAGGGGTGTCTCGGGTTAAGTGAGATGCTGTTCTCGAGGATCTGAGTGTAACGACATTAGAGGGATTGATACCTCGAGCAGGTAAAACCGAAGGGTAGGTGGAGGACAGAGCGATCGTTACAGTATAAATATAAAGAGGAAGATGGATATGATAATTACATAGAGAGAGATTGAGAATTACTTGGTATGCTACATGAATACAGCGTTATTGTCCTCTTTTTTTTAATTGTACAACCTTGATCGATTGTATTTCTCCATTTTCGTGGTACTATATCCAAGACTGTGAGTTTGAGATAAATCAAATTGAGAAAGTTTTCGATGCATTCATTCTTGAATCATCAAATTTCTTATGCTTTGTTTCCTCCGGTGCAAGTACTGTGGATTTTGTAGATTTTGTCCTCAAATGAAATTGTCATTTGTCGAAAATTTCCACTTTGTAAAAAG
This sequence comes from Wolffia australiana, assembly GCF_029677425.1. Taxonomy (NCBI): domain Eukaryota; kingdom Viridiplantae; phylum Streptophyta; class Magnoliopsida; order Alismatales; family Araceae; genus Wolffia; species Wolffia australiana. Next base: position 637,447 of record NC_135848.1, read on the forward strand.
TTTAACCCGTTGGATTATAATCATGGGGAGAGAGAGGACAGGGAAAGATGGGTATAGTATAATAGCTATATTGAGAGAGAGAGAGAGATGGATATGTAGAGAGATCTTTGTTTACTGTCGCGCTCAGCTTTTGCTTCTAGAGAAAAGTGGAAGGCTATTCATCTGGCTCTCTCTAGAAAGTAAGTGGCAGAAATTTCTTCAAGATTCAAAGACGGAGGGCGAAATAACGGCGATCTGCTTCGGAAAAGAAAAGAACGATATGAACATCTGTATCAACACTGCACACTCCATGCATTACATGCGGCTTCCTGCCCCTCTCTACAAGCCGATTTAATAATACTCGGAAGAGAGAGAAACAGATATAGGTAGGAGGAGAAAAAGGGAAAGAGAGAGGGACTTTTAGTGAATTCGGCGTAGAGTACAAGAATAGAGCGGAAACCCGCAAAAGTTCCACTGAATTCTCAAATGGGTTCATTTAAAAAAACCGATATTCCCAATGCCAACGAAGTTGAGCAAGGATTTAAGAGTTTAGGATGTTAAAAAAAATGTGCGAGATGTCGACGTAGAAGAGGACACGGGTTCCCAAACTCCAAGAAGAAAGGAACCCAACGCCACTCACATTTCTTCTTCTTTCCTTATTTCACAAGTTCTTTCTTTCATTTCAGAAAGCGGGCCCGCCGCGGGGAAATCTGGATTGCGTCCTCCGCCGCCGCCAGGGGTAAAATTACCGCTCTGCTACCGCCAAGCTCCGCGGTGAGCAGTAGCCAAGGAGAGAAGTCGTTTGAACAACGATGCCCGTGTCGAGGAACGAGCTTATCGAGAATCTAGAGAGAGAAAGGCGACAGGAGAAGAGGACGTAGGTAGGTTTGCATTATCTGGTCTGGGCTTCAAGACGTGGAACGCGGAGATGCAGCCAATGCACTTTACCCATGCCGACGACCTCTGTCATCATCCGTTTTTACAACGTTACATAATGTCGTATTACATGTGGGACTAATTCGAACAACAGGCCGAGAGCACGAGTTAGAGAGAGGTAGAAATTAGAGAATGAGAGAGAAAGTAAGTGAGAAATCAGAGCGAGAGAGAGTTAGAGAGAAACTAGAGAAGCTGAGAAAGTAAGAGAGCAATCAGATCAAGAGATAGAGAAAGAGTTAGGGAGAAATTAGAGAAAGAGAGAAAGTAAGAGAGTACTCAGCGCAAGAGAGAGAGAGAGAGCTGGAGAGAAATTAGAGAAAAGAGAGAGAATCAGAGCAATAAAGAGAGTTAGAGAGAAACTAGAGAGTCAGAGAAAATAAGAGAGCAATCAGAGCAAGAGATAGAGAAAGAGCGAGGGAGAAATTAGAGAAAGAGAGAAAGTAAGATAGCAATCAGAGCAAGAGAGAAAAAGAGTTTGGGAGAAATTAGAGAAAGAGTGTAAGAGAGTGATCAGAGCAAGAGAGAGAGAGAGTTGGAGAGAAATTAGAGAAAAGAGAGTGCGAAAGATATCAGAGGAAGAGAGAGAGAAAGCAAGAGAGAAGTCAGAGAAAGATAATTGGTTAGGAGGGAAAGTAGAGAAAGAGAGAAATCAGAGAAAGAGAGGATAGGAGGGAAATTATGGAAAGTAAAGGAGAAATCAGAGAAAGAGAGGGTAAGAGGGAAATCAGAGAAAGGAAAAGAGAAATCAGAGAAAGAGAGGATAAGAGGGAAATTAGAGAAATTAAAAGAGAAATCAGAGAAAGAGTGGATAAGAGGGAAACTAGAGAAAGTAAAAGAGAAATCAGACTTGGAGAGAGTGAGAGGGTGAGAGAGAAAGAGGGAAATTAGACAGAGAGAAAGAGAGAGAGAGAGAGATGGAGAGATTAGAGTGAAAGAGAGTGTGAGAGAGAGAGAGACCGTCAGATTGACGTAAGGGAGAGGAAGTTGATTTCCCAGAATTCAATCCTCAGAGACTGTCAGCCATTAAAGACCTCTGAGGTCACGTCCTTCAACGTAGCTGCGCCTTCCGAGTCGCGCCCTTTCATGGAAAAGGTAAGAATAACTGTGCTACATCCTCCTCCTAGGCCTTGTCATAAAACGCTCATTCCCTCTCTCTCTTTCCTCTCTCTGCTACTCTCTAGCTCTCAGACTTCACTCTGCATCGGTGTCCTCTCTTTCTCCTGTCTCCCGGGGAGACTGTAAGGCAGAAGACATCCTCTTCCCTCTTACCATTTCTGGGTCAATTGCAATATCAAACCTCTGCTGGAAAGACGCCTTTCTCTGGCCGCCTCTTAATAGTAGTAGTGTTCCTGGATTGCAACTTGCAAAGACGCAGCTTTCTCTCTCCTCCCACCGATCGAAATGATAGGCCACTCATGACCAAATCACTGCTCCCCTCTATTTAAGCCATTGTCCTTTCCCTTTTCCTCCTAATCTCTCACTCGCTCTCCCTTTCTCTCTGTAACTCTACACCCCTTGCTCTCCGTGTTCTTCGCGTCTCCCTGGCTAGGATGACGGGGATGACGGATGGTTACGTGTCCTTAGTTTCCGGAGTCCCTGATCTTTCCTTGTGGATTAGCCCGCCGCCGGCGTCCTCGCAAGAGCTGACATCTACAATGCTCGGAGAAGAAAACTGCTCTCGTAGTCGAAACCATCAACAGATTATCACGAAAAGCTTTAAGAGATATCCCAGATCAAACTCTGGTCCAAGAAGAAGCAATCGCGCTCCACGAATGCGATGGACGACGTCTCTGCACGCCCACTTCGTCCGCGCTGTTGAGCTCCTCGGTGGCCATGAAAGTACGCTCTCTCTCTCTCTCTGTATCGTCTCTTCATATATCTTTCTATCTATCTCTCTACCTTGCTCTATCTTTTTATCTATTTACCTCTCACTCATACTCTCTTGATCTATCCGTCTCTCTATCTTTTTATCTCGCTCTTTCAGTCTCTCCCTATCTATATTTCTTTCTATCTCTACCACTCTCTCCCGTTCCATCTTTCTATCTTTCTCTCTATCTCTCTATCTTACTATCTCTCTCTTTCAGTCTCTCCCCTTATCTATATTTCTCTCTTCGTCTATCTATCCATCTATCTCACTCACTCTCTGTGTGCCTTTCTTTGTATATCTCTATTTCTCTCGTAGCTAGCTCGTATAGACAGCGCAACTACCACAGTAATTTATAAGCGATCACATTTTAAGCCATAAAAGAACATCTATGGCACTTGATTATGAAATAATTCGCTTCGTCTTCTGCTGCCTATTTTCACATAATCATCATTGATGGTTCCATCCTCAAGTTGTTTCTTCCATTCATTCTCCTTCATGAAAGTTATCTGCCTTCTGAACTCAGACATCATATTTCTCCTCACCCAGGTCTCGTTTTAGTGTTTAAATAAATAAACGATTGGTGAGGAATGAAGCTCAGAAAGAACATGTTCATGAAAAAAAGATGTTTTCTCCTGATCTCAGGAGCGACGCCGAAATCAGTTCTGGAGCTGATGAATGTCAAGGATCTGACCCTAGCCCACGTCAAGAGTCATTTACAGGTATTGGGTCGTCAGCTTCATGGAAAAATAAGCATTATTCCAAGTATTTCAATCGTAAAAACTTCATCTTTGCGACTTCCCTTGCAGATGTACAGGACGGTTAAGAGCACCGACCCAAAATCTAGCGACGCATTCGGTATGAAGACGGAGAGAAGAAGCGCATCTTCCGAGAGAGATACGATCGCTGATCACTTCACTCCAAGCCCTTCAAACCCGCCTGCTCCACGGTTTGTCATTCTCTCTCTATTTTTGTCATTTTCTTTCTTTCTCTCTCTCTCAAAGTCTCACACGTTATATCAATGTATATATATATATATATATCTTTATCTCTATCTCTTTATTTATCTACTCATCTATCATTATCTCTCTCTCTTTATCTCTATCTACCTATCTTTATCTCTCTCTCTCTATCTCTCTTTCTCTTTCTCTCTCTCTATCTCTCTCTCTGTTCTCTCTCTCTCTCTATTCATATCTCCATGGGTCTATATATCTCTCTCTTGCTGTCAATCTGTCTCTAATCTATCTGATCTTCCTCTCTTTATCTCTATCTATCTCTCTATCTCGAAGTCTCTTGCTCAAGACCCTTTGGCTTTAACCCACTTATGTGCCGGCAGATTTCGCGACCCATCAATGGAAGAAGATTTCCAGATTTCGGAGAAGGTGAGTCTCTCCCTAAACACGGTTTAGGTCTCTCTCTCTCTCTCTCTCTCTCTCTCTCTCTCTCTCTCTCTCTCTCTCTCTCTCTCTCTCTCTCTCTCTCTCTCTCTCTCTCTCTCTCTCTCTCTCTCTCTCTCTCTCTCTCCCTCTCTCTCTCTCTCTCTCTCTCCCTCTTTCTCCGTCTCCCCCTCTCTCTCTCTTCCTCTCTCTCTCCCTCTCTGCCTCTCTCTCTCTCTTCCTCTTTCTCTCTCTCTCTCTCTCTCCCTCCTCCCTCCCTCCCTCTCTCTCTCTCTCTCTCTCTCTCTCTCTCTCTCTCTCTCCCTCCCTCTCTCTCTCTATAGATTACGCGACCTTTGATGCAGGATGCGAAGAGGGACTCGATTCCGAACTTGGAGTTTACGCTGGGACGGCCGAGCTGGCAGCTTGACTGCGTCGACACCATGAACGACTTTGCCCTCCTCAGATGCTAGTAAAGGAAGAGACACACGAATTGAGGTCGCAGGAGCACGAGGAGATTTGACCCTTTCTCTCTCTAGCAGCCGGCATGGCCTGCTACAGTGCTGTTGTTTTTTTTCCAAGTGAAGGGTCTCCCTCTCGAATATGCGGTGTTGACGAATAGAGAGGGCGATGATGAAGTCCCAAGTAGACTGTTTAAAATCCTAGATTCTTGTTAAAACGGATTCAAGTTCACCGAATGCAGTGGAAAAATGACTGTTAGAGAGACAGAGATAAAGGGACAGAGAGGAGTCGCAAAATGGGTTTTAGATTCCTAGCTTCCAGCGTAGAGGGGGGTATACTTCAAAGATTTCAATGGGCTCAAAGGATTTTGACTTTTGATGTGAGAGAAAGAGACAAAGGAGATGAGATCGATCGCAGGGGACTGTTGAAAACGTAGCTGACACAGGAGAGAGAGAGGGAGGGAGAGAGAGAGAGACTAGAAGATTTCAGCGATTCCAAAGAGACTGAAGGCTTTTGACTTTGGAAAAGAGAAAGACGGACAAAATGTGGTGAGATGTGTTGCACAGGACTAATAGAAGCATGGTCGACGGTAGAGCGAGGGGTTTGGCGTAAACGGTTTCAACGAGATTTAAAGTGCTTTCAACTCATAAAATGTGACTGAAAGAAGAGACAGAGAGATATTCAACTTGTAGTTTCAAGGCTTGCAATCAGAAAAGTGATAGTGTTGAATAAGTATGCGGGCAGGTGCAGCACTCGCCGCTTTGAGGTTTTTATCTTTAGTACAGTAGTCTCTAATAGGCCATCCGCCGGTGTGCTTAAGCTTTTGAGGGTACTGTGATGTTGTATTTCTCTATCACGGATCCAAAAAAGATGTGAGTAGTGATCAGCAAACGTCATCCGTCACGTCACGCGTCACTGTGACGGAGAAGTGACGGATGACGTGACGGTGACGGTGACAAAATCAGATGAGCCGTGACGGTGACGGTGACGCATGACAGGTTGCCCGTGACGGTGACGGGGTAGTCAGGACGCGTGACGTGACAAAAAGTCCATCACGGATGACGTCCGTGGCGGAATTTTAATACAATTATATGTTATTATTAAATAGATGGTAATAATTAAATTGTTTAATACGAGATGTATGGTTTAATATGCTATGCTAATCAAATTGTTGACCTAAAATTTTGAATTTAGATTATTTATTAATTAAGTTCTTGAGTGAAAAATTAAAGAATGTTATGAATAATTTGTTGACAGAAAAGTGAAGACATTTATATATTTTTTATATGCAGGTAAATAACTAGTTTGTTGCCACTTGTCAGGGGATGTAAGAAATTTGTTGTACCAGTTAATTTATTGACCGAGAAATTAAGGAATTATTAACACCAAGTCCAGTAAAATTGAATATTTTTTTTTACAGATTTAAAAATTTTAGTTACATTTAAATAATGAATTGTCCGAGTATAAGAATTTAATAAATTAATATCCTGTAGGAAAAATGTAGTATTTACTGTCTAATGGTTTAATATGTTAGGATACCAAAATTGTTGACATCATATAAGTAACTTAAGATTTAAGTGCTTGGTTGGGAATTTAAATATTTAGCTAAAATATTTTGAAAAAATTAGAATTGTTTTTAAGAATGTGAAATTATGAATGTAATAATTAACCTGTTGACAAAGTCGCCAAGAAGTCATATTAATATATTAATTTAATAATTTATTGGACAATTTAGTGACTCACCAGTGATAGAGAGAAGATATAATAAATTAATATAACGATAGAGAAAATTCCAAAATTTAGAAACTGATTATAAAGAAGGAATCTGTTTTGAAGTTTGCTCAAGATAACGTAATGACAAAGGGAATTTGAAAACGTAAAAATATCTAATCAGCTCATTTTTCTTGGAACCAAGGCCCTCTCTCCTTCAGGCTCCAACCAACTGCTCATGTTACTTGAAGAGTAGCGTTTGGCACCGGCTTCTTTACATGCTATGCAATCGAAGGCATAGTTGAACGAATGAAAAAGATTAATTGAATGAAAATTCAAAAAGTCTATGGTGTTTCCATTTTGAACAGAGATCGTACCTTTGCAGAAAACGAAGACCTGATCCTGTCTTGAGTGATGTACAGTTTCAATATTTGTGGTGACAGATTCTGCGGACACCCAAAATACATAATTTTCTATTCAAATTTCAAAGGGACACCTCAAGGTAAAAAAAATTTGAAAAAAGAACCATGTTGGTCAAAAATTTTCATGATACGGTTGTCATCAAAACAGTTTTCAATGGTGATTTCATACACCTAGATGTTGAACCAATAAACCACCAGGATGTTAAAAAATGAAGAAAAAATCTATTGGCTCAATATAATTAGAGAACGTACGGTTATAAAATAATGGACTTTATTCTTGAGAAAGTACGATTATATAATTATCCTTGAGAATGTACGGTTAGAGAAGCTTCCCTATTAAAAACTGAAAACCGATGGAAGGCAACAAAAATAAAAGAAAAATAAAAATATTCACTCCACTGACAAGTACAAGAAAAATATTTTGAGTACAGAGGATCCTCAAACATGTAAGGACAGAAACTTGGCACACTTGTCAATGATAAATGAAAGAAAGAACGTAAACGCTCTACAATATATAGACTAATGTGACGAGGAAAATCATTAGAAAAGTTTCAGAGAAAGACAGGAAGGAGACAGAGAAATAACATAGGATGTCATCAAATCGAAAGAACCCAGAGAATGTAAATAAGATAAAACAAATCACAAAATTATTGTTGAATAGATGACATTCCACCTTAAGAAGAGCCCATTTCCTATGCTTCGCCAAAATAGGGCGAGAGGGTGGAACTTTCTTTTTGGTTTCGTAAATAGGAAATGAAAAGAAAAAGGCTGTCTCCGTAGGGTAACTGTTTTTTAAAGAAATATGTTTCTTTGAAATGAAATAAACATACAGAGTGCTAAGCTAATAAAGCAGGATCAACTACGTCACAAAAAAAAATTGGGTTAGTTTTTTTTTTCATGAAAAAGTTAAGAACACGACAGCAAAAGATGGAGCACAATCGGCCAGAAGAAACGGTGTCAATTTTCTACTCCAAGATTGATGATGCTATAAAAAAATTATCCATTGAAATTACATTAGATGATTGGATCGATAGAAGTAAATTAAGAGTAAAGACTTACACTATTCTTCGTCGTCAGGAAAGTCATCCGCCCTATCTCCATCGCACGGCTGAGCATTCTTGGCACGTAACCAACACTTCACTGTAACCCGGAGCTCAATGCTTTCAGCACTAAGACGTGCCCTCTTGAAAGTGACAAATGCACGTCCCACGGACAATAAATGTTCTACTGGGGCACTGGTTGCACATACTGAGAGAAATTCTTGTGCAAGTGTAGAAAGCTTTGGGTAGGTTCGTGCACCAATACGTGCCCACCATCCCAACGTTGTCTCGTTGTCCTTCCTCTCCGTTGTAGATACGCCTCCAATTCCTCGGCTGGAGTTGGTACTCGTCGTTCCTTCTCTCTAGCTGGCGCTACGCCACCAATAAGTTCTGCGAGCTCGGGGTCGCTATAGATTAGGTCTTGCCCATCGTGTTGGGGCATAAGTCAGCGGACAAATGCCAGTGCTTCTTGAATGCCACTAGAGTCAAGTGACTCTCCCTTGTTGAAAGGGTCAAGAATTGTAGCTGTCGTTGTTGCACAGTTTTTCAAAATCATCCTCTCATATTTGAACATCTTCGACTTCATGGTCTCACAAGCTTTGAGGATGAACGCAATCTGTGCGGCAGTCATCCTTCTTCCCAATGCAAAAATTGTAGACATATCAAACTTCAGCAAGATCGTATCGATATATCGCATCAACGCCTTCAAGATGCGGATCACTTCCACGACTATCACTGTCTTTGAGCCACTAATGTATCTTGTTGTCCGATAAAAGGGCCCTAAAATGTCGCGGAAGTCTGCCAACATTTCACACTCCTCACGTGAGATTCTGATGTCCTTATCAGTCACCGACATGATCTATAACGCCATAAAATCCATGACTTCTCTCTTCTCCAATACAGCATGCAACATGTCATTCGTACCACTCCATCATGTCAGGCAATCTAACGAAAGTTGGTTCTAATTCTTCCCCATGTCCTTGCACGTCTTCACGTACTATTGTCGTCGTTGTGTCGATGCTCGAATGCTCGTGACTAATTGTCGAATACGGGCAATCGCATCTCCCAGGACGAGGCCACTATCATGGCTGACCATTTCTGCGTGACTTGTTGTAGCCTCTCGCGTGGCATCCAAGTCCTCTGTATCAGCATCGTAATCAGCTTCATGTGTTGCGTTTGATGCGCTACTGTCAACAGTCTTAGAAGGTTGTGTGGTCAATGATATACGTAATGACTGTAGTGCAGCGTGGACAATGATGTTCAACACATGGGCAGCACAAGGGACATGTTGGTCCTCAGTGAAACGGTCATTAGTCGGCTTAAGTTCTTTTTCGAGCAACACTATCATCCGCCCATTGCTTGATGCATTGTTGGTAGTGATCGAACCAACCTGCATGATAAAAAGGTTAGTCTTTCAATACGGTAGTACGAGCCTAAAATGAAGTCAGACTAGGAGCTGCCGACCTTCGTCTTCAATCCGAAGTCTACCAACGCTTGGATCACTATTGCGCTCATATTCTCGCCATTGTGTTTGCTGACTAGCTCGCATATAACAAGTACACGTTCGCATAGTTCCCACTGGTTGTTCACCCAATGAACCGTGATGCTGAGAAGACCACAGGAATTCTCGGCGGTCCACGCATCAACCTTCAAGGAGACCGTGAGGACGTGCCAATAAATGTACGATCTTTCCCTTCATAGTCCCATATAGCTTACGCGTTGCATCCTTTATTGCCTTCGAACCTGGCGGGTCAACTGTCGTCTCCGCGGCATACTTCCACATAATCTTGAACCCCAAGTTGTCTGCTATAGCCCATGAGGAGTCCGTGAGACAAACAAACTGCGCTATAATCTCCTTAGTCTTCTCCAGCGTCTTCTTGACGGCACCACCCTGTCCGTACGACTCAGTTATTGTATGTTGATCGAGATTAGTCCCCTTCATCTCGTGGTATATTCTGCTATGGCTGAACTCCAGATGCCTCCAGAAGATGTTTGTAGGCCCGTCTTTCCGCCTCTTCAACCTATTGCATAGTGGGTCAACTTTTTGGTCGCGGCATAGTAGGCACGCCCACACGCCTGACCCTACCTCCATGAAGTACTGTAGTATTTCATCCTTCCCTTTACGTTTGGGACGTGACAGCCCTACCACCGGTAGGGTCATTTCTTGTACGTCCTCATCCGAGGACTCTACGGCCAAGTCAATGCACTCATCACCACTTGGAGTGCCCATTGCCGACTATGTCCTAGGGAAATAGGTGAAAGAACTCATTTATTCACTCATAAATTTATCTTCGAATGAAAGACTAAAGGTGCTTCACATTAAGGGATCTATCTATCTCGAAGAACTAAGGATTCCATGTCCTCTATTAGATTGTCTGAAAAAACATACCTTTTCAAAGAAGATTCAACATCCAATCTCCATGTGTTTCACAGTCATTAACTTTTCATCCTCATTTCTAATAATGATATAATTCAAAGCTATGGATGCTTCATCTATGAATTAAAATTTGTGACTAAAGTGGTGACACTTTTCACATTTCACAAACATGTAATGAAACTGTCAAGTATTTGTAAGGCATTTGCAAGCATTTTCCAGAAAAAAAAGGAAAACTAACTAGATGAGAACATATCAAAACCTTTATTGACAAGATTTATCTTTAACACGCCATTTCAGTCGGCTCTAAAATCTACACCATTCAAGGTGCTTTACTTAGAATGAGAAAAAAGAGAAGATATACAGAAGAATGAGAAAATGAGAGTGGGACGTAAGAGTGAGAAACAAGAGAAAAGAGAAAAAATAATGATGAGAAGGAGAGAGAGAGAAGAAATAAAAATAAGTGATAAAGAAAAGAAGGAAGAGAATAATGAGAAAAAGTGAATGGGAGAGAAGAGTGAGGAAAAAGCGAGGCGAAAGAGAGTGGTAGAGAAGAGGGAAGAATAAGAAAAAGAGACTGACAGAGAAGAATGAGAAAAAAAAAGACAGAGAGAGTGAGAGTGAAGAGAGAATGGGAGAGAGTTAGTGAGGAGAGAGAGAGAGAGAGAGAGAGTGAAAGAGGAAGGAGAGGGTTAGAAAGAAAAGAGAGTAAGAGTCAAGAGAGAATGAGATAGTGACAGAGGGGGGAGAGAGAGTAAAAGAGGAGAGAAAATAAAAGAGAGTGAAAGAGGAGAGAGAGAGGGTGATAGAGAAGAGAGAATGAGAGAGAGTGAAAGAGGAGAGAGAGAGAGAGAGAGAGTGATAGAGAAGAGAGAGTGACAGAGAGAATGAGAGAGAGTAAGAGAGGATGAGAGAGAAGTGAGTGTGAGAGTGAAGAGAGAATGAGAGAGAGTGAGAGAGGAGAGATTGAAGAGAGCGTGAGAGTGAAGAGAGAATGGGAGAGAGTAAGAGAGGTAAGATAGAGGGTGAAAGAGAAGAGAGTGTGAGAGTGAAGAGAGAGTAAGAGACGAGAGAGAAGAGAGTGTGAGAGTGAAGAGAGAATGAGAGAGAGTAAGAGAGGAGAGAGTGAAGAAAGCGTGACAGTGAAAAGAGAATGAGAGAGAGTAAGAGAGGAGCGCGAGAGGGTGAGAGAGAAGAGAGTGTGAGAGTGGAGAGAGAATGAGAGAGAGTAAGAGAGGGTGAGAGAGAAGAGAGTGAGTGTGAGAGTGAAGAAAGAATAAGAGAGAGTAAGAGAGGAGAGAGTGAAGAGAGTGTGAGAGTGAAGAGAGAATGAGAGAGAGTAAGAGAGGAGAGAGAGAGAGTAAGAGAGGAGAGAGAGAGGGTGGGAGAGAAGAGAGTATGAGAGTGAAGAGAGAATGAGAGAGAGTAAGAGAGGAGAGCGAGAGGGTGAGAGAGAAGAGAGTGTGAGAGTGGAGAGAGAATGGCCAGAACTTGCTCTGAAAAATGGCCAGAACTTCATCCGGGCTCAAATCCTACTTAGCGGATGTCAAGAGCCGAGACATTTTTTCAGAAAATTTAGCAAGCCATTCATAAAATAAAGAAGAAAAAGATCAAAAGCAAATAAGAGAGCTGAAGAGAGTACCTTATCAGGGATCAGAGACGTCATCGCCTCGTCTTCAGAAAAAGGAGGGATCTAAGAAAAGATAACGCCCATTTAATTTCCTTCCAGAGAAGTAAGAATATTGAATTGAAATGCCTTTTAAGTTATCCTCTAGAAGACAACATGGTGAAATCTGATTGGATGTAAGGTTTAAACACAGATTTTTGTGACTTTCATTGGTTTTTTTCCACGACTTTGAGGACATGTGTCAGAAAAGTAGTTAAAAGGCAGAATTTTGTGTTATTAATTAGTGCTTTCTTGGAAATTCTGAGAACAATCATAAGTGGCAGACCCAAAGTCATATTTCAATGTGTATATTGGTGTTGATCTTTGGGGAATCGTCCGATTCCAAGCAACACTAGCATTCCATGAGGTGGATTGAGGCAAAGAGAGAAGCTATCAACATTACAGAATTCTCAAACTTGAAATCACAATATTTGATGGTCCTTAAAAAGTTTCCGGCTCAATTTTATAGCTAGATCCCTTTTTCTTGGATCTCTAAATAGACCCCAATTAATGTCAAATGGGCCCTTATATTATATTATTAATTAAGTTTAGGGATGATATAATAGGTATATATCAGATAATAGTGATAATGTTAACTTTATGTCAGATGTCTAAATTAGAAGGATTTCATCATTTACAATTAGGGCTCGCCCAACCGATATCCATCCGATATCCGATATCCGGAAGAAAATCGGGATGGTGCCAGGTATCGGATGTCGGTCGACCTCCGTCTCTGAAGGGTAGACGGATATCGGTGACAAATACCATAGATATAGGGACGCGACGGATATCAGTTATCGATATCCAGATATCGGTAACCGATATCTGGATATTGAAACCGATACCTGGATTTTTTTCTGAATCTGTGCAATCCCATATGGTAAATGTTTAAAATATTTTAAGGTTTAAAGTTGCTTCAGCCGTCTTTAATGTAGATCCTTCTTATGACTTGCGCGCGCCAACAAATGCTACTTCTGTCAAATATTAGAGATATGCCCCTATGACTTAATATTGTCGAAATTTGTACAAGAGAACTTTACAAAACAAAAGTTCATACATGGAGCCCACATAAACATTTATTTTGATCCATAATCGAGCAACATATAACCTATAGTTTTTATGGGGACTAACCAACTAAGGAATATGTAAAATATTTATCTCAAAATTTGAAAAGAAACTAGAAGCTTATTTGTTTCTCTAACATGGTTTATTGGTTTATATACTTAATATTTATATCATTGAATTAAGTGCAAATGTGAGTTATGTAAATTACTAATTGAGTAAGAATAAATTTATAATGTTGGAAAATTCAAGAATTTTTTGGAAATATGTTTCAAAAATTTTAACAAAATTGACCCCACTTTTTGGTTCTTTAACATGGATTATATAACTTATATTTATATTAGTGAATTAAGTGCAATTGTGAGTTATGTATATTACAAATAGGGTAAGTATAAATTTATAATGTTGAAAAATTCAACAATTTTTTAATAAAATGTTGCAAATTTTTTAACAAAATTATCCCCCACTCTTTGGTGATTTAACATGGTTTATTTACCTAATATTTATATTATTGAATTAAGTGCAAATTTGAAATATGTAAGTTACTTATTTGGTTAAGTGTAAATTTTATGTCAGAAAATTCAACATTTTTTTAGGAAAATGATGAAAAAATTTTAACTAAATTATACCCCACTATTTAGTGCGTTAACATGATTTATATACCTAATATTTATATTATTGAATTAAGTGCAATTGTGAGTTATGTATATTACTAATTGGGTAAGTGTAAATTTATAATATTGGAAAATTCAACATTTTTTTAAGAAAATGTTGCAAAAATTTTAACAAAAATTTTCCCCACTCTTTGGTGCTTTAGCGTGGTTTATTTACCAAATATTTATATTATTGAATTAAGTGCAAAGTTGAAAATACACCCTTCCCTTGAAATATATAGGAAATTGTTGCAAAGTTTTTAACAAAAGATGCCTTCTGTAATATGTAACGGTCAAAGTACGCCCTTCCTTTGAGAATTTCCCCATGGCTCTATCAGAGGTTTGTGCTTACTTGGTCATCACCTGCATAGCCAAAGATAACAAATAAAAAATGATGATAATGTAAAATATGCATAAAATGTAGTCAATGTAGGTGATGTGTACCTCGAGCACATCCAACTACCCCATCTTGTCCATCCTCGCCATCCAAATCTAGCTCCACATAAGTGTACCATCGCTTGTCGTCCGCACGCAGCCAACACTTCATAGTGATGAGTGTTTCGATGCTTATCGGTGACAAAAATGATCTCTTGTACGTGACAATAGCGTTGCCCACAGAGAACATGCTCTCAACAAGAGTGTTTGTTGCACATAAGGACAACAGCTCCCTTGTAATGGAAGCAAGTAAGGGAGAGTGCTTCGCCCTTGTGTTGGCCCACCAAGATAGTGGGGTGAACACTCCTTCATTAGGCACGACCTCTGTGAGGTATTCGTTGAACTCGTCCCACGCCGACTTCGTTGACGCAGGTGCTGATTGGACTTTTCTCATAATGTTCTGTAGCAAAGAGTCCAAGTCTTTACCTTTTGTGTGCCCATATTCAGCGTGCCCACTCGCTCCAAGCCTCGGCGAGTCACATGGTAACAAGGACCGTACGAATGCGATGGTTGCTTCTCTAACGCCCTGACGGAGCATTGACCCTTTGTGGAATGGATCCATCAATGCCGCGCTGGTGATTGCCCATTCGCCCACAAGATTTCTGCATACTATGCAAGCTTGCATTGCATCGCCTTACACGCTTGCGCCATGTTGGAACGATCTCCTTCATGCAACCGTCGTACGCATGTGAAGAAAGTGACATCTTCGATTTGTTGTACCACTTCCTCCATGTGTTCATTAAGGTTGTCTATGGGAAATAGTACATCACATATGGCCGACGTCACTATCTTACAAACATGATTGGTGAATACAGCAAACCGTCCAAGGATGTGAAAAAATTCTTTCACCAACTCCCACTCGTCCTTCGACATCTTTGTCGCCTTCCCCTTCTAGCCAAAAGTCTTAAACAATTCATCAATGACATCTCATTTCTTCACGGCGGCGGATAACATAGCGTAAGTGACGTTCCTTCGGGTCGAACACTCCTAGATGACCATGTCACAGTCCTCAACTTCGAGGTCGTCTTCACATGCCTTTGCATACTCCTCTCTCCGTTGCGTAGAGCTCCGAATATTGCGCACTAGTGTCCGCAACTGCATCACCCAAACATAACAGCCGGCGTGCTCTGTCATTGTCGTTAGATGCTAAGAATATATCTCCAAGTTCATTGTCCTCGTTGTTATCGTACTGGTCTATTGTCCCGGTCACGCTGCCTTCTTTGGGCCGAAGGAATGCCAAAGCTTTTTATTACCGCTTGCATGAAAATATTCAGAATGTGTGCAACGCATGGGACGTGCCTCCTGGCGCTAAACGTCGGGTTGACACTCTTTATCTTTTTCGCCATCAATGACAACATCCTTTAATTCGCCTAGGCATTGTCAGTAGTCACGACGTAAACCTGCATAAATACCGGTCATGTGTAAAATCGCATGTTTAATTAATAAGATAAGTTTGACGTTGAATGCTGACCTTTGGCCGAAGACCGAATTCTTCTAGGACCTGGAGAACGATAGACGCCATGTTGTCCCCATCGTGCTTGTCGATGATCTCTCGCATGGCAAGTACTTGCTCTCGGTACACTCATTTATCGTCCACCAAGTGAATGGTGATGCCTAGAAGTCCAGTACCGTTCTCCACAATCCACGCATCTATAGTGAGGGACACTCTATCCACGTTCTCCCATAGCTTCTTGACATCTTGTTTCATGCATCCATGCATTTGGATGGTCCAATGCTTCATGACCTTCGCACTAGGGGATCCAAATCGAGCTATGCCGCGTAGCAGCACAGCTCCTTGAACGCGACATTCTAAACAATGCTCCATGGTGAATCAGTCACACATATAAACCGTGCAATGACACTCTTCATCTCATCTGGCGTATGCCCTCTAATCGGCCCTTGTCAACTTGGCTCTCCTTGTTATTTTCTTTGCATTTTCTCTGATATGCATGGCTGATTAGGGTCTTCCAACACCACGCCCTTGAGCTCCGCATGATGAGCACGATGACAAGCTTTGACATATCTCCCTGATACATTAGTGCTCTTGCCAGTTGTCGCTTTATCGCTTTTCTCTTATTATGCGGGTTCATCTCCCCGCACGGTAAGCATGCATAGTATCCATCACCAATATGTTCGAAGTAGTCAATGATGACTGAATGGTTCAAACGAGGGTGAATGTGTACGGCACAATTTGCTCCTAACCCAGATCTGTCTTGGGTTGGGGCACTGCCTCCGGGTGGGTTCATGGTTCTCAATGCATTATTTGGTAAGCAATGATTGTTTAATACATCAATGCAAGATGCTGAACTACGCTTAGAACTCTAAAGAAAGTAAGAGATACAATCAAGATAACGAAATAAAGAAACTGAGCACTATAAATAAATTGAGCAATCTACATAAAGCTTCGAAAGCAGATCAATTTTCTCGATTAACGTCAAGAAGAAAGGTTATGTAATGATGAGAAGTGAATAGAGGAACTTAGAATATATGACCACATGGGATTCGGGAAGAATAGAGAAAGTATCCTGACATTCTTATGTGAATTTTTCGTTGCTACGTAGCACAGCTAGTCAATAATAACAGCAACCAAGAAAGAAGCAAGGACTTCACTGAGAGAGAATGAGAGATGGGTGAATGTGAAATAATGAGACTGAGAAAGAATGAGAGAGAGAGGGAGAGTGAACGAGTGACAGAGAGAGGGCGAATAAGAAAGAATGACATTAAGATGGAATGAGAGAAAGGGAGAGTGACAGAGTGAGAGAGAATGAGAATGAGAGAAATAATGAGAAAGAATCACATAGTGGGATAATGAGAGAGAGGGAGATTGAGAAAGAATGAGACTGAAATCACAAAGTGAGAGAGAATGAGAGAAGAGAGGAAGATTGAGAAAGAATGAGATTGAGAGTGAATGAGAGAAATAATCAGAGTGAGTAAGAATGAGAGAAAAAAGGGAGAAAATGAGAGAGAAATGAGAGAAAGAATTAGAGAGTAAGACAGAATGATAGAAGAGAGAGAGAATTAGAGATAAAAAGATAAATAGAATCAGAGAGTGAGATATAATAAGAGAAGAGAGGGAGAATTAGAGAAAGGATTCAACTGAAATGGAATAAGAGAAAGGGAGAGTGACAGAGTGAGAGAAAGGGTAAATGAGAGAAAAATGGGAGAAAGAATCGAAGAGTAAGACAGAATGAGAGAAGAGAAGGAGATTTAGAGATAAAAAATAAAAAGAATCGGAGAGTGAGATAGAATGAGAGAATAGAGGGAGAATTAGGGAAAGAATTCCACTGAAATGGAATGAGAGAAAGGGAGAGTGATAGAGTGAGAGAGAGGGTGAATGAGAGAAAAATGAGAGAAAGAATCAGATAGCAAGACAGAATGGGAGAAGATAGGGAGAGTTAGAGATAAAAAGATAAAAAGAATCAGAGGGTGAGATAGAATGAGAGAAGAGATGGAGAATTAGAGAATGGATTCCACTGAAATGGAATGAGAGAAAGGGATAGTGACAAAGTGAGAGAGAGAGAGAGAGGGTGAATGAGAGAAAGAATCAGATAGCGAGACATAATGAGAGAAGAGAGGGAGAATGAAATAAAAAGAGAGAAAGAATCAGAGGGTGAGAGAGAATAAGAGGAGAGAAGGAAGATTGTGAAAGAATGAGATTGAGAGGGAATGAAAGAAATAATCACAGAGTGAGTAAGAGTGAGAGAAAAAAGGGAGAATTAGAGATAAAAAAGATAAATAGAATCAGAGAGTGAGATAGAATGAAAGAAGATAGGGAGAATTAGAGAAAGAATTCCACTGGAATGGAATGAGAGAAAGGGAGAGTGACAGAGTGAGGGAGAGGGTGAATGAGAGAAAGAATCAGAGAGCAACACAGAATGAGAGAAGAGAGGGAGAATTAGATATAAAAAGAGAGAAAGAATCAGAGGGTGAGAGAGAATGAGAGGAGAGAAAGAGAATCAGAGAAATAATACCACTGAAATGGAATGAGAGAAAGGGAGAGTGACAGAGTGAGAGACAGAGAGAGAGTGAATGAGAGAAAAATGAGAGAAAGAATCATAGAGTGAGAGAGAACTTACCCCCGACCGCAGATTCCGCCGATGCTGCCGTCTGCCGTCCGCCAAGGTGCCAAGCCCTCTCTGGCTCTCTTTAGTGTATTTTTTATTCAAATTTTCAAATCCAAAAATACACAAAATGACGAAATACACAAAAGAGAGGTTTTCGATGTGGATATCATAATCCGATATCCAACACCGATATCCGATGTCATCATCCTCCCCCCTGAGACGGAGGCCGATGACAACATCGAGATGGATATCGATATCGGATATCGGCCCCGTAGCAACCGATGTCCAATACCGGTACCGATATCCGATATCTGGATATCGGAAAAGATGGATTCTGGAAATTCCCTTTCCAGTATCGATACAGCATCCATCCCGATACTATCATCCGGTAACAGTATCAGGACGGGCAAACACTTTATAAAATATTTTTGGGTTAAATATTGAGTTTCAAGAGTGAAGTATCAATGAAGCGGAGAATCTGATCAAGAGTAGTGAAAAAGAGTATGAATCAACTAATTGGACGCATGTCAAAAAGATTAGTGTGGTCTTTTTTCCCCTTTAGTATTTTTTCCTTTTCCTCTTAACTAGATATGGATCTTGGAGGACAGCCTATATCTTTATACGTACACATACAACAGTAGGCTCCATATCCTTCATCTTCTACACCATAACCAACAACAATTATCCACATCTCTCTCCACCATTTAAGTCATAATTAGAGGAGGTGTTTTGTGAATCCTGACATCAATCATCACTTACACTACTAAAGCACCATCTAAAATAAATATTTGAATCGGAAACATTAAATAGTTCCTTTTAGAAAATTCCATTAAAAATCCAAGCATCTTTTATAAATTTTAATAAATTAGCTTAAGTATAACAAATATTTTCTCGCCTTCTTAGATTTTTTGAGTTTTCTCATTGCTTTTCTTCATAGGATTAGATCTAATACCGTGCAAAGTATAAAATCCTAAAAAATATAAATTAACAGAAATATATTCTTTTAAATACCTGCTTTATGTGGGTGTACTTTGTTTGTGTGCATCAGGAAATTTATAATTATGTTTGCATTAATCAGAAAACCTAAATAACATAAGTTATCCTAATTTTTTATTTACCAAATTCTCTTTTAAGTTATTTCTAAAATCCTCTTCCATCTTGGATTATATTGTAAATCTCAAATCAACCTGCATCAATATATTTAATTATTATATTTTTTGTATATTTTCTTTTTATCTAATTTATGATTTTATAATCAAAATTTAAACATATTAACTATTATTTCCCACAAAGATTCTCATATATTTATTATGTTTATATTTCCTATGTAAATTTTCTTGATGTTAAGTAATTTTAGTTTCTATTGATAAAGAATAATTACCTTAGATTGAGTTTATCAAGAAACATGAATGGATTTTATTGTGGGTGAATGAGTCCCTACATGGGAGACACAAGGCACTACCTAGGTACATTCTTGGGCCTGGTGAGAATTAATAGCTACATTTAGTACACACTCTCATGGACCTGTTCTCATAATGGTCATAAATCATAGGAAAGTTAATACGCATATTTTTATTTTACATGAGTTTATTAGATACATTTGACATGTTAAATAACTCATCTCATTTTTATATAATATTTTCTCGATAGTAGTTGGTATATCATGTAATTTATTATGTTTTAGTGATATTCATTAACCAATTTTGTATTCTATTACTCGAGTTACATAATGGCGTGTAAATATGATGTCAAATTATATCAATAGGTGATACGTGGACATTTTATTTTACCTCGCTTTTGATAGTCTACAAATCTTCTCTACTTCCGCACACATAAATGAATAAATTTACTTCGTTATACCAAACTTTACCCCACCAATTTTAGCATGTATACTGTAAGATGTGAGATCTTAAATGATTACGACACAACATCCAACGCCGCGCTAAATTGTTTGTATATCATATGATGTACATAATGGAGTTTCTTCTAATTGTCCGAGTCACTTTATATTGGATTATTTATATGTGATTTATTAACAAATGATATTTTTATTAACTAATGTTGGTAACATTTATTACACACAACCCCCTTTTGAATGGATTCTAAAAGTTATAACTTAATGCATTAGACAACCTCAGTATTTAATAAAAAAACTCAACACAAAAACTCCTGGCTCTATAATTCGACATGACGTTGAAAAACACTTATAAGCTACGGTGAAGTGTAATTTGTTAAAAATTTAACCTAAACAACAATATTTAGTACAACCCAATACACATGAAAAATGAGGTATTTCAATCAATATTATGCATCAGAAGCTTCAAATTCACCATGCTACTCTCTATGCCTGAGGCGTCTTAATATTAAAGTTTCTATAAGACGTATCATCTAGCATCAAACAGCAAAAGATGAAGACATTAGTGTTCGCCCAACCGATATGCGTCAGATATCTGGTATCGGCCACCCGATATCCGATATCAGCAATAAATCGGGACAGTACCTGATATCGGATTTTGGTTGATATCCATATTTTAAGTGTAGAGGGAGATCGAAGACAGATATATTAAACATGCCACTTAATATATAAAAAACTAGCAACCACCCTCCTCTGCACGATGATTAGTCTAACTGCTGCTTAATAATGATTAAATAATATTTTTACACAACCCTTCTAAGTTGGATATTGGAATCCGATATCCAACACTGATATGCAACATCGTCATCCTCCCCGTGAGATGGAGGCGGATGACGACATTAGGATGGATACTGATATCGGATATTGGCACTGTAGCAACTAATATCCAATATAGTTATGAGATATATCAGAAAAAATGGATACCAAAAATTTGAGTTTTGGTACCCAGTACAGCATCTGTCGCGATACTGTAATCCGATGCCGGTGTCGGGAAGGGCGATCAGTAGAAGAAATTACATGTTAAGAAAAATGCAGGAGATTAAAACTTACAGCTGATTGGACTCTGACACTTAAACCATATCTAGCGAACATGATATTAGTGTGAAAACTATATGCGACGTGATTGAATGATATTTGAGTGACAACTATAAGAAATGTCACCAGCAAACTTAACCGTTGCTTAATTCTTCCTTCAATATGAAAGTTTAGTGTTCCTCTGAACAATGCCAGAAATATCAAAATCAAACAAGGTTGAGTTACTCGCGCATACCTTGCAGAAGCTCACGACTTCATTCTAGACTCCACTTTATAACAGGAATGAAAATTTGATTCTTCACTTTCTAACCCCTCCGAGCAAAATCCGCATTTATAAAAACAATAAGTATATGTTTACCCAGTAGGGATGCCAAAGAACTCACATGAGATCTATCTTCGTAGCGGTCATTTAATACAAAATCACAGTAAAAGTCATGGATTCATAGATTAAGACGTTTCCATTGATCTTCCACTTGTGGGGTCAAAACCATGTAAAGGCATGCGACAAGCACTTATAAATCTAAGATGAGATCTTTACATGATGAGAACTGATACACTATGAAGCAAAATGCCTAAACAAAAAAAAATGGAGCAAACAACTCTCAAGGAATTATACCATAAAGTTGAAATAATGATTGGAAACAGATGGCTCATGTTTGTGCAAGGTAACCTTTCACCCATGCAAGGATTTGCTCCATGCAAGGTAAACTTCTCTAATTTTCTGCAATATTAAACCAAATTAATCTCATCAAAACGTCCCATGCATGTGGGAACGATGAAAACGAGAGGATATCTATTACGTTGAAAAAGAAAACAGATGATGAGGAGAGAAAAGAGAGAACTAAAATAACGGACGCTGAGCAGCAGAGGGAGATGAGAAAGTATGCTTAAGAAAGAACAATCGAAACAAAAAATGAACAGCAATAAGCAAAGAAACTAGCGAAAGACAATAAACCGAATCAATAAAAACCCATCAATCGGATGCACAACAAAACTCATCAAGTAGTAAATGGACAGAAATGAGTATTATAAACAATCGCGATATGATCAGATAGGTAGGAGAGGACGAACCGAATCCATAACAACCCATCAATCGGATAGTTGGTTTGGCAAAGAGGGGTGAGAAACTATGCTTAGAAAATCTCATCAGAGTAAATTATGGACAGAAATGAGTCTTATAAACAGTTGCGGAGTGATCATGTGGGGAATACAAAACGAGCCGTATAAATAAAAACCTGCAAACCGATCGGTAAATTTAACAAAGACGGGCGTGAAACTATGCTTAAAAAAGTCTCATCAGAAGAATAAATGAACAAAAACGGAGTCACATAAACAACCGCGGATTGATCGGATAGGGAAAACGAAAAGAAACGGATAAAGGAGACGGTGGGTGGTTGTTTGTGATAAATCAAAAACTCGATTTTGGTTGGTGGGTGGGTGAGCCCGCGCCAACTTCACGGCCCAAGAAATCGAAGGCTCCGCTGGCGGGCAGTCTTCCCTGCGAACGAAGAGGGGAAATCTTGAACGGCGCTGCGCAGCGAGCGCCGCCACAGTTCGCGCGCCGGCAAGAAAGCCAGCGCCGCCGAAGGGCAACAAGCTCCGCCGCCCTAGCGCCGCCCTCTCCCGCCCATCGCCGCTCAGATAAGATCAAGTAGTGTAATTTGAAAAAATGCCCAGTTAGGGTTGTACTTATACTAAGGTTGGGGACGGATAACGACCTAAAATGGAAGAGTATTTTTTAAGAAGAGAGTGGGGGAAGAGTGGAGTATTTTTATTATTTTGTAACAAATAATTCCTCAGTAACGTCAACTGTTTGCAAACGGTTAGGATAGGATTTTTTCTGTTCGTGTTCGTGTTCTTGTAAGTGTTTGTGCTCGTGTTCATCTTCGTGTTTGTTTTTGTGTTCGTGTTCGTGTTCGTGTTCATGTTCATGTTCGTGTTTGTGTTCATGTTAGTGTTCATGTTCGTGTTCGTGTTCGTGTTCATGTTTGTGTTCATGTTCGTGTTCGTATTCATGTTCGTGTCCATGTCCGTGTCCGTGTTCGTGTTCATGTTTGTGTTCATGTTCGTGTTCGTATTCATGTTCGTGTCCATGTCCGTGTCCGTGTTCGTGTTCGTGTTCGTGTTTGTGTTTGTGTTTGTGTCCGTGTTCGTGTTCGTGTTTGTGTTCAGATTCGTGGCCTTGTTCGTGTTCTTGTTCGTGTTCATGTTTGTATTCGTTCGCTACCTAAAATGGAACTAAAGCCTTGGTGTATTGTGTTCTGTCATCGTCTTCGAGTGATGGTGATGTACTCTAGGTTTACAACTGGACACATAATGAAATGGAGCGAAACTGCAGACTTTGTGATGGATGTCTGATGTAGATGATGCCCTGCCTTTTTTAAATGGATCAATCTGTCACCAATGCATACAACCTTAGATCCCTATGTTCCGTCGGGATAAAGGCGTCTTCTTGCTGCAGATCAGCCTCCCAACTTCTATGTTGAACCTCTCCATACAAGAGAGACACCAAGGAACACTTGATGGACCTTCAAAACTTCACTTTCTTTCAATCAGCCTCACTAGGAGGAAGTAAGCTTAAAGATGTTTTTTACAAATATTGGGGGCTCAATTTGTAGGTCCAATCATATGGATGGGTATAGGACAAAAGACAAAGGTGCCCTTAAATTTTTAACCCGATCTGAGTTTTGGATCGTCGGATGTCAAGCCTGGTATTTGGATGATTTCTAGCGGTTGATTCACTTCAAGTATTTCTCTCTCCTCATCCTTTTCAGCACCGTCACATCATTCGGTTAGGATTTGTCTCTTCTGGCATTAAATGCAATGAGTGGCTGAGGTTCCTCCTCGTCATCTGCGATCGACGGCTCTCAGCGCACCACCTGTCGCCTGGGGAAAAAGACAAAAATAATAATGATAGTTTATTATTTAATAGCTTCTGTCACAACTGACGTACGCCACATCAGCATGCGCCACGTCAGCAATGTCCCCTTCCAAAACCAATAGAATTATGACATGTATTCGCCAAGTGTACACGTGTACTGGCATGTACACATAGCTCTTTGTTGTGACGCCACGTCGTCAGCCATCATTGTTGACTATTTCAAGGAGAGAGAAAGGAGAAAGAAATAATATTATTGTGATCCCCTCTTTCTCGGGCCACAAAACGCCTCCTTTTTCTGATTGGTCCACGTTACTTGCACCAAGAAAATTCAAGAAAAATGCTAAATACATTCTAAAATTCATATAAAATAAAATAAAGCCAAAAAAATACAAATAAATATATTTTTTGACTTAGAAAAATCATATCTTTCCAAATTTAATGTCTAAAAATTCCCCAAAATTTTCTGTCAGAATATGTTGTCAGAAAAATCCCAAAAAATACATGTAATACCGAAATCTCAGAATATGTTCTAAAAATGAATTTAATCATTTTAAGCTTGATAACATGCTTATATGATTAATTAAATGCAAATAAACATGTGAATATGGTCATATTAAGCTACTAAAAATGCAGTATATCAACATTTGTGCCTCTATCGCTCAGCCTGCATGTCCCTCGCGAGCGTATGCTGGTGGCCCCGCACCCATCCGATGTGCAACCTTACCCTAATTCGTCGCCATTGCGCGCAACAAGCACTAGCACCATAAAGGGTGTTGACTTTAAAGATCAGGGGCGGCCGTCACCACCCACAGTGTGTGTTTGTAGTGTTCGCACTTAAGAACTCAATCTCCAATCATGAGTCTAGTACAAGGACATGTCCCCATAGTAAGCACATAGGCCTGTGTGGAGGAATGCCACATACTTTGGGGCCTTACACTATGTCATATCTAATGTAACACGACGGACGCCAGGATTGAACGGCTCGTGTTACACCATAGGGAGGGCGAGTGTCGTCATGTCATGTAGTGGAGATGACTAACGTAGACGTAAGGATGAAATCACTGAAAAGTATAAATCCGGCGTCGACAGACACCAACGACCACTAGGCTATGGTAAATGCAGCCTAGGAATGCCCCTAGGCTCTCGATGACCCGGCCAATGGGTTGTGGGCGGACGGTGCAAGTACGACTATTGTCGCTCGTGTGTGCACCGCTCAAAGGGCCAACTGAGGTCGTACTGATAGAAACCTATTCCCACTGACATATTCATATCTATCACTAACCTAACCCCGGCGGTGGAGAAAACATTCGGAGGCACGAAAGGAAATAATATAACACCAAGAGGGGATTGATGGGCGTACTAGTAGCAGTAGGCATGGGTGTTGTCTGATTCGGCAGCACTGGAAGGCGAGCAACACGTAGGTGCAATGACGACGCAGGTAGAAGTGATGGCAGAAGTAGGTGCAGTAGTAGGTCTAACGACAGACAAAGCGTTGAGCGCGGCAATGGGCACATTGGCTAGCACAGAATGGCGCAACAGCTGCATGGCACAACAATAACATGACGGGACAGCAGTAGGGTGCAGCGGCACGATGGCGCAGCAGCAATAGGGCTAGGCGGCGTCAAGGCACGGAGGTGCAATGGGCTCCACAGTGAGCCGAGGCTAGATGTTGGGGACGGTCGAGGAGCAGCCATAGAAACAAGCGAGGGGCGACTGCGGGGGCGGCCATGGGGAAGCCGCGGGGGCGGTTGAGGGGCGGCCGAAGAGGCGGCTGAGGGAGGGGACCGAAGGTGCAGGGTGTGGGCTGCCTAGGTGCGGCCGATGGAATGGCCGCAGTGGCATCCAAAGGGAGGCCGTAGGGTTGGACGGGGAGGCCAAGAGAATGGTCGCATGATGGTCTTCGGGTGGCCTCGGGGCTGACTGGGGGCGCTAGAGGGGAACGGTCAAGGGGTGGCGGCCTCTGGGCGACAGCCGCAGAGGTGGCGGCCACAGAACAATGGCCTCAGGGCGGTGGCCGCGGGGCAACAGCCTTAGGGCAGTGGCCGTGAGACGATGGCCTTAGGGCGGCGGCCGCAGAAGACGACGATCAGAACTGCGCGAAGGCGGGGTTGGCGGCAGTTTCTAGCGAAGACGGCGGTGAGTCCTGACGAACTCTAGGGTTTTTCTCTCTCTCCTAAATTCACTGTGGTATTTTTGTAAATATGATGAAAACTAAAAAACACAAAAATAGGAAAAATACTTTTAAAATTCACTTATTCAATCTTTTCTTATCTTCTCTTCTCTTCCTATGTGCGGGCCTTACCTTTTATAGGGGAAAATATGGCCCTCCCCCTTAGAAATAAAGGGGAGAAGGCCTAATTAAGAGTAATTAGGGCCCCTTAATAGGAGAGAGAAACCCACTAACACGTCCACATATGGGCTCACACACGTGCAAACGTGTAGGTTCATACAACAGTCCAAACACGTGCGAACAAGTAGAAAATAGACACATACACGGTCGATATATAAGGCCTATTAAACAAGGAAAATAAGGAAAGATACTCCGAAGGCTTTGTGGCCTGTTGACTACGTCAGGTACTCCGAAGGCTGGGTCTCGCATGTGAGCCCTCGCTCGACGAATACATTCGCCAGTGTCTTCAAAGCTAGATGGTCTCCCATCAATATTGGTGCTAGTGATTTACTCAGGCTGACAACCACCCATTGTATATTCAGTTATCATGTTCACCATTTGTTATGTCTAGTGATAGAGTGAAGTTGTAGACTCTTTGATGGATTACTGACCAAATGGCCTTTCCACCCATCCTATTCCATTATCTGTCATCCATCACCAAACCTTAGGCATGAGCTGTGGAAGATTGGCTGGGTTTATTTATATCCTCTTCTTTGGGTAACAGACCATGGCTCAATCATAACGGTAATATATGACTACAAAAATGGATTTTGAATAGTATATTATCTTTAGAATATTATATTGTGAGACCTTTTTGGGTGATTACCCTTCATATGCTTGCAGGACAATCTGATTAAAGAGGAAAATGAACTAATTACTCGGAGCACTCATCCTTTGTATGAATGCAAATACACTTGCTTAAGCACAAAAAAGAACAAGGATACTTCAACATTAGAAATTCCAAAATTTTCAAGAAAACTCCTCTAATCGTGCACATGTAAAGCCAGTTGACCAACGCAAAGTAGAACAAAAAAGTCAAATTTTGGCCTTTTTATATCCCTTGTAGTACAGCCCAAACTTTTTTACTTAAATTTGTGTAGGATTGAGCTTTGATTAGCAAAATAATTTGATTGATAGTGAAAAAGAATAAAGATATCATATTTCTGCCTCTTCCACTCAAAAACAAATCAGACTATTGAATAAAAAATATTTTACCACCTTGCTTTCGTATCCTTGCAGAGAAATTGGTCAAACCTAAAATGAACAATGAAGTCATATTTTTCTAAATTTCAAACCAAAAGAAGAAAATTTCATAATTTCCAATAAAATAAATTTGATCTCTAAGACTGGTTATGCACGTAAATATATTTGACCAAGTATAAACTGAACAAGCATCTCATATTTTTTAAATTTGCATTCCAAAAAAAATAATTCACGCTTTACAATAAATTATGAGTATTCGGTTTTCATATATACGCAGAGAAATTTCAAAAAACATAAAATTAAAAAATATATATCTGGGAAGTAACAATTGAAAAAATAATAATATTCCAATATTTTTTATCATATTTTTTTATCATCAAGCATGCATTTATGGAATATGACGTTGAATAAATAATTAGTTTTAGTTTTATTTTAATAGTAAATAGTAAATTATATATGTTTGAATAAAATCATTGATCACTCAGTCATGACATTCAATAAAGTGAAATGGGGCAAACACAAGTTAAAAATGTGTATTCTATGTTATCCAATCCTGAACAAAAAATGAAGTATTTTGAATAAAGTAAAATTTAGCCCTCGTCTATCATATGCACGTAAAAATTTGATAAAGCATGAAGATGGAGTGATATATCCTCTTTCAGGCCATTTGATTCAAGACCAAAAAAACTTCAGGATCTCCTCTAAATTCATTTGATCACTCAGTTTCGTAAACATACAAAATATTTTTAGCAAACCTCAAATGAACATAAAATCCCATTTTTGGTATATTCCACTCCAAAATATGAAATTCCCAACTTTATAACAAATTTATTTGAGCACTCGGCCTTCATATGGATACGAAGAAAACTTATCAAACATGAGAATGAATAACAAAATCATAGTTTTACCTGTTCCAATCCAAAATAAGTGACTCATGACTTTTTCATAAGATTATTTTGACCAGGATAAGAAATCAACTCTAAAAAAAATTATCGAGGATTTACCCTACTTAGGCATGGAAATAAACTTAATCGAACATAAATACATGCAACCAAATCATAATGCTTGTTATTACATCCCGAGTTTTAAATTTCATTATTTTGGGATCCAGCGTTCATAACTGCGCGAAAAAAAAACCAAACACTAGTTAAAATTTATAAACTGGACTTTTCATAGTCCATTACAAATTCAATAATATGAGAATTTTTGTGGTTACTCGCCCATTATGACCACACAGTCACAAAATTTCAAACATGAATTATTATTGTGAAGCATATTTTGACCTATTATATCTGATACAAAAAATACAAAAGGTTGTGAGTAGTCTATTTTTGGACACACAAGATATAATGTGTATATAGAAATAATATCAAATACATAGATTGAGCAAAGAAGTTGTATTTTTATTATTTTCTTAGCGATTTACTTTTTGCTTCAGATTGGTCTAAGAAATTAAATTGCATAGTGATATTAATAAGATTACAGAAATCAAAAATACATACATTATTAAGTATTTAAGCATGTGTTCTAATTTAGAAGGACATCAAAATAACCTGACATAATGGCAAACCGTAGTCCCACTCATATGATGAGTGTAGTTAATCACGTAATCATTACTATGAATAAATTATAGATAGCTAGTGGGTTATTTTTAGTGGAAAGATTTTACTAAATTAATCCTTACGAACCCTGAATGGTATTATACCAAACTTTCAATAAAACTGGTTCACATCACATTTGTAAGTGGTCAATAGACCTGAGACGTTAATTAGATTAATAAATGGGCTATTGGACATTGAAAGATGGTGTAAATAAGGGAAGGCCCTAAATCAAATTCACCATGAGCAGATTATAATAGGGCCATACCGTTCTTCTCCCTTTTCCCATTGGTTCATCTCCACTATCGTTGTGACTGGAGTGACATAATGATGACAATGGAGCAAGAATGGGGATGATGGGAAATGTTTGACATTTCCCTCTCTCCCTTTCTCTTTATCTCTCTCTCTCTCTCTTTTGCTTGACCTTTCATTTCTCCTCTCTCCCTCTCAAGTTCTGTTCATCTCTCTACTCACACAGCGCCTTTCTTTGAATTTTCTCCTCTCTCTCACTCTCTTTCATCCTCTTAACCACCCACTATTATTGATTATCCTACCACTCTCTTCCCTTACTAATTTTCTCTCTCTCTATTTTTTTCTATAACTTCCAAATTTGACTTTTCTCACAACATCTCTCCCTCACAGTTCTTCCATGTAAATCATTAATCCCACCTCTTCTTTCTACCACATTCTCTTAAACCATCTATGGTTTATTTGCTTTATAACTGTATGTTTTATTTTCCTTTGAAAGTGTTGTGATCCTGCATATATGAACACTTTTGCTTGAGAATTATTCTGACTTTTTTTATTAGAGAAGAGTGATCAATTGGTGATAATGACAATGGAAATGACTATTGTGGCATCTTGTCTTCAACATTGATCAGCTCCTCTTGGGATCCTCCCTACCTTTCTTCCAACCCATATCTTCCTCCATCATCTTCCTAACATCTAACCCTTGACCTCCTTCACTACACACCTTTGTCTCACCCCCCATACTCTCCATCTCACCTCTCCTTTTCTCCCCTCTTCATATCTTCATACATTCCCACGCCTTATCACATCTACCTTGCAAGTTCAATTTACCCATTTCTCACACAACACGTCAACATCTTCCCTCGCCAACCAAATCTTTGACACCCATTGTATACACTTCCCACAACTTCCCCTCTTCCTATCCACACTCGTCCATGGAGCTGCAGAGCAATGTTAATGAAATCCATTCAACATCAGAACAACCAAGCTATTCGCTCCCTTCTCAGAGGTACTATGAGATTATTGCTGGTTCATGATAATTTTTTATGTGTTGTGATTGGTTGTTGACCTTATGAATCCATGTGCTAAACTTTGATTGGGTATTTTGAATATTTTACTTCCATTAAGTTAGAGATATCATAGTTATTCCCTGATTATTCTTGGTAAATCCCTACTTTGCCGACCTAGTCACTTTCTATAAAATTAAACACATTTGTATCAACCTCAAGGAATATTTTGTTAGTATCAGATGGTAGTAATTTTAATTTTTCATGAATTCTGCTATCAAATCCCACATCAAGGGCTCATCAAGATGGATGATATTTGATGTGTTAAGGATCACGTGCATACATCTAGATGTTGGACACATGAATAACTAAACATGTCGTGCTCAAGGAACTAAGAATACATTAACGAAAATGTAAGTGGCTGGAAGGTGAATCACACATTCCATATCTCATTACATGTTCATTAATAGTACATATTCATTATAGTGCACCTATGATGCTTATAACGAAGTACAAGAATACATGATCGAATTTAGTAAATTATGATGAGATTGTAATACATATATCACTAGTTGGGATTAGTAGACGTCATTAATCATGTTACACGTCACGGTGATGACACTATGATGTATGATGTGACGATGACGGTGACAAAATTGTTGGCCCGAGATGGTGATAATGATGGTGACGAAATATCCGTGACGGTGATGTAACGGTGACGGAGGTCCTCAAATGGGTGATGTGATGGGATGGACATCACGGATGATGTTGGAGATGAATATGTAAAAATATTTTAAGAAGGCAAAAAAACCTTAAATCTCCTTAGAAATTTAGTACTTTTGTACTCTTAAATATTGAGAAGTTCATTAAGGTGGAACATGTAGAAAGCTATGTTTTATAAAAATTCCAAAACATGTAGAAAGCTAATTGAAGGGAATTTTTTTCTCCCAAGAATAATATGATTAATAGTGTGCAACATCTTAATTACATTTAGTACTCTTAAATATTGGGAAGTTCATTAATGTGGATTATTTTAATTACATAATTGAGAGGAATTATTAGTGGAATTATTAGGATGACTCTAAGAATGGTACAGTCCACGTGTCTTGTGCTTCTTCTTGGGCACCTCCGAGAAGCTCCTCCATCATCCCTTCTAACTAAAAGCCTTGATAATTCTGTGAAAGAATGAACTTGATGGGAAAAAATTAAAAATAACATTTCACATGAAGCGTTGTGGTATTTAAGATCAAAATTATTACATCATTCTAGTTGTCATCATCATAAAAGCCCTTGTCATTATTACCATCATAAAGTTGAGCATTCTCAGCACGTAACCAACACTTCACAGTGACAAGGAGCTCAATGCTTTCCAGCAGTAAGGCATGCCCTTTTGAAGGTGACGACTACACATCCTCTAGAAAATAAATGCTCTGTTGGAGCACTAGTTGCACATACAGAAAGAGACTCTTGAGTAAGGGTAGATAGTTGAGGGTTAGTATGTGTGCCTACACATCCCACCATCCTATTGATGTCTCGGTGTCCTTCCTCTCTATTGATTGGAGATAAGTTTCCAATTCCTCTATTGGAGTGAGTGCTCGTCGTTCCTTCTCCCTAGGGGGGAGGGTACTCCATCAATGAGTTTATTAAGCCAATCATCATCCTCATTGTTTTTAGAAGCTAGATCTTGGTCCTCATGAAGGGGCATTAGTCTTCAGATGATTACCAAGCATCATAACTGACGCTAGGATCGAGTGATGACCTCTTGCTGAATGGGTCAAGATGGCCATTGTTGTGGTCACACACTTCTTTGATATAATCGACTCATACTTCAATATCTTAATCTTTATACTCTCACACACTTGTCGTATTGATGCGATTTGTCTAGCAGTCGCTTTCTTCTCGAAGTAAAGATTACATACACATCAAACTTCTATAGGCTTGCATAAATATGTCTCATCAACGCCTTCAAAATGTGAAGTACTTCCATGACTCTCACTATCTTCAAGCCTTTAACATAATTTGTCATCCTGTAAAATGGCCCTACGATGTCACAAAAGTCAGCCAACATTTCCCACTCTTCACGAGAGACTCTCAAGTCATTCTCTGTTACAGACAAGAGTTACACATCCATAAAATCGATGACATCTCGCTTTTTCAATGCAGCATGTAACATGTCATACCTAATGTTCCATCTTGTTGGACAATCTAATAGGTTTTGATTATGATTATTTTGCATGAGATCTTTGCATGTCTTCACATAGTGTTGGCGTCATTGAGTCGATGCTCAAATGCTTGTGACTAATGGTCTCAAATGAGTGACCACCCCCAAAACAAGGGTATTATCATGAACGACTATGTCTCCATTACTCACTATGGCCTTGCGCATGGCATCCAAATCATCTACATCAGTGTCATAAGCAGTATTATCTCCTTCGTCAATGATGTAGTTGTCTGCAATCCTAGGGGGAGGTATATTCACTAGTACACGTAATCACTTCAAGGCAACTTGGACAATGATGGTTAGCACATGGGAAGCACATGGGACATGTCGGTCCACTGTGAAATGGTCATTCACCGACCTAAGCTGGTGGATATTATGTGGTCGTCAAGCCAATCACACTATCATGTTTATTTAAGTTCATTGAATAAAATATTTGTGTTCATTATTATTATGTGTGATGTTTATAACGAAATACATGAATACATGCACTGACTTAGTGAATTATGATGAGATCATAATACAGTGATCACTAGTCTTTAAACATGTATTCTAAATATTCCTATTTGATTGATAGTCGAGCGGGACATTGAATTATCCACATAAAATAGCACTAGATGATCCTACTTATATGATAAGTATAACAGATCATGTGGCTAATAGTGTGGTGACACTAAGGGTGCTCTTTGGAGAAAGAGTTTACAGAATTGATCCGTACGAATCCCTGAATGGTATTATACCTAAACTTCAATCCAGTTGATTTATGTCATGGTTGTATAATTTATCCACTGACCTGAGAAACAAAGGACATCTCGTGAATGGACGACTTCATTTTGACTACGACTTACGAGCCTCTAATCATGGGATGCAAACAAGTCATAGCTCAGATGTAGTAAGAACCTCATGGAGATGAATGAGAAAAGATCATCCGCCCTTGGTATAAGAGGAGATCAACTCAAGGAAGAAGATGTAGAAAAAAATCCCTTGCCAGGGTAGTGAGGATATTGGAGAAGGCGTTCTCCAATGATCCATGTTACGCATCAGTACTAATTGAATAATGGATTAGGGTCTCGCGCGGATGATGGATTATACATATAAGGTAAATGATGGCATTAAAGGTTCCATGAGAGAGTTCGATACTACTCGTGTTGGAAACTTAACCTATCAGTTGGGTTAAATCAATCCTTATTTAATTAATCTATATGTTGATATAGTTAATTAATAAGGTTGGTCAATAATTATTATTGGGCCATTAAAGATATTAACTAGAATGATACATGGGCCTAGAGTGTCACAAACACTAGGTCATAAGGGTAGAATAAAAAATAATACTAGAACAAGTGCAAACAGAACAATTGGAAAAAGCAACCTTCATAAAAGAAATACATGATTAAAAATGTATATTGAGACCATCGAGAGTTAGAACTAATTGCATATATAGAGTACTCAAAGAGAAACTTAGAACGAGAAAGGATTAAAAAGGAAGAATCAAACTCACGAGGAAGAACTAGAGATTTAGAGCATCGAGAGTTAGAGAGAAAAGTGATATGGATTGGAGATGATGAAGAAAGATAGAACTTTGGATATGAGAGAGAGAGAGATTAGCTTTATGAATGTTTACCTTTGGATAAGCTTTCAGAATGTTTCTAGTTCCTGAATATCACTACAAATTCTGATTATGAAGACGGTTCTCAAAGATTATACATAAAAAATTATACACGACAGAAAATTCTATGAAACAATAAGTCAAGATCCTTCCTCTCTGACTCTGATCATATTTTTACTACCTTGTATGATCATATTTACCTGTTTATCAGCATTAAATTACTTATATTTGCATGTTATCAAGCCTAAAATGATTAAATCTATTTTTAATTAAAATTAAGAATTTTCTACATTTTTCATATTTTTTGGGAATTTTCTGGCAATAGATTCTAAAAGCATATAATTTTTGAGGCATGATATAATTTTTTGGCATTTTTAGACATTAAATTTGGAAATATAGGATTTTTCTAAGTTGAAATATGTATTTTTTGGGTTTTTATTTGATTTATTATGAATTTTTAAAGTATTTTTCTTTTTTCTATTTTATTTTTATTCAGCGCCGCCACATGTTTCTGTTTGATTCATTAAACGGCGACGAATCATAGCTCTCTATGATGATTGACGCCAGCCAATCATTAGCTAAGTTAATGAGTTGGCGTTAGCCAATCATTAACTAGGCAATCATCGCTTCACAATTGGCGAAGCAATGATTGATGTTAATAAAACACTTTTTATTATTATTTTGTTGGCGCAGGGTGACGTAGCGCACTCACATCCGCATGTTTAAAACAAAATTAAAATAAAGAGAGGGAACAATGAAGTTTGCGCTGACGCGCTGCCATGTCAGCGTGAATCTTTCTTTTGTCTTTTGTTTTGTTTTTTCTCTTTTCTCTTCTTTTTTTGTCCTTTTCTTTCTCCTAGGTACATGTGGTGTGAAATATTAAGAGCGCCAGCATGAATAAGAAAAGCACAGAATATGGAGTGCTTTGACTTCTTAACCGACACGAAAAATGATGATGATGATGAGGATTTCAAGGGCTAGGATTTCTTTAACTTCAAACGACCATAACTTTTGATCTACAACTCTGATTGAGCTGAAATTTTCAGCACTGCTTCGTCTTGCCCTATCCATCTATAAATAGAGGCCTGGATCATTGAGACATTCATCTTGAATTCTTCCTACTTGTGTGGGCTGATTGGAAGATAATGAGTTTTGAGATCCATCAAGTGTGGGAAGAAGCATTAGAGAAGAGGGGGAGCTTACCGGCACTTGCAAATTGCCGTGATCCAAGTGGAACATAAGGATCTAAGGTAAGTGGTTGCCTTACTTTGTTTCTCTCCTGACATCATCATTATCATAATTATAGTTTGTTATCATCCTTATATTAATCTTTTCCCTATCGTTTCACTCCCTTACGTATTCATTATCTTGTCTTAATGCTATACCATCACATTATATATGCATTTGATCACTAACGTATTCTACACGTCTTCTTCCTTATTCTCGTAACACACCTCATAATACTCGACATCACTAGCTCGACATCACTATACTCGACATCACTAGCTCGCCTATTCTATTCTCGTATTTATCCCTTCTCGATTTCACTACATCACTCATTGTATCCACAACCTAACACGTCATCGTTATGACTCCATCTTGTTTATCCATCCTCATCTATCTTAAACCCTAACTAGTAGAATCCTAATTAACCATCTCTCATCACACATTCACCACTGTATGTGTAACTCTTCTCATCTTTGTGGTTCACCCAATTGAGATAGTATTTTCCCTAATTTCCGTTACCTGTGGAGACAACCCATACTCATCACTAAGTAATTATTCTTAAGTACGGATAAATAAATTTTTATTAAATAATCTCAATCACCAATGCTGAATTAAACCCCTAAAATTGAGATTATCAGGATCCTTCCTCTCCGAGTCAATTTTACGCAACATAAAATTCTATGAAAAAATATGTCAAGATCTTTCTTCTCCGAGTCAAAATCAAAATAAGTCACACAGGAAGAAAATAAATCTATAAAGCTGTGAAAGTTTCATTTTCCTTTTTTCTTGAAAAAACAGCCCTTTGAATTTCCAGATTTTCATTCAAATGACCTCTCACAATAATATGAAGATGAATATATTTACAAAGGAACACCGGCCACCAAAAAAACTCTTGCATATAGACTAAGGTGCTACTCCCATAGAATATCCATGAAGGAACAAAGTGAACTATTATTCACATTTATCTCCATAACTTTCAAATGGTTTCTTGGTTTAGAGGAAAAAATCAAGGGAGAACTTCCCTCAAGTAGTGCCTCAAAGAATGAACCTGACCTGTTTTTTCAATTGAAATCATGGCAGAAAAGAACCAGCCTATGGTAGGGTGTCTTATTCATGAATCAGGAGAGAGCCTCTCATCTACTGATGTGACATTCTCTTCGTCCCCTTACATAACACTCTAATATAATATAACACTTTAATATAATATACTTGACATGAAAAATCCTACAATATAAACATATTTAATATATTTTCAGTTGTAAGTAGGAACAACTTGATGACCATTTTGAGCTCTCTATTCCCATTATTCTCTATCTTTCTTTAGAAACAAGCATGATATTATACCTATAGTTCCTCTTTTCTTCCAGCTAACTACATGAAAGATTAAAGTTACAAATACCCATGTTCAAAAACACTATTAGTTTTCCAAGGGAAGCAATTTTGTGATCATATCTATAACGACGGCAAAAGAACAAAGCTATTTTTTATCGGTCAAGAAGAGAATGTGTAGAAGAAAGTCTTGAAAACGATAAAGCAGAGAAAACTTGCATGTAAACAAGAAAAAGTTTCTCTTTAAAAAAATAAGCTAGACCATCAGAAAACCAATATGATATCCAAAAAGTCTTCGGATAGAATGCAATAGAAATGTGATAAAGCGAGAGTTTTAAAGGCTATATGAATAGGCAGAGAGGTGGAGAGTATTCCGAGTAGTATTGTAGTAGTGTTTTCAGGTTTGCAAGAGTTAGCCAGTGAACATGTCAAGAAGATCTCGTTGGGTTTCTCCTTGAGTTCCCCTGAACGCTTAATTGGGTGGAAGGAGTTATTTTCCTTTGTCCTCTACAACTCCTCACTGAAATGTTGGGGGGAACTCTAGGAGGTGCTCACCCTCGCTTCTTCTCTACCTTCTAGTGTATGGAGGGATAGAGAGATGAACGGAGATGGAGAGGTGATCATGAGGGCAGATCAAACCATAAGAATCAAAAAAATTATCAGAACTAACTAGAGACTGGGACTGACCAAAAAATATTCTAGAGAGAAAACAAAATAGATGAAACTAATTACTCGTCAAAAGAAACTAGAAGGTGATGCAAAAAACAAAGAGCATAAAAATTAATCAGAGATCATACAAATTACTCAGGTTTGAATTTTGAGGGCAAACCTATCTTTCACTATTTACAGCTTGAAAGAACATTTCTACCACCTAGAATCAAAGATGAAATACAAACCTGAAAACGACAACCTAAAAATAAAGTTCCTCTTAATTTGCGACACGAACTAGACTGCTTGATATCAAAACCTGGACTCCTCTATTTCTTCCTCAAGTCCCTGCCCTTGACCACTCTTTCTTCCTCCGTTCTCTACCTGCAAATTGACGGAAATGGCAAGGAAAAACAAAGCTGAGAAATTAACAACAGTTTTTGTCACCTATGACGGCAACGCCGTCCGGTGATGGGGCGACGTGTGTGGTGATGTGTGAAGGGAATGTGACGGAAATATTCAGAATGCTGGGATGTGTGATGGGATGGGGATGTGATTAACTGATCTTCACGTTCATGTTTGTCACCTCTTGTCATCTGTCCTGTCACATTTGGGACGTCATGTCCCTGACATGTTGTTCCCTAATCAATAATATTTAAGGATGTGTTCTAAATATTCATATTCAAAGGATACTCGAGAAGGAAGTCAAAATATCCAGATAAAGTAGCACAATCTAGCCTCACTCTTATGATGAGTATGGCCGATCCCGTAGCCATTAGTGAGGAAACTCTAAGGATATATAGTGGGTGCTCTTTAGTGGAAAGAGTTCACTAAATTGATTCCTACGAATCCCTGGATGATAGTATACCAAACTGTCAATCAAGTTGATTTACAACTCTATTGAGTAAGTTGTCCTTAGACCTGAGACACCAAAGACTTCTTATGGACAGGCAATTGTACTTTAACTATGATCGACATATCTCTAATAATGGGATTATTAACAATCTTAGTTTGTGTGCATTAGTAAGATCACTAAGATGATTGAGTGGTCAAGATCAGATCGTCCACCCTCGGTATAAGAGGGGATAGTTCAAAGACACTGATGTGATGAAGTCATTGGCCAAGGCAGAGAAAAATAGGAGAAGAGTTCTCTGAGGATTTCTGAATGCATGAGCACTTACTCGAATGATTTAGGGTTTGATAGTTCAACATACCCTAAGTCATCCTTGGAGTGTCAAGTGGATAAGGACTATACATACATGGTAACTGATGATGAACATATTCCATGTGTGAGTCTATACACACTCCTTTGTATCTTCTAGAACATGCAAGTGTAGTTTGGCACCCCATAGGTTGGAAACTCAACCTATTGATTGAATTAAATCAATCTGACATTAGTTAATCTATATGATGATGCAGTTAAATAATTTTGAGTCATTAAAGGTTATTGGGCCTCTGGATTTGTTTTAAAAACTAGTACATGGGCCAAGAGGGTCACACAAAGATGGTCTTGCAGACGTTGAAAAAAATACTTAAGTTTGGAGGGGTTTATGAAAAATACACTCTTATTGTTATTAGGGGAGGGCCTTGAATGAAATTCACCCTTACTAGAATTTTTCAGGGGCCTTTCCCTTCTTCTCCCTCTTCCCATATCTCCACTGCACTCTTGATGCGATCGGGAGGGCGTCACAACGACGACGGAGGTTGAACTGAGATCGACAAGACTAAGCAAGAGATTCGACGTGTCATGGATTATGTGGATACGTCTAGAGGCTACACAAATGAGCAGTTTGATTTGTCTCGCTCAAAAATCCAAAAAATCACAGATGCGACCCGTGTCGAGGTTATTTGTTTCATGATTTTGTTGGTGTCATTACGATTATGTTAAAGTCTATTGCTGTGAATCGTATTAGCCGTTCACTTAAATCGAGGCCTTAAGAACATTCATATCGTATACGTGCACATGTAAGTCTTTCATTGTTTTCAAGCATAGCTATGATTATGTTATTCATCTCTTTTTATCTGAATAGCTTTAGTCATACAAGGGAATACCTAAGAAGGTTGCATAAATAAAATTGCTCTCAAATAGATTTAAAAGTACACACGGGTTTAACTCCAATGTCTGGTTTGATGATTTAAAAGTACACACGATGTATTATTTATGTATTCATTAAAAGATAATTAAAATACCACAATATCTGCCTAAATTACATATGTATAAACATATCACATTGAGTACTGACTTTAGGCATCTAAAAAGGGAAATAATATCAGAATCCACAAAACATAATTTATTTAAATAAACCACATGTATACAAGGTTTGGACTGTATAAAAATGAGTAAAATTATAATATCAGGATTTTAAAATTAAAATTCTAAAAATTTATAAATCTGAAGTTATTTCTCACATTTCTGTTTCAATAAACGATTTTCTCCCTTTCTTCTCATAAAAATTATGATATGGGCCACTCCATTTATAAATGTTGACCATGATATTTTACATGTTAAATGAAATCATTGTCAACCTAAAAATCCACTGTCACATTCTGGTTGTAATAGCCTTCATAAAATAAACTTTTGGAGAAATGTAAAGTTCACCGTCGATCTTTATACCAAATGGCAAATTACTAACTTATTTAAATCTAATTTGATATCCATGTGAACTCGATGACATCTTAATATATCCACAATAAGTTGAAGAGCTCTAGCATGGGCTGAACTATCGCTTTGAACATCTGTTGAAGTAATCAATCTTCTCATTATAAGTTATGACCTATCATTGATTCTACAATAACATATGAGGTGAGACAATGGTAATCATTTGGCAGTTCTTATGAGTGAAAACAACCATCACTCTAAATGGTTAAAGCCCAACTTGTCATATCTTCAAATGTGGATGCATATGGTCCCTTCACAATGTTTTGCAAATACAAGTTACAATTCCCCCTCTCATGGATTTTGAGACCCCCAAGGGCAGAAGAGTACAAAGTAAAACTACAGCACAATTTCCCATCTATAATTTGAATGGATTAAAATATGTTCAAAGACGACAATTTCAGGGGAGTATGGGCATCACAGCAGATTTCAGGGTTGAATATCTCCTCAGACGATGATTTTTGGGCATTAGTCACGGCTGGAGGATACTGGAGCAGAATGGAGTGGGGGAGAATTCTCGCATTACTATGGGCGGTATGGTTGCACCGAAAATGAAGTGTTGTTCAAGGGAGGTGATAAGCCAAAAATAGGGGTAAAAATTATGCAGTTTTAGCCCTTGTCGTTGTCAATTTTAGTTCATACAATAAAATTTATAAAACCTCACTTAAGATGCACATGATGAGTGAAGGTATCGTCCAAGGGAGGCTAGTAAGGAGTTCAATTCAATGATTTTCTATAATTAGGACTAACTTAATCTTCAATGAGGAGCGATTTGACCTAATTGGAAAGATAATTGAGAGAGGAAGGTAGAAGAGATGAGAAGAGTAGAAGAATTTAGGGAACTCTAAGCTGAATTAATTGATCCAAATGAGAGGATCAAGAAATTCACTTTAGAGGGACTTAAGAAGAAGGTTTTTTTACTTGGTTTGTTTGTTTTGTAGATTCAATAATTCAGAACTGACTACAATACTATGTAATAGAGATAAAAGAAACTAAAGTTTTAATACCCTAGAATTCAAAGTTAATTTTTTTTAGTTTTTCTTTGGGAATGCAGTTGAATGTCTAGTTAAATCCCTCAATTTCTCCTCTCAATCCTAATCAGGGCTTGTACATGCTGCTCAAGCCAAGCGATTTAGAATTTCAGATCAGAATCAAGAAGAACAAACAAGAAATTGAACTAATTTCATTCAAAATGCACCAAAATTCAATTACAATGAAGGGAAATGTACCAAACAGGTTGATCCAGGCTGGGGCTCCTCTCTGTCTTGCAGCTGTGATAGAGAACCATCAAGAATGACCCCCTCCTCTCGAAATTCAGCTTTTATACCTAGGTAAAATGGAAAAAATTACCATTTTACCCCTAATTAGTAATTAATTTATATCTATCAATGTAGGCTTGATCTCAATGATCCAACCATACAGATAGAAAGAAGGGATCGATACAAGAAAATCCATAAAAAATCATCTCAATCGGACTTCTGGATCAAAAGTTATGAATAAATGAATTTAAACCAATATTAGCCATTGGATTTAAATCCATTTATATATATATATATATATATATATATTTTAAACTACGCGCTGATGTGTCGCCCTCCTACTGGCCAGCAACCTTTCAACTTCTCCAGGCGGGATTCTTCCCGTTGCGCCACGTACCTCCCTGGCGAAAATAAAACAAAAAAAAACAATTCAAAAGTCGCGAATTGCATAAGTTTCGATACGCACATATGTGTGCGTCTGGAGTTGCCTTCTTCGAATGATAATCGGCCATGTCACTGCCCGTGCATGCTCTTCGCATGCGTCGCACGGGCGGTAATCTTACTGCATAGTGGCCTCCATCACTGCCCGCCGTCAGATTCTCATCCGACGGCTGTGATGAGGCCACGTCATTGCCCCAAGATATCGCCCTGAAATTTTCATACAAGTCCTTTGCGAAACAAATATTCGCCGCTTGACACCGCCCAAAAATAATTATAGATATACCCCTTGCGTATTCTCTCTCCTCCAATTTTTTTCCTAAAACATTAAAACAAAATATAAATGAATTGCAATAAAACCCTAAAACATTTTAAATCACATCTTTACGCATGCAACCACGACCGAGAGCTGTTTTGAGGGTATCATTGCATCAGAACTTTACAGAAAGGCCCTTCAAAGTTTGAAATAATGTTAATACTCTTTTTTTTCTTATAAATATATCTTTTTTCTTAAAAATAAACGTATTTCTTCTTCAAATAAATCTCAGAAAAATCCTAAAAAATCCTTAAAAATCCTAAAAAATTGTATAAAATTTCCTGATTCGTCCCTGTACTGATAAATCACGAAATTAAATATTAAACTTGTCGTTTTCATTCAATAATGATCATTTCAAGCTCAAATAAATCTCTTAAAATTCATAGAATTAACAGAAAATTAGGGAAAAATCAGAAATCACTTGAAAACAGTATTTTCATGTAAATCAATGATAACAACCTTATTTTAAGCTCTTTAACTGCATAAAATTGTACTAATAGCATGAAATAAAGACCAAATTTAGGTCATTATCAGGAGGAAAGGCTTCAGTCGAGAGTGTCATATACGACATTGAGACACTAGTAATTTTTGGGGTGTAGGGGGATAAAAGTAGGCCGTGTGGTCATATCTGTAAATGATGTGTACATGACTGTGTTTTTTTAAAATAGTATCAGGTGGGCCACTGGTTCCGGGTGGTCTGCCTTATTTTCTTCAAAAAAAAAAGAAATATGTTCAAAGATTACAGTACAATCCTGGAAAACATGTTTCATAAATGGATTGCCTTTTCTCAACTTGATGGCTAATGCATATCCATTTTTTAGACAAGTGAAATCTTGTGTCATTCTCATGAAACGTTTTTTTCTGAATAAATCATCATTATAATTTTACATTAAGGGAAAAGCAAGAATGCAAAGAGCATCATAGTGCAAGATAACTTCATGTTCGTAGTGTGAAATCAAGGCTGGTGATTTTCGAGAAGAAGGTTAGCTGGACACTGAGTTGGACTATGAGAAGGCGATATACTTAAATATTAGTTTTTAGGGAAGTAGGGCATGTCAGAGAACTTTCAAAGTCCACGTTTTCTCCTTTATTTCCAAACTTAAAATATTCAAAAAATATGTATAGATATTTCTCAGAGGCTTCATAGGACCTTGTGAATGAACAACCCCTAAGATCTCGCGCTCGGCCATGCAGATCAATCTGTATAGATATCCATTCTCTGTTCAGATCGATCTCAGAAAAGATCCATACAATAAGGTGAAGTCCACAATACAGAAGTAGCAGTCGCCTTTCATGACAATAACTTATATTTGACTCAGGTTCTGCAATCAACCTGGATCAGCCAAGGAGTGTGTGTATCTGATCAGCCAAGTTAGTTGATCAAATATAGAAGATTCACCAAAAAATTAAGGATATTGGTCAACTTTAGGTTTCAGTGAGTCAGCCATCCCAACCCGACCTGAGTCATGACAAACCTTATTAAGGCTCGTCAAAAGAGGACTAATGATGGAGTACGAAAGACGGAACAACATTTTGATCATTCCCGTTTCCGTCCGAGAGGTTGGATGGAACCAACGGAGGATAGTTTCAAACTTAGAAGACATAAGGAAGATAGTCCTCCATGTCGTTCCCACTCAGAGGTCAGAATAGATGACTGATGATGGTAAGGGACGGAACAGATGATGAACAGTCATCCATCAACGAGGCATACCTACACTGGGCTTTGGTCTCCTCTTCCAAAATGAGGCTTCTTCAGTTGAAGGCAAGCGTCTTCAGTTGGATACACTCCAAATATTAGACCAAATTTTTTACCCAACCACATGTTTCCTTCCCAAGTACAGAGAGATATAGATATGGATATAAAGAGGGATGGATATAGAGGGAGACTAGAAGTCCTCCCCTTTGGATATCACCTCCTTGCAAGTCGGGCGAAGCAAGATCGTGTGCTCGAACTGTGATACAAAACTCCCCTTGGTGTCGCACAGTGGGGGGTACGGCTGTAATAACATGCAATCCATGAGAGAGAAAGAGCAAGAGAGACCTTGTGATAGAGAGAGAGTGAGATTGAGAGAGACAGAAAGAGAAGATAGATAGAGAGAGCATGAGAGAAAGAGTGAGTGGCAGAGAGTGATGATGAGTGATAAA
This sequence comes from Wolffia australiana, assembly GCF_029677425.1. Lineage (NCBI taxonomy): Eukaryota > Viridiplantae > Streptophyta > Magnoliopsida > Alismatales > Araceae > Wolffia > Wolffia australiana. Next base: position 681,390 of record NC_135848.1, read on the forward strand.
TGAATGACCGAGAGCGAGCGTGAGAAAGAGGTTGACAGAGAACATGAGGGAACATTAGAGAGATTAACAGATGGAGATTGAGAGCGAGAGTTATAGAGATAGAGAGAGAGAGAGAGACAGAGAGAGCGTCTTTGAGACGGTAAGAGAAAAATAGAAAAGAGAGGGATTTAAAGAAACAGTCAAAAAGAGTTATAGAGACAGTGAGAAATAGAGATAAGGAGAGTTATTGAGACAGTGAGAATTAGAGATAAGGAGAGTTATTGAGACACTGAGAATTAGAGATAAGGAGAGTTATTGAGACACTGAGAATTAGAGATAAAGAGAGTGAGATTCATAGAGACAATGAGAGTAATAGAGACCGCTGGAGAGAGATAGAGAGCGCGAGTTAAAGGGAGGGTGACAGCATCCTAGAGACAGTAAGAGAGATAGAGAGAGCAAGAGATAGTTATTGAGATAGTGAGAGAGATAGAGGGAGATCGTCATTGAGATAGTAAGAGAGAAATAGCGGGTGAGAGAGTCATTAAGATACTGAGAGAGTAAAAGAAATACTGAGAGAGATGTAGAGAAGTGAGAGGGAGTTAAAGAGAGTGAGGGGTAAGAGTAATGAAGAGTTGAAACAGTAAGAGATAGAGAGTTATGGAGACAGTGAGCAATAGCTATAGAGAGAGCGAAAGAGAGTTATAAATTGAGACAGGGAGAGAGAGCCATAGAGACAGTGACAGAGATAAATAGATAAAGAGAGAAGACGGGAGACAATGAGAGAACATGAGAGTAAGTGACTGAGAGAGAGCTTAAGAGACAGAATGATAGAGAGAGAATGAGATAAAACATTTGAGAGAGAGAGAGAGAGAGTGTGTAAATAAAAAAGAAAGGAAAGCATGAGAGGGATAGAGGGGGGGGAGAGAGAGAGAGAGAGAACCTGAACGACCCCGGCCTCGCAGAGGTTCCGAAGGCCCATGAGGTACTTGGTCTCACCCAGGCGGTCCAAGTAGCGCCGGCAGAAGGCAAGGGTGGAGAAGTGCTTGTTGATGGTCGCCAGGAGTTGCTTTGCCCTCGGTAGCCTCAGCGGAATGTGCCCCACGTCAAAATTCTTCATGTAGTGGCTCACCTCTAAATCTTCTCTCACAAATCCTTTCCCTGCCATTACAAGACAGAACTTCAAAAATTTTGAACATTATAATAATTTCCTGCTGTTCTATATTATAAATTCCAACAGTTATAATAACATCCTCTTCTCCTGGCATTCGATAGCAATAATTCTATTTTTTTCATGAAAATAATTTTCCTCCCATTGGACAGCACAAATTCCATAATTTAAAAAGCAAAACAATTTCCTGCCGTTAGACGGCTTGAATTCCGACATCTATAATAACGTCTTCATCAATGGTTAATAAAGCAGAAGTTCCAATATTTACAAGACAACATTTTCTTCCGTTTCTAATTCTAAGGCAGAAATTCTATTTTTTTCAAGACAATACCCTTTGCGTTATTGTCCTGAAAATGGGTGTGGGCTATCAAAGATTTAATATTTATTTTTGTCTAGGGTATCATGCGATTCTGTCTGATTACCCTGCATGGTTGTGTATATTGGTTCAAGGTATAAACCGTGAACCCCTTCCGTTTAGGTTTATCATAGTCTTCTTTCATTCCTTGTCTTCTTTCATGAGTTAGGATTAGAGGGTTTGACAGAGGTTCGAGGGAGCATAAATTCTAACATTTGAAAACAAATTCAAAATTAGAAATTCGAATTCTTAACAAGAAAATCTTTTATTTCCATTATGAAGCAGAAATTCCAACATTCATAAAAACATAATATTTTAACATTTATAAATAACAGAAATAACAGATTCTCCTTTTGCAGTTCGAAAGCATATATTCTAATTCGTGCAAGGAAAATATATGTTTTGCTTATAAGAATATTATAAACATTATAAGAACAATTCAGTATGGTACCGTTAAAGAGATGAATTCAAATATTACAAGAACATAATCGTTTATTCGCCAGAAACTCTCTCTCTCTGAATGGGAGATCATTACCAGTGGAGGCAAAGGTCTCAATGGCGAAGAACTCGCCTTCCTCCATCTTCGTCTGCTCTCCTCCCTTCACAATTGGTACTGACTTTCCCGCATGAATCTGGTAGGGCCCAATACTATGCCCGTTCAAGTTGCGCACACTTTTCACTGAATTTGCGTCCAATAATTCCATCCATTAATGAAAAAAACTAGAGCGAAGCAAAAAAAAGTTCATTTTTAAGATAAAATAGTGTACATACCCTGGAAGACCTTCCCGTTGATCTCCACTTCGTAGGATTCCATCACTTCTTGGATAGCCGTGCCAACGTCACACAGCCTCACATCTATCCCAGCTTCCTGGACAACAATCATATCAGAACCACTCAAATTGGTCAGGACGGTTCCAAAGGAAAAGAGAAACCGAGAAACTTTAGAAGTATTTTTCTTCTTGTATTTTTTTTAATCTAACGTTCCAATTCCAAAACATTTCAAACGTTGAAAGCAAACCAAACTTGTTACCTTAATCCCAGTGTATGTTGCCTCCCTCGATGCCTCGAGCAGTGGATTGTACATGGGATTGAACGCCACAGTGAAGGCACAGTCAACTATATAACCTGCAAAAGATAAAAAAGTATTTATTCACCTACGCATTCTTCTTCCAGGTTTCATGGTTTTTATGTTAGTCGAATCCAGAGCGACCAAGGATATTTGTAGAAAATATCTGAGTTTTGACATAAGTATAGGAAGTAGAAAGGCTTCAAATAATAGAAGGATTTGTAATTTTGCTATCTGCAAAATTGAAGCGGCATCATACTCGAATTCCAACCACAATGCAAAAGTATAGGGGAGAATACCATCAACATGCGTCCCAAAGTCCAATTTCATGACGTCATCATATGCAAGCACAGTTTTATCACCGGTATTTGGGGTCCAGTGGGCAGCAACCCTGAGAATAACATAATCGGAGCTTTGTTTAGCAAACGCCCTAAGAGAAATAATTCTTTTGGGGTTAAGCTTTTGATGTTGCAATCGTTACCAGTTTAAAGAGCAACCGGTAGGAAAGGCAATTCCGGCTTGGAGACCATTTTCTGAGATTAATCTCCGGACCGTATTTTCCAGAGTTTCACAAATATCAGTCATTAATATCCCAGGCTTTATTATGCTCCGAATATATTTCCGAACCTGTGATAGCACTATTTAATTAGGAAATATAACCATAAAATTGATAAGAAAAAAATTGAATGTGAACCTGTCTGTGAACTTCCGCAGCACGGCGCACTGAATTATAGATGGGCCTCTGCAGGCGTTCAATTTCTCTCTTTTCTTCAGAAGTCGTCCTCCAGAGATTGCTATGAGGAAATCAAGAGTTCAAAAGATGAGATCAGGCCTATCCAGGGTAGCTTTTCCTCAGTACCCCGACGAAAGCTCAAACAAGATTAAGTACCCGCCTGATAAAAATTTTGTAAAATGGAAAATAATTGGAGCGAAAGGGTTTGACATCGAATGCAAGACCCAAAGTTGGGCAAAAAATAATGAAATCAAATAATGAAAATATAAGTTCCGCGAGTCCTTAAAAATTAAGAATATGAAAACAGATAAGGGCCTGATCCTATCAACGACATGACTTACCAGAAAAAAGGAGGGACTGAAATGCACTCGAAATCTCCTATAGGAACTTAAAGAACCTGGGAGATTTCATAATTTTTGGGACTTGGAATAAAAGATAAGCATGGTAACTGATTTCCTCTTCATTATTATCTAGAACCCAAATTCTGATCATTCTCTCGTTTTATATAAGGATTTCAGCTTCAGTGATCTCTCCAAACCAACAATCAAACACTGATGTCAAATTTCTACGAATATATAAAATCCTGAGCCACGGAAACAAGCCCAAAATAATTTAGCATGACATTCCTGCCCAAAAGCTTAGACAATTAAGTGATGGGCGATCCTGATCTTTTAAATTTTCTGAAGATAGAATCGCTGAACTAATATTCGAGACAATATATGGTTGGAATTACACTTACTCGTCTTTGTATGACTGAATTTCACCTTCAGCGTAATCTCCGGAAGGAAACAACATGTCAACGGGGATGGTTGGGGGATCGGTCTGCTGCAATGGTTCTTTCTGTTTTCTGCAGAAAGTAATGATCATTCAAAATTGATTCGAATTTAGAAAAGGGTTTAGAGCGTAGTGTAAGTTTTTAATAAAGACCCTCACTTGGTTTTACTTTTCTTCTTTTTCTTCTTAACAGTAGCTGAAAAAAAAGAGATAAGATGAGCAAGTATACGGATTCACGTGCTAAAAGGTGGAGCAAAACTTAATATTTACCCATTAATATCTATCTGTCTATCTTTAAATCAATCTATCTATCTATCTATTTCGTGTTCAACGAAACAAATTATGGTAAAAGAATAAAAAAGTTATGCGTAAAAAAACACTTATTGACATCTCTGATAATGTAAATGCCATTTTTTAATACGACAATGACCTCCATTCTCCCCCCCATCATTTTGTTTCTCTTCTTCTTCTTCGTCCTTTACAGAGAGGGACTCTAAGTCCTTGCTTTGGCCATTCATCTTCAGGTCGGTGAATGTTAGCTTCGCGCCAACAGTAGCGGATTCCTGGACATTTAAACTCGTTCAATGACAACAAAAGGGATCAAAACTGTGATCAATCGAAACGAGGAAGAAACCACGGAAGATATGTGATCATACTTATGCATAATGAAACCTGAATGTCAAAACCCTCAAAACTCTCCTTAATCGTCCAGCATCACATGGAATGTAAAGCACTTCCTTTTGAAAATCAACTGGAACCAATGAAACCGGTGTTGATTATGGCATCAAATGAAGTTTTATGCATGGGTTAAAATTGGCTACGCCTTCGAAGAAAAACCGTCTCGTCATAGGAATTCTACTAAAAGAAAAATAGGTTAAAACAATAGATTGATCACTCGAGAGAACAAATCCACGATTCCCTCTTTGACGAAACGAATGTCCAAGAATAAGGTTTGAGACGAAAAAACTTCATAAATAAGAGAACTTCGTAAATAACACGCGCAGAAAAAAAATCACAACCCTTTCTCATTTGCACTATGAAATTGGAGCTGATTATAATCGCTTCCAAATTTTCGACGTCCTGGAAAGTTAAGTGTCGTACCCAGGGAATCGTTTTATTTAAAAAATAAATAAACTAAAACAGGATTCAACCAGCTACGAGACGAACTTTCACGAATAAGGTTTGACCAAAACACTTCATCAATAAAGTAGTCGATTAAAAATCACAAGGCGGACGAATTTTCACAAGGAAAGAGCACAGATTGGAGCAGAGGATTACGGATGGGGCGATTCTCCCATTAACTTGGTCATCCTCGACGCGGAGTTGTGCGAGATCGGAGTTTAACGTATCGCCGTTGGAAAGGTCGCCTGGATTGCCTCCCGACATCCTCTTCCTTGCCTTGTTCTTCCCGACGATCCTTCTCTTCTCTGCTCCAGCGACTTCGGATCAGTTCTATATATATGCCCCGCTGAACCGCCCGGTCCGCCCCAGCCCGGTTCGGTTTGATCCTATCCGGTCCAGCACTTTCTGCTTTTTCCTTTATACTTTAAATGTTCGTCAATTTTATTTAATAAATAACGATTTAGGCCTTTTTCCTAGATTTCCGAATACGAGTATTTTCTTATTTTATTTGAGAGTTGATATTGGATTTATCCAATGCTAAAATTTTCACCTATTTTCTCTTTAAAAATAATGACTCGGCCTCTTTAGACAATTTCATATGGCTAAGCCGAAACTCTTTTCTAAATATCCAATATTTAATACTTGTATTTAAACATTATTTTTTTCATGTGAAAGATGTTAGCCTCTTTAGACAATTTCATATGGCTAAGCCAAATCTTACTTTTGTAACCTTCCAATATTTAATATGCATATTTACATCAAAAGGCAATACTTGAATAACAGGCTAAATACTGAATTTAACCAGATTATACTCTCTAAACTCTGTGTTAGCGTATATCAACTGATTAAGATTCAACAACCAATCAAAAACAAGAAAACTAATATGGAGTGACAATACCTCCCAAAGTCTTCAAAAGGCATGACTTATTTAACAGGTTAAATACTGAGTTTAAACACATTATACTCACTTAAGTTTCTGTTTTCAGAGATCAATTGACCAAGATTCGACAGCCAATCAAGAACAAGAAAACTGATCTGGAGTGACAATACAGCTCAAAGTATTCAAAAGGCATGTATTATACTTATATTATAAGGCTGAATACTGAATTTAACCATATTATACTGAATTCAACTGTGTGTTTGCAGATACCAACTGATCAAGACTCAAAAACCAATCAAGAACAAGAAAACTAACCTGGAGTGACAACACCACCCAAAGTCTTCAAAATGCATGACTTTTTTAAAAGGCTAAATATCCATTTAAACCATATCATACTCACTCGACTTTGTGTTTTCAGATGCCAACTGATCAAGATTCAACAACCAATCAAAAACAAGAAAACTAATATGGAATGACAATACCTCGAAAAGTCTGCAAAAGGCACGACTTATATAAAAGGCTAAATATCAAATTTAACCATATTATACTCACTCAACTTTGTGTGTTGCAGATACCAACTGATCAAGACTCAACAACCAATCAAAACCAAGAAAACTAACCTGGAGTGACAATACCACCCAAAGTCTTCAGAAGGCATGACTTATATAAAAGGCTAAATATCCAATTTAATCATATTATACTCTCTAACTTTTCCTTTGCAGAGATCAAGTGATCAAGATTCAAGAATCAATCAAGAACAGGAAAACCAGTCTGCAGTGACGATACTGCCCCTCGGAAGAGGGGCACAGAGAGAAGTCATGGAAGGGCAAATGGGTCATACCAAAGAACGGAGGTTTGAAAAAGCTTCGGGGAAGGGAAGCGGGGTTAATGGAGATTTCGTTTTCAGAGTCCTCTTCGATTCCCCCGTCTCTCCTTCATCTCCAAAATCCAGCCAAGAGACCGACTCGAAGAGTAGCGAGGCGAGTGAAGACGAAGGAGACGAAGTAGGAGGAGGAACAAACGAGGTTTCAGCCATGGCGTTTTCGTTTTCGCAGCAGCAGCAGGGTTTTTCGCAATCTCCGTTCCAGTTCAATGTTCAGCAGCCGCAGGCTCAGTTGCAGATGCAGCAGCCTCAGTCTCAGTTGCAGATGCAACTGGCGCAGCAATCGTCGTTTCTTTCCAAGGCCGATAAGTCCCCGGCCACTTACAACACCAAGTGGGAGGAGCTCCACGCCGACTCGCAGAAATATCTCTTGGAAATCGAGTGGGTTTATTGCTATTGTGATATTTTGTTTTTTTTATAAGATTTGGCTCGGGAAAATAGATTTTTTTGGTATTCATTGGTCTTTGTTTGAAGTGATTAGGACATTGGTTCGATTTATTTGTTCGATCGAGAATGGGTTTGTGATTATCGAAGCAGTTTTCATCTAGTCTTTGTTTCTGACTCGCGGGAAGTATTTTGTGTAATCTGTGCGTTCTTGCCATCAAATTTGATTTTTGTTTGCCAATTTTGAATTCCCAAATCGATCTCTCATTGCTCTAAAACTTGGGACATCGAGTGCGTTTCGTAGTACCATTGTTTTATGTCTCCTCACCATCAAATTTTGCATTTTTGTAATCCACGTTTGGTCGCAAGTTGCTGGAGCTACACAAAATTAACTTCGAAATAAACGGCTTTTTTTGGCGTAATATGGTCATTTTTTCAATTCGTCGCACTTAACTGTTTAATGTTTTCTCAGTACAGTTCATCTTTTGTAATTTTTAGATCATAATTTCAAAGAAGATGGATGAATTTTTGGATGGGGGGTGGACATTGCTTCACAAATTTGTTGACGGGGTTTATCACGTTTCGGTTGCTGTATTTTGACAAGAATGTGTTGATTGAGAACATGCTTGTGTTTGTCAGAAGTAATATCCCTTTCGTTTTCGTTTCTGATGAGGGCTCTCGTTTGTAGGGCTAGGATTTTGGAATATAGAAGCGAAAGCCAACGACTCGATCAATGCAGCCGATTATCTGATTCTTCAATAACGAATAATGGGTTTGAAGTTGATGCGTCGCGAATTATTCAGGTCAAAGCATTGATTATTATTCTACTAATGTTTGCTGTATTTTGTCACGTTATGTCTTCTTTTTATTTCTTCAGTTTGCTACTTCGATTTCCTCTAATTTCTGTTAACAAATTGTTTGACTCATTGACCGTTTTTTGGAAAAGAATCAAACCATTAAATCAAATGCGCAGAATCGAGTGTTATCTTTTTTTAAGAACTCCGAAGAGTACACTTTACCGCTGTATTGGCTTCTAACGTTTTCTGAGGATCATTAGAATGTTATCCGCTTATTCTGCCTATGAAAAACATCAAGTATGCATATCGAGCATATATTAGTTGAACTAGCTTCACTATTAAAAAACGGTGCTTTTGTTTGATTCTGTCTTAGGTTTTATATCTTTTATTGTATTCATTCGTCTAAGACAGGATGATGATGATAATGGCGAAATCATCATTATCATCATCCTTCTTTCTTCTTTGGCTAATCGTCCTCTGTTGAACGGTCAACACTGGCATTCCCAACTAATAATTACAATTTTGGGGAGCAAAAAAAATGGAGTTTTAGATTCTGGTGGGGTTCCCATGTTCCACACATTGATTGACAGGGCAAGAAATATAATTTTTAAAGCACAGTTTCATGGTCAATGAATGTCAAGTTCTCAATTGATCTGTTCCATGCAGGAACTCGGGGGAATAAGCATTGCTATCGACAGAGAGAAGAATTCTGTGCAAGGGCTGATGGCTTCGGCAAAGGAGATGATGCGAAACACCGAGTTCGCAGTCCGATCATTCATGATCATTCATCCCAGATTCATTCATCAGAGCTCCGCGGCATCAAACGGGAGCGGCGGCGGCGGCCAGCCCACTCCGGTTGTTGGGCCTGCGCAGGATTTCTACAGCGGCGTGCCGAAGAGACCGTCTCCGTTCTTCGTCAACACCGTCGCCCAGTTCGAACGGTACCTCTCAGAGTGTCAGCTGTGGATTGAGGAGTTAGAACAGCTGCTCAAGCTCGACAAGGCAGACGCCTTTTCGAGCCCGGTTCTGTCATTGGAGAGTTTGCCTGCGGTTCTATCCAATGTCTACGATTACTTCATCTATACTGCTGCCAAGGTCCGGTTTATCTTCTCCTCCTTTGATTTTCTTTTGTCGTTTTCTTTGTTTCTTCCCTTTTTTTTATATTTTCTTGTCTTGAATGAAACTTGGAGGCCGCAGAGGATCAGCTTATTTCTTCTTCTCCTTCTTTTTTGTCGGTTTTTTGTTTTTTTATAGATGGTTTTCTTTTTCTGAAAAAAATTCCGGCTGCAAACATCCAGCTAGTTTTTCCTGGTCTCGTGTTCTTTTTGTCGATAGTTGATGAAAATTTGGCTTTTGGAGAATAAGAAAAAGATAGAGGACATTTATCTATTTTCTAATCTGCTTTTTATATTTTAAATGAATTTCGCAGTCCCAGCTAAGACCCATCTCCATCGATTTTTTTTTTCTACTTTTCAGTTCCTTTATTTTATCGATATTCCTACCTGCTTGTCTTTCTGTCGAATTTCTTTTCTGAATTAGATTTCCTTTTTAAATGAAACTTCTAGGCCGCAAAGTACTTGCTAGTCACCATCTCATTCTATCTTATTGTGTCATTTTCTCTGTTTTTCTTCTCTTTTTGTCGTCTTCCTTATATTCTTTACATGTTTTTCACAAAACATGATGCCAGCAAAACTCCACCAATTCCTTCTTGTCGATTTTCTCATGCGCTTTGGATATCTTTCTTTAACGTATTTTTGTGCAGTTTAAGACTGATAAAATAAAAAAAGCCGTAATCTTTTCTACTCCAGAGATGACCTAATTTGGACTAGTTTTTTTTAAACAACGCGGACAAAATCTCTCAATTTCATCCTCTTCTTTTTCCATCACTCGTTCCAATCTCCTGATATTTTTTCTAAAATTGTTGATGAAATTCGCAGGTCGATTCTCTCACCTGATTTGGACTACTTTTTTCAAACAACGCGTTCAAAATCTCTAAATTTCATCCTCATTTTTTTCCATCACTCGCTCAAATCTCTGGATGATTTTTCTAAAATTGTTGACGATATTCGCAGATCGATTCTCTGACCTAATGTGGACTACTTTTTTCCGAAGAACGCTTTGACAAAATCTCTCAATTTCATTTTCTTCTTTTTTCCCATCATTAGCTCAAATCTCCGGATGATTTTTCAAAAATTGTTGACGAAATTCGCAGGTCGATTCTCTCACCCAATTTGGACTACTTTTTTCGAAGAGCGCGGACAAAATCTCTCAATTTCATCCTCTTTTTTCTCCCCCATGATTCGCTCCAATCTCCGGACGATTTTTTTTCTAAAATTGCGGATGAAATTGGCAGGTGGAGAGCATCCATCAGTTCATCGAATCGATGAAAACAGCCTATCTGGCGGATCAAAGGCGGAGGGGAGATCTGAGCGATCCGTTTCTCGAAGCGGACAGAAGAGAGACGGCCAAGCTCGAAGCCGCCGCCAAGAGAGTCCATCCCACTCTCCATCTCCCCGCTGCCGCCGCCGCCGCCTCCGCCGGCGCTCCGGCGCCAACTCCGGCGGCGGCGCACGCTTCTTCCCTCTTCGCCACCCCCGCCCCGGCGGCGCCGCCGGGCTCCACCGCTTCCCCGCCGCCGGCCAACACTCCTCTCTTCTCCGTGCCCTCGTTTGCTTCTGGTCAGCCCTCGAAGCACAAACTGCAGTTATCGTGTTCCCTTGACTGATGACGTGGCGCTTTCTGATTGGCTGTAGGTACTCCGCTGGGGTCCGGGGCCAGCTTCGGCGGTACATCGGTGAGCGGGGGTTTTTTTCCTTTTCTTGCCGGATTTCTTTTTTTTTCTTTTTTTTCCGTATTTCTCTTTTTTTTCTTCTCTGGCCGTATTTCTCTTTTTTTCTTTTCTTGCCGTATTCCTTTTTTTTCTTTCCTGTCGGATTTCTTTTTTTCTCTTTTCTTGCTGTATTTCTTTTTTTTCTTTTCTTGTCGGATTTCTTTTTTCTCCTTTTCTTGCCGTATTTCTTTTTTTTCCTTTTCTTGCCGTATTCCTTTTTTTTTCTTTTCCTGCCGTATTTCTTTTTTTTCCTTTTCTTGCCGTATTTCTTTTTTTTTCTTTGGGGATTAAAATTTTTTTTCTTGCTGTATTTCTTTTTTTTCTCTTGTCGGATTTCTTTTTTTTCCTTTTCTCGCCGTATTTTTTTTTCCTTTTCTTGTCGGATTTCTTTTTCTTCATTTCTTGTCATATTTTGTTTTTTTTTTCTTGTCGGATTTCTTTTTTTCTTTTCTTGCCGTTTTTCTTTTCTTTTTTCTTGTCCAATTTCTTTTTTTATTTTATTGCCGTATTTCTTTTTTTCTTGTCGGATTTCTTTTTTTCTTTTCTTGCCGTATTCTTTTTTTCCTGTCGGATTTCTTTTTTTTCTTGTCTGATTTCTTTTTTCTTTTCTTGCCGTATTTCTTTTTTTTCTTGTCTTGTCGGATTTCTTTTTTTCTTTTCTTGCCGTATTTCTTTTTTTTCTTGTCTTGTCGGATTTCTTTTTTTCTTGTCTTGCCGTATTTCTTTTTTTTCTTGTCTAGTCGGAGTTTTTTTTTCTTGTCTTGCCGTATTCTTTTGTGTTGGTTGATTGACTCTTTTTTTAAACGCAGAAGAACTCGAAGCCCAAGTCGCGAACTTCTCGGCGTTAACCAGACTATTGGTGGTTGACTTTGTGCCTCCTTAATGTACGGATAATTAGCTTATATATTTACGAGGAAATCAGTTTTTTTCAGGGTATTTTTCTTGATAATTTAGGGTGCTACCGTTCAGATATTGAATTCAAATCGATTTGCTGTTGTCAATTTTTTGTTACGATATATGTTTCTTATTTTCTTTGAACATGGATATCAACATTTTTTTAACTTTTAAAATGAATCTGTATATTGTAATTTATTAAAAATTTTATAAATTTGAACATGTTCAATTTGTAATTGGTAACTTAGGTGGGCAGCAGGAGACCCAACCCGTGAGTCGGAATCGGAGGGTTTGAGGCGACATTAGTGACTGCATGAGGGGAGTGATGGTGGTCTAAGGCGACACCAACGGCAGCCGGCGACGGCGGACTGGACTGCGGCAAGTTGTTTCTCTCTCTTTCTCATCATCACTACCTCTTCCTCTGTTTTTCTCACTGCCTGTCTCTTTCTTTCCTTAAACCTCTCTTTCCTTCTCTGTTTCTTTATCTAAGTCCACATTTAGTGTGACAGTGGTGCATTATCATACTCTAAATGGGAAATTGCATTTACAAGTCAGACATACTTGTGATGCTTAGTATTTTTCTTCATTTGGAATGATGACTTATTAAACAAGTAGCTTGGTACTCAACATCAATATTATGCTTCTCCTAAACGACTTTCACATGCTAAAAATTTTTAACAGGTGTGCATATGGTTGATGGATGATGCCTCAAACAATAAGATGCTGATGGTCATAGTGGGAAGAAAACTATGCAACATAAAGAGAGGGGGGATGGTTAACTAAGAACATCAGGTTCTATGCATCACACAGATAGTGGGAATCATCAGCGAAGAGTTTTACCATTGAAAATCATAAAAATCATGCTATTTATAATAATATTTCATGTATTTTATGTGCTTGTTTTCATTGAAATGATTACAATTGCATGTTATTAATGCTAAAAATGACTTATTGCACTTAACCTAGTTTTCTGATATTTATTTCACAATAAAAATAATGTTCAAAGTCATAAATATTTATTTAGTATTACATAAACATTTTAAGAGTTTATTATTTTATTTCTGAATTGTCTAGTATTTTTGTGGAATTATCTGAAGTTACATTCATAGAGGGAATACTTGTATACGTAAAAAAACAAGTATAAACTTATTTAAAATTTTATGATAAACTAGTTGACTCTTTTCCACTCGTTGAAGTGAGTGCCATGTTAGCAATCTGCCATACAAATTGGAGGAGAGAGAAAATCGGATGACTCAAAATGCTCTAAATTCAAATGATGATATCTAATGATTGAGATGGAGTTTCGGGCTGAAATTTTGAAGGCAGTTCCATTTTTTCTCCTCTTTCCATCCACCATCTCAAATCAATGAACTGAAGCCCCCATTTTTGTAAAAAGGCGTCATTGGATCTTGTTCCTAATTATGATTATCCAAGTGATTTGCTCATTCAAAATCTCATTTGTGTCCATTCCTGTACTCCAAGACACAAGGATTGAAGGAGTGATGTTCACATCAACACATGCGAAGAAAAAGCACCAATCGGCTCGTTGGGCACATGACGATGATGTTAGTGTGATATTTGTCCTTTTTTAACTCCCATCTCCGCCCTTCTTCCTATGTCATCATCGCCACTAACCCATATTTTCACTATCATGCACACCACTTTCAACTCTGCCACTCGTCAGCACATACCAAGGATGGTAAAATTGTTATCACTGGTCCCCCTTTCTCGCTCGTATCCACCCTCACCTACGCCCCAATTAACATAATCTCTTTTATTCACCCCACTCCATTCGCGTCCATCTCCATCTATCATCGCCAAACGCTTCCAAAGTGCCTTCTAAGGTATTTTAAATCAGAATTAGTTGGTATTTTTATATTATAAAATTAAATTAAAATCCTCAGAATTATTCTATGAAATCTGAATAAATCAGGTTAAATAGGATTAATATTTTCTGACCTTCCAATAACTATTTTGAAATACTTCTCCCCAGATTTCTTTCTTTATATTAAATTAAATTATGAAAATAAATATAAAAATCTAAAAATAGAAATTAAAGATAACTTTAATAATTGCTCCATGTGGATTTGACGCTTACTCACTCCATGCTCATAGTGAAATCATAAATATTTTTGTCTAAGCTAGAAGCTTTAAATGACATATTTAACCCTACTCTATGGTTCATCGAGCATCCTTCATGTGGCTGCCACAACTAGACATGTGTGTTCGGTTTGTGTGATTGTGTGATTTTTTAGCAATGTGAAATTCTCTACTATTGTTGCCACAACTTTTGTGCCACAACTTTGTGCGACTTTGTGCAAATTGCGTGTTCTATTCGGATTTCCGAACTGATCAAAATTTAATTCGCATAGAACATCACACAATCCCGTGTGCGGTTCGGATTGTGCGAACTGTGCGAATTTTTTTAAGTTTTTAAAAAACGCCATTCGATTCTTCCCTCTCTCTCAGTCTCTCGTCAGCCGTCGCTACCCATTCCCCTCTCTCGATGTCTCTATAGTCTCTATGGTGTCTGTCGCCAGTCTCTCTTCGGTCTTCAATTTCTCTCTGCAGAAAGCAGATCAGGCGTCCATGGGGAAGAACAGAGCGACTATAGTCACCTTGAACGTTGATTGCTGAGATCTGGATCGTGGCAAGGTGAACGCGGCTGCCGTGGTTTTTTTTGACTAAGTCCTTGGTCAGGGGCAGGCTGATAACAACGTAGGCTGATAACTAGGACTCAAGGTAGGTTGGCGATCCACAACAACGTGGGTTTGTAAATATAACTAGGACTCGAGGTAGGTGCTAGTTGAAGACAAACTGACATGTGGGATATCTGAGATTTAAAAGGGACGACCTTTTCGTATAGCAATCTTACTGAGTGAAGGCAGAAATCCCCATTTATGTACTCGAACCGACGGAGAAAGCGCATGATCGAGCTCAAAGAAACGCTACTACTTAAAACCACGCGGAAGATATTCCAGGATGACAGAACAATACGTGTAAGAAAATTATTAAATCCGTGCGAATTTTGTGCGAATTTTGAGGCATCGTGTGAATTTTGCTCGCTCTATGTGAATTTTGTTCGCATTGTGAGAATTGTTCTTATTGTGCGAATTGTTCTAATTGTGCGAATTTTGTTCGGATTGTGTGAATTTGTGCGAATTTTACAACGTGTGCAAATTTTGTGTGAATTGTGCGATTTTTGTTCAGATTGCGCGAATTTGTGCAAATTTTAGGATTTGTGCAAAATTTGTGT
The DNA here is from genome assembly GCF_029677425.1 of Wolffia australiana. Lineage (NCBI taxonomy): Eukaryota > Viridiplantae > Streptophyta > Magnoliopsida > Alismatales > Araceae > Wolffia > Wolffia australiana. The sequence continues at coordinate 696,511 of NC_135848.1, forward strand.
GAATTGTGCTAATTTTGTCCAGATTGTGCGAATTGTTCGAACATCTGCTCTAATTTTCACACAAAAAGAGAACATAACAATGAACAGGGCCCTGTGCAGTTCTTTGTGCAAATTTTTTGTTTGTTTTAGCCGACCAGAACAGAACACCCATGTCTAGCCACAACGAAGAGTGTGTTGTCACAAATACTACCAAATTTAATGATAATGCCTCTAAGCTAGAGGCATAGGCTAAAGTGGATGACTCGTCACATATATCTTGGGAAGTCAATAACCAGAGTTAGAGCAGCTTTTAGGGCCACCATTCAGTCAATAAAGTGACATCTATGCTATGCAGATATGAGTTTCACAGTGAAAACAATTTTAATTCAACTTAGACTCCCAGGGTTGTGGATTAGCATTTACAAGATGCTTTAGGGAGCCATTACAAAGAGAGACATGATCGATGTAGGGGCTGCCTTCTTCGTGTCTAGATGCAAGAGAATGAAGCTCTACTACGAAGAGTGAGAGTTGCTTACGGATTTTGCATGGTCTGTCCCTCCACCTAACATACCACTTAAGTCGATCATCTACGTTAATTGTTAGAGATGTTTTCCTCCTTGTGCGATAGTAATGCCACACATGGAGGAGGTCATGAAACATGTCGCCAAAGTGACATTGGTCATAGAGAAGGCCACCTCTGGACAGGCGAGCATCCTTGATGGTTCTTTGCATTCTCATGCAATAAAAAATATGATTATAATAAGCTGCTTTGCAAGAACGAAGGACATGAGAGTCATATCACTGGACTTGTTTAGCAATGACACAATGTTTGATGAGCTGTTGAACTCAAAATAAGTGTCCTCATTTCATGCCTTATGCGTACTCCACCACAACACGTTCAAGACAAACATGAAGCAAACACATCATCCCAACATCCTTTGTTGAAGCCCATGACCAATCAAGGCCTTATGATATAACCCACTAATAAATAGTGTCCTCAACTTCGTTCCAAGAATTTAACACTTTTCTACTCACTAATCACCAGAAGAGGAGGGGGGGGGGGGGCTCTGCTCAAATAATGTGCTACTAAATGCATCCTGATTTACTTCATGTTGGAAAATCTTGTGTGAAAATATATTTTACGCTCTAATGCTTTTATTAATGGCTCATTAATTTTATGCTGCACAATAGAAAGTACAATTCATAATTGATTAAATTCATTTGAGATGATCGTATCGCACTGTGTGAAACTCTCTCTACTCTTAGTTTACGCCTTGGAAGACTTTCTTTATGTCGGTCATGTCCCCCAACCTCTCAACATATCTACGGGGATCAACACAGTGTTGGATGTCGTCTTGAACATGTCAAACTATCCTCAAATATCGTGTAGATCTTCTCGTCACCAAGTTTCATTACTTTGGGGAGTTGTTTGAGAGTAAGAGAATACAAGGGTTGCCCATGTCTGGCTAGTATGGGTGGCCCCTTCTATTGATAGTTATCTTATAACTTTTCATACAATTATTTATAATTTAAGCATTTCTTCGAATGTTCATATATCTTTTTTCGTATGACCCTCTAGGCACATATATCAATCTAGCTAATTACTCAATGACCAAATAACACTTATCGGTCAACCTTATCAAAGAAGTTCAAGGGGACATCTATCGTTCTCCAATTGCAGGCATACTTTTTAGACGCTGAACAAATGTGTGGCTTGAGGGTACTCCACACAATGTGACATGGAGCAAAGTGTGAGGGAATTAGTTCCACACAATGTGACACAGTCATCTTATGTTTCATAGATCAATTGTGAATTGATTTCTTTGTTATGCTGAATAAAATGTAATTTTAAGCACTAAATCAAAACCTTAGAACCCAAGGAGGAGTGGTACCTATTAGTTTATTTCCCCCTGCTGAACATTCTCACATCATGTCACCACTATCTAGAGAAGAATTTGTGATATTAAAGAAGTATCTGTCGCTAAAAAAATACAATGCATTGAATATTATGCATTGACATGGTTAACTGACTCAAATACTGATCAATATTGGAAAAAAAGATTCAGAGTGGGAAGTAAAACTGGCCAGTCAACTCCCTCTTAACTATTTCATCATCCACAATAAATCTTTGAGCTATACTTCCATAATAATAACATTTGATATTGAGGCATTTGTTATATCCATAATAATAAGTTATGGATAATTTTAGATCAATTTCATCAAATAGAGTATTTATATAAACATAATTTCATATAATCTAGAATGCATCGAATCATCTTTATCATTTTTCATGTCGTTGTTTTGAGACTTTTCATACCCATTATCGTTGTTTGATATCCATCCTAGAAACAATATCCATTATTGACATCAAGATTAGTGTATTTGTGTTTTATATTGATATCAATTGCACCCTAATAGTTGGCTTTTCAACATTTCTTCTTGCTGAATTTCTCGTCGTGTGTCATTTATAAATAATTAACCAGCGTTTGTTATTCATGAAGAAAACAGTTTTTTCAGCTGAATTATTCCATTAACTAAATGATAGAAAAAGGGACGAGCGGGCTTTAAATAGCCCTGGGGCAGTGTTATTACTAGAATGCCCTTCAAATTCAAATCCAGACCCGTTTTCCAGAAATACCCCTGCGATTCAAATATTTCCTTCTGTTACGGACTATAATTCAAATCCAGCTTCACCCGCTTCTCTCTCTAGGTTGCTCTCTCTCTCTCTCTAGCTCGGTCGCTGGTTCTTGGCTTCTGATCTCTCCTCGATCTCGCTCGTCGAGCGGTATTTCGATGATTGCGGCCTTGGATGGAAGGAGAAATTTGGAAATCTGTTTGAAGATCGCGGATAAGAGGTTTCCGCGATCATTTTCGGCGCGATTTGTTTGAAATTTCGTTGTATAGGTGAGAATTAACCTTCCGTTGCAGTCGCGAATCTGTCGAGTTTTTGATCCGTTTTTAAATTTGTGATTTTCGATGTTCGCGCAGAATGTTGAGGGATCTGAAGTTTTTCCGTCGGAATTCTGGCAAGGACGCGTCGGCAGACTCTAATGACGAGAACGTGGCTCCTGTTGATGGCTCTGTCGTGCTTCCTGAAGCAACTATCAACAGAGCTCCGTTCAGCGCTATTCAGGAGGCGAAGTATTCGTCCGATTCTGAACGGGACGCGGCGAACAAACGGAAAATCGAGAAGGCACTGTCGAAAGTCGGTCAAGCAGGGCCTGCTTTCAAGCGCAACCACGTCGACGACCAAGAGACTGCTCATCTTCGCACGCCGGATAAGCCTCCTATTCCGGCCACTCCTGGGGGAAATGCCCGGAACAGATTTGGCTGGGCGATGAAGAACGATAATAACGGACCGTGTGCGAACAACGCTGCTGAGGATTTTGGTGCTGTAGTAACAAACAATGGGTTTACGACGCCTCGATTGTGCAAAACTCTGGGTAGAACACAGTCGTTCAATTCAGAGGGCGGCTCGACGCAGAGTGTCCCGAATAAAAGCGTGGGCAAACAATTCAATCGTGCGACGGGCTCGGCGTTGTGTTCTAAGCAGAATCTCGCGTTCCATGGCTCAATTCCAACCGCCAGCACTGCAGAAGTACCCTACTTTGAATTGAAGGAAGACCCTTCTTTCTGGACGGATCATAACGTACAGGTAATTCTAACTCATGGGAAAGAAATTACTGGGTTCGTTTTTTCTGTTCATGATCCACGATTACATATTTTTGGTTGCTAACATTTACGATATTTTCAGGTTGTCATCCGGATACGGCCGATCAATAGCATGGAGCGAGAGCTGTACGGGTACAATAGATGCTTAAAGCAGGATAATGCCCAAAGTATCAGCTGGTCAGGGCAATCAGACAATCGCTTTACATTCGATCACGTTGCCTGTGAAACCATTAATCAGGTTTGTACTTGTGGGGATAAGAAACGGGAGATGATATTTATCTGAGACATAGTTAATTTCTAAGTTGAATTATTTTTTTGTGTGCAGGAAGCATTCTTTCGGGTAGTAGGTTTACCAATGGTAGAGAATTGCATTTCTGGGTATAATAGCTGTATATTCGCCTACGGTCAGGTATTATTTGTTGTACTTGATGAAGCTCTTGGCAAACTCTCTGCCTCATATTTTTTCAATGCAGACCGGAAGCGGAAAGACACATACAATGCTCGGTGAAATTAACGAACTGGATCTGAACCCAAGCTCAGAACGAGGAATGACTCCAAGGGTCTTTGAGTTTTTATTTGCAAGGATCAAAGCGGTAAATATCTCATTAAGATTTTCGTTTCCCACTCCGGTTTATGGTTTTGTTCTTATTGATCTATAAGTGCAGGAGGAAGAAAGTCGTAGGGATGAGAATCTAAGATACAGCTGCAAGTGTTCATTTCTAGAGATTTACAACGAGCAAATAACAGATCTTCTTGATCCTTCTTCTACTAATTTATTGGTAAGTTCTGCTAATTTATCGGTAGAATCATACGCAAGAGAAAAAAATTGTTTTTTTTTTCTTGGTCGATTTTTACGTGGCGTGAGTTGTTCTTCTTGTTCAGTTGCGAGAGGATACCAGTAAAGGGGTGTACGTTGAAAATCTCACAGAATTTCCGGTTGAAACAGTAACTGATATTTTAAAACTCCTCATTCAGGTGAAACAAAGTGTGAGAAAGTTTTGGATTTCTACGGCTGGGTCATCATTCCCTCCATGACGGTGTTATTCTATTTATCTTTTTAGGGATCGGCAAATAGGAAAGTTGCAGCTACAAATATGAACCGCGAGAGCAGTCGCTCTCACAGCGTTTTCACATGTATTATTCAAAGTCGATGGGAAAAGAACTCGACGACAAATATGCGGTTTGCCAGATTAAACCTAGTTGATCTAGCCGGTTCTGAGAGGTAGACACAATATTTAAGAAATGTTGTTACCAACAAAATTATGATAATGTAGAAAATTTAAAGTTTTCTTGATGTAATGAATTTCCTCATACTCGAGCAGGCAAAAAACATCTGGTGCGGAAGGTGAGCGGCTAAAGGAAGCAGCAAGTATTAACAAATCCTTGTCAACACTTGGGTGAGTATTGTTTGATTTTACGCTACTTGTTACTTTGACGGATCGCCCAATTCTTTTTGAAGATATATCTTTTTTCTTTCAGTCACGTAATGATGGTTTTAGTGGATGTGGCTCGTGGGAAGCAAAGACATATTCCGTACCGAGATTCAAGGCTCACTTTTCTTCTCCAGGTTGGATTTCAATTTGCACTTGTTTCCATTGTCAGACTGGTTATTTTTACTAATATTATTTCTTGGGTAGGATTCTTTGGGTGGTAATTCGAAAACGATGGTTATCGCTAATATCAGTCCTTCTGTGAGGTGGGTTATAATTTTGTTTTAATTTTTTTTACAAGTCTATTATGGATGAGTATCGTTGAGTTTTGTATTCTTCTCTTCCCCAGCTGTGCAAGCGAAACCCTCAGCACATTGAAGTTTGCTCAGCGGGCAAAGCTTATCCAGAACAACGTAAATACTTCATCTGATGCACTTTGTTGTTGTTTTTTCTTTATCGCTGAACTGTCTCTGCGTTTCAAATATATTAGGCAATTGTAAACGAAGACGCCGTAGAAGACGTGGCGGCACTGCATCATCAGATCAAGCTGTTAAAGGTTATCATTCCCTCTGAAAAGCGATCTACAAAGAATGGCATTATCAGTCTTTTCATTTATTAATTGTATGTCTAAAACCTCATCAGGAGGAACTCGCTATGCTAAAGGACCAAAATATCTCTAGATCTCTGTCATTTCGTTCGGCAATTTTCCGTGAGTCTGTCGGTGAACAGCGCGTTGACCCCAGTATCAGGGAGTCAAAGAGTTTACGACTATCTACTAAACAGGTATGCCGATTCGAAATTATGTCTTTAGAACTGGGCCTGCTTCCTAATTATTATCCTTACAGATTAAATCTGTTGAGACATTATTGGCTGGTGCCCTCCGAAGAGAGAAAATTGCGGATACTTCTATGAAACAACTTCAAGCCGAGATCGAACAACTGAACCGTTTGGTAAGAAATTTTTTGTAACGATGTATTATGGGCAATTTCAAAGTGACGATGCTTTGAAACTTCAGGTTCGCCAGAGAGAAGAAGACACCCAGTGCACCAAAATGATGCTTAAATTTCGAGAGGACAAAATTCACAGAATGGAATCTCTTGTGGAAAGACTTACAACCCCTGAATCATATTTGAGGGAAGAGAATATTTCATTAGCCGAGGAAATTCGTCTTTTGCAGTCTAAGGTGGATAGGCATCCCGAAGTGACTCGTTTTGCTTTGGAAAACATAAGATTGCTGGACCAACTGAGAAGGTCCGACGGGTCATTCTCTTGGTTATTATCTTTGCCCTAAAACTTGTGTTCAAGCTATGGGGTTCTTTGATCACCGCAGGTTCCAGGATTTCTATGAAGAAGGAGAAAGGGATATATTATTGGCAGAAGTAGCCGAATTACGAAATCAGGTTTGACGAAAATGGGTTTTTTTTGCTGAGTCTGCAAAGTTATGAGGTGTTGAGTCATAGGTGTACACGTTTCAGGTAGTCCGGATGTTGGATGAAAAGTATACTTCAGATGAGCGTAACAATAGAATTTCTCAAAATAAGGTACCATGTTTTTTCGTATTTTTAAAATTATAATATATTATGAGTCACTATGGTTCTGATATTCTAATTCTCCAAATTGCGACAGCTGCAGACGGGGCTCCCTGAGTCCCCCGCCGAAATCGACGCGTTAAAGAGGGAGGTCGGACTCCAATTAGAAACTTGTTTTTTATAATTAATTTTATTTCTCCAAATAACTGTCCAATAACCATCTTCAGCTAACCGAAACCCAAGAAGAGTTGGAGGACTGCAGATCCAGGCTTAAATGTTGTTTGCAGTCAAACGCAAAACTCACTATGTACGTATGAAAGCAAAAAAGATGATTCAGATGACAGTGATCCACAGAGTTCTTACTTTTGTCTTTCATTTGCAGGGAGATTGGTAGTCTTCGGACTGAGCTAGATGGCTTAAATACCGTTCGCAAAGCCGATACAGAGCCTGATGACATGGCATGCCGTTAATTTATTTTTAATTTATTTATGTTCCATTCCCTGTCGGCTAATTCTTCGTGTTACATAATTTCTCAGGAGCTGTGCTCGGAGTTTTCTTCCCTGGGAAACTGTGCAAATTTAAAACACGCACCTGTGGACCGGTCCGAAGAGATTATTCACTTGCAACTGGAGCTGGACATCTTCAAGACAATTCTTGGAGAAGAGAGAGGCCAGCGTTCAAGAGAAAGAAAACAGCTGACTGAGATCACAGAACAGTACTATAACGCACAAAATGAGCTGAAGGAGGCGAGGTCTATCATCGACGCTCTCGAAGGCCAAGAACTCTCTCTAATCACCGAGCTGGAAGAACTGAGACGAACCCATCAATCAGAAACAAAAGCCAGGCAAGAAACTAAGCAAAGGGTTTCAGCTTCTCTGAATCGAAGAACGAAAGGCCTGCTTGAGAAGGAAACAGAGGAAGTTTGCCGGCAGGCAGAAGCCGAGACAGCCGAAGTAATCGTCTGCTTACAAGAAGAGATCGCCGCCCTCAGAGAAGAAGCAGAAGAGAGCGAGAGAAAAGCAAAAGCCCTCCAGGATAGGGTTCTTCTTTTGTCAGAGGATAACGAGCGGCTCAACGAGCTCGTTGAATTGAAAGATGAGGAATGGGAAGGAGCCGCCCGCGAAATCGCAGAGATTCTTTACGATGGTAACACAACTATTGAAGATTCCATGGTTGATTCCTTCTGTGTTGAGAGAATCAGGAAGGCTATATCAGATAAAGAAGGGCAGATTCAAGATCTGCAAAGCCGCGTGGTGGAAGCGCAGAGAGTACAAATGGAGATGGAGTGGAAGCTCAAGTCTCTGAGAGGCGCCATGTTGGCAATTACCGAAGCCCAGCAGCAGGAAAACAGAGAGAGAGAGAGAGAAATCTCCGAGAAGGATTTGAGTATCTGCGTATTGCAGGATATCGTCAACAAGTTTGCAGTGCTCGCCATCGTTTCTTTTGCGGCGGCCGGTAAATTGTCTGAGATGGGTTCTGCTTATCGCCAGGAGTTGGAAGAGAAGGAACTTCTTGTTTATTATTTTGAGATAATGCATTTGCAGAAAGATTCAATGTTAGCTGAGTTGGGATTGGAATTCGGCGCTCTTCAGTCTCGACTGGCGGGTTATGAGGAAAGTGGAAGATCTGAGTCAGAGAGTAAGAAAGCTTTGGAAGATATTACGGCACAATTAACGCTCTTCCGAAAAAATATCGGTTCTGAAGAACAAGAGGTTGATTCCACATTAGAAAAATTGGGCGAGAAGGTTAAATCTTTGGCTGTAATGGCCAACAAATCTCTAACGGCATGGAAGGACATTAAACAGGTTGGTAAAAGACCGCTCGCCCCGTTCTTTTTGTCATGTTCTGACCTGGTGTATGTTTTTTTTATACCAAATTAATAGCCTACGTTTTTTAGTTCCCTCTTAAAACTAAGGGTAAATAAAAATTACACAGTTGAAACATTTTTATTTTATTTACTTAAAGAATCAAGTTTAGACATATTTCCTTTTCTTCTTCGATTATCCGTTTATCTGTTTCGTCTCTGCCTCGATTGAGGACCTTAACGAATAAATAATTGATGGAAGGATATTTTGTTTTTTCGTGTTATGATCCAGGAATTTGATGCGGAGTTAAGTGAAGCAAAAATGACTGCAATTCAGAGGGATATTGAGGCGTTGATTGTTCTTTGTAAATTAGAGGAAACGACCAACAGTTTGTCTTGTCTAGCAGCGAAGGAAAGATACTCAGAGAAGTTGACAGAGAAAATTCATTCCTTGGAAGATTTGTGTACGAGATATTCAGAAGATTTGTTTCATAAGGATCTCGAACTGTGTGTGCTGGAGTCAGAGTTGAAAGAGAAGACTGAAGAGTCTAAGCTCAAATCTGCACGTGCGGTTTCCCTAGAGAGAGAGAGAAGCGGTGTACTCAGAATGTTCGCCGCAATGAAGGAAGAGGTTATATTATTGGCAGTTGAGGGGAAGATGAGAGAAGAACTCATGCGAGAGCTGGAAGGTGACAACAGCATCTTAGAGAGAGAAGTCGAGACTGCAAGATTTGAAGAGACTAAGATCAAGTCAGCTCATGCGGATGCCTTAGAGAGAGAGAGAAGCAACCTGCTCAGAAAGTTTGCTGCAATGAAAGAAGAGGTTGTCTTATTGGCAGTCGAGGGGGAGATGAGAGAAGAACTCACGCGAGAACTGGAAGTTGATTTCAACATCTTAGAGAGAGAAGTCGAGACTGCAAGATTTGAAGAGTCTAAGCTCAAGTCAGCGCATGCGGACGCTCTAGAAAGAGAGAGAAGCAACCTGCTCAGAAAGTTCGATGCAATGAAGGAAGACGTTGTGTTATTGGCAGTTGAAGGGAAGATGAGAGAAGAACTCATGCAGGAACTCGAGGCTGATTGTATCATCTTAGAGAGAGAAGTCAACACTGCCCGAAATGAAGTGTCCAATGTCAAGTCAGCGCGTGCGATGGCCCAAGAGAGAGATAGAAACAGCTTGCTGAGAAAGTTTGCTACAATGAAAGAGGAGCTCATCTTTTCAGCGGTTGAAGGGAAGATGAGAGAACTCATGCAAGAGCTTGAAGCTGATAACAGCACCCTAGAGAGAGAAGTCGACACTGCACGAAATGAAGTGTCCAAGATCAAGTCAGCGCACGAGGATGCCCTAGAGAGAGAGAGAAACAGCATTCTCAGAAAGTTTGCTATAATGAAGGAAGAGGTTATCTTATCGGCGGTTGAAGGGAAGATGAGAGAAGAACTAGTACATGAACTCCAGGCTGAAAACATCATCCTAGAGAGAGAAGTGGAGACTGCCCGAACTGAAGAGTCTAAGATCAAATCAGCTCGTGCAGTCGCCCAAGAGAGAGAGAGAAGTAGCCTGCTCAGAAAGTTCGGTGCAATGAAGGAAGAGATTATCTTATCGATGGTTGAGGAGAAGATGAGAGAAGAACTCATGCAAGAGCTTGAGGCTGATATCTGCATCCTAGAGAGAAAAATGGAGACTGCCCGAATTGAAGATTCTAAGATCAAATCAGCTCGTGCAGTAGCCCAAGAGAGAGAGAGAAGCAGCCTGCTCAGAAAGTTCGCTGCAGTGAAGGAAGAGGTTATCCTATCGGCGGTTGAAGGGAAGATGAGAGAAGAACTCATACAAGAGCTTGAGGCTGATAACATCATCCTAGAGAGAGAAGTAGAGACACTTCATAGAAAGCTTGAAACTGCAAGTGACGATGCTAACAACATCTTGGGTCTACTAAGAGAACGAAACGCCGTGATAGAGGAGATGCAAACCCAAGTAAACGTCTACCGACGTGATCTGGAAACCGAGTTGGAGGATCAGATTAAGATTCTTCACTCAAAAAACGACGAGATTAGGGTTCTAACCGAGAAACTTACAGAAATGACATCAGAGTTGGATCTTCTCCAGAGAGAGAAAGCCAGACTTATTGAGGTCTCTGAGCTAAAAGACAAAGACTTATCCTCCGTCTCACGCCATATCTCCATCCTGGAAGAACAAAACCTCGAGCTTCAAAGCGAGATTCATCACCTCCATCAGTCAATCTCTCATCTCGAAGGTGAACTGGAGAGAAAGAGCTCGGAAATCGCTGACGTCAGTTCTTCTCGCTCTAGATTCTGCGCTGACGTGTCAGCGTTGACCATCAGGCTCGCGGCCCTTGAGGAGCAAAACGATAAGCTGAAGAACGAAGCGGCGAACCCAGAAAGAGAAGATCTTATTAATTCCCTCAAGGAAGAACTCGCAGCGAAGTCCGATGAACTTGATAGAGCAGTCAGTCAAAGCCAACCACTCGCTGGACAAATCGCGGGCAAGTCCGAACTTTTGAATGAGCTTGAGATAGAGGTCATGGACGCGAGGAATTTGTTAAACCAGAAAGATCGTCTGCTGGAGAGATTAGCGGATGAGAGAGGAAGACTGGACGCCGCGATAGTAGATTTGGAGGAGAAACTAGAGATGGCTCGTGCCCTCGCTGAAGAACACGAAGCCATTGCAATGGAGGCCAAGCAGGTGCGCATTTTTTGTACCTCCACAGGGTCAAAATCCGTGTTTTCACCATGTTTTTTTTATCTGCAGATTGCCGAATCAAAGAGGGTTTACGCGGAGGAGAAGGAAGAAGAAGTGAGGCTTTTGGAGAGGTCTGTGGAGGAGCTGGAGTGCACGGTGAATATGCTGGAAAACAAGGTGATGGGTCTTAAACCCTATAAAAATCCTAGCTTTCCTCTAATTTGTCTATTTATTTATTCTTTTTGGAAATATCTATTGGCAGGTGGAGATGGTTAAAGAGGAGGCGGAGAAGCAAAGGTTGGAAAGAGAAGATCTGGAAATGGAGCTGGAAGTGGTGAGAAATAAGATCATGGGCCTGGAATCTTCAAACGGATCCCGCATGATGGCGGAGAGAGAAAGTGCCATTTCACAGAGGTGAGGCCTCCTCCGTGCTAGAGAGAGAGATACATAGCCTATAAGATCAAAACATCTGACATAGAGAGAAAGAGAGAGACGGAAACCTTAGTAATCGAGTGAGATAAATAGCTTATGAGATCGAAACCTTCCTTTTTTTTACCCAAGTTGCTCTGTGGCTCTGGCAGAATTCTGGATGAAAAGCTCAGGGAACTTTTCGAGGCCAGGAAACAAATTGAATCTCTACAGAAGGACTTGGAGGACAAAGAATCTGAGGTGGGCTCACTTCTAACTCTGACCTGGTTAGTTGACTTTTTTCCAATGTTTTCGTCAACGTCAGTGCATTGTCTTCACTGTCAACGTCTTCACCGTTTGACGTCATCTTTGTCAACTAGGCCGGTTGATGTCAGAGACGCTGTTCGTGCTGACTGGGTTGACGATTTTTTAAACTTGGATTTTACAGTGTTGACCGCGGATGATGTCATCTACACTATAATTCATCATCATCCTCGTCAACTATCTTATAATTTTCAACGTCATGGACAATGACAATGAAGGTCAATGACGTTGACGATGACATTGATGGTTCCTGCCAGTTTCGCTGATCTATTCTCGCTTGCAGATCATCCAATGCCGGGCCCACATTGCAGAGCTCAACCTGCACGCCGAAGCACAAGCACGGGAGAACAGCCAGCGGGTGTGTTGACTCGCAATCAGTTAACCTTTTAATCCGTTGACCATTTGCTTAAAAATTATTTATGGACAGATTAAGGAGCTGGAATGCATGGCCCAGCAAGTCAAAGTCGATGCCTCTTCTTCTCACGGGCCGGTCAAACAGGAGAAGACGGCGGTCAAGACCCGCGGCTCAGGCTCCCCGTTCAAGTGCATAGGCCTGGGGTTGACCCAGCTGATAAACTCCGAGAGAGACGAGGAGTTGACTACTGCCAGGTCACGGATTGAAGAGCTGGAGTCCATGGCCGCCCGCCGACAGAAAGAGGTTTCTTCTTCTTCTTATCCTTTTTTTGGGTTTGCGTTATTGAAAATGTGGGCATTATTTTGAGTGCAGATATTCATGCTCAACGCTAGACTGGCCAAGGCCGAGAGCATGACCCATGATGTCATCCGGGACTTGCTGGGGGTCAAACTCGACATGTCGAGCTATGCCGTGAGTTGACTTTTGCTTGTTTCTGTGCTGTTGACATTTCTGTGTGACTAGATCTGTTCCTCAAAAATGCCAGTCTCTGCTTGATGACCATCGTTCAGACAAGCTCGCCGGGAACACTACAGATCCCCAGGAAAAGGTCAACTATGGTCCTTATGCGTTGACTCCTGGCAATTTCACCCGTTGACTTTTTCCTCTGCGCGTTGATTTTTTCAGGAACAGATGATCATCAATCTTAAGGAGCGGCTGGACGAGTTCCTGAGCGAGCGGGATCGGTAATTTCATGACTCCAGTTGCTGTTCGTTGACCAACGATTGACTTGCAAATCTTCTTCCGCAGCTGGGTCAACGAGATAAACAAAAAACACTCTGAAATGATGGCTGCAAAGGCAGCGTTGGAGGGTATTCGGGAGCGCGAGCAGCTGCTGTCCGCCGACAATGAGATTCTTAAGGTTTGCTCCACTTGTTTTTAACTCGTTTTTCACCTCTTTCATCTTCATTTTTTGCATTTCATGAAGACTTTGGTCCGTGGGGGCGATAAAAATCTTTATAAAATTATTTAAAAAATTATTTATAATTTTTCAAAGAAAGATTTTAATTTCTCTATTTCATAATTTTCATACCATTTTTGTGTATTTCTTCTTTTTTTTGCTTTTTATAAAGACTTTGGAACGATGTTGACAAAAAACATATGTCTACATTTTTTTCAAAAGTTTCCTAACGAAAATTCTATTTTATTAATTTATTATCCCTAGGCCGCAAACGCTAAGCAGAAGAAGGCAGTGGCCCAGCTGGAAGATGAAGTCAAAAGGCTGCAGCGGGAGCAGAATCTCCAGCACCGCATCCATCATCACGCCAAGATCAAGGTGAGATATTTATTATTGAAATAAAATGCCCCTACCCCATTTATTTATCTGATTTATTATACATATATATTATTGGATCTATGGCAGCAAGAAAATGTGGCGCTGAGAGCAGAGAACGAGGAGTTGACTTCCAGGCTGACCCGCATGAAAGAAGACCTTGTCCGCCGCCGATGACTTTTACTTGGTATTTAGTTACTAAAATAAATCTCATTTCATAAGTTCTCCGTCTCATTTCATAAGGTCTTCCCATCCTGATGACTCTTCCCATGTTGACTTCTGACTAGTTGACTAATGGGATAGGACTAGGAGGATCTTGTCTGCCGATGGTGACTTTGACCAGGTATTTAAGTTATTGAAATTAATCTCATTTTGCATGTTCACATTTAGGTGGGTTTGACACCATCCTGATGATTCTTCTCATGTTGACTTCTAATTAGTTGTGGACCCTGCATTGACTTAATCGATACGAGAGGGAGGCGCTTCGTGTCTGTGCCGCAATCGTCAGCTTCCCCGCTGACTTCGTGTCGTCTTCTTGTGTACATAATTCAATAAAGTGATGCCAAGCAAGGGTGCATAGTTGCAAAGAATTCAAGTCAAGTTATGGCCAGAGGAGAAAATTCTTCATTTATTGTTGACACTTATCTTCACGGCATGATCGCGCAAGAAGGGATGGAGTGAATACATTTTTTTATGCACTGAATTATTCGGTGAAAAGAAATGCAGGAGTATGGTGCCAACATTGTGGTTATAACATGCTTTTTGGCATATAATCTATGCGCAATCGGAGCGAAATTTGAACGAATATTACTACAGCGGTGGACAAGTCCTATGGTGCTCACAACTTAGTTTCCATCAGTGATAAAGTTCCTTATATTTAAGTTTGTGGAAGTATACATTATTAACAAATTGACCCAAGAATAAAATCTATTTTAGTGAAAAAAAAATTGTTCTCTTTATGCTTTAACTTTTTTACTTATCTAGTGTCTAAAACCTTTCTCAATTACAATAATACAGTGCTTGATGAATAAATACCTCATATTTTAAATATTGATGTTTATTACAGATAACATATTTCAGCACTTTTTACATTGCATTCTACCATGTCATCGACATGGTATTTTATTTCAATTTACTATTAACTAAATTACACATAGTATAATATTTATTAAAAATAAAAAATTATCATGCAAATCTAATTTCATGCCACATGTTGTGAAATTGTTATGTGATGGACTTTATTGTTTTAATTGACTATCTGAATTCACATTTCATGCAGCCAAATTGGAAAGGCAACTCACAATTTATAAAATAAACCCTAGAGAAACTTATCCGTTCATGTGGAATTGATTCCACTCTTAGTTTTCTCATTGAAAGAGTCTCTTCAAACAGTTCACATCCTTAGTTATCACCACCTTAGTTTTCTCCTTAGCCTGTTCGACCACTAGACTTATCTGCACGATTGATTGGACAATGGATCTCCTCTTCAATTTTTAATTCTCCGTGAAGATCTGGTAGATGTTCTCATCATTGATAACAAACAATAACTGTATATGCGTGATAAGTTAATACCATAAATTTACATAGTTTTATCGATTAAAATAATTTTATGAGTGTGTTATCAGATACTTAAATGATGACATGTTTTACATTACATTCTTTAAGTTGGAATCTATCTTTAATAGCCTTTTATGAGTTAAAATTTGTTTAATATAATTTATTTAGTCTTCTTTGTCTTACACTCCCCCTTGAATATAAATCAATCATGATTTGTGACCATGATTAGCGCACATAATAATTACATAAGGTGCTATTATGGCATCACAAATTTCCATGTCATAATAGCTAATGATTTGCAGGGCCGGTGTGAACCAATTAAACAGGACATGATTAAAATCACAATAAGTAAGTGTTTAGAGACAGAGAAAGAATATTTGTTACATGTTCCTCGAAGTTGAAAAGTAAAAAAATGGTGGGATGATGTGGTGCTACTTGATTGGTGGAGAAAAAAATATGCGAACGGGACCCCGCAATATGCGTCACCATGTCCTGCAATCATTATATGCACGATTTTTACATGGGTAGAATGACACACATTAGTGTATCTTTAAAAAAGGAAAATGCGTTGAATTGTGGGATGGTGAAGCGTTGCCACATTGTTAAATGCACTTTTTGTGTACTATGTGTCATTCCCAAAATCATCGATCGTGAATGGGACATCTATCATTACATGGATAGAAAACAAAAGTTAATCGTTAAATGGAAATACTGTGGGGATTTAAAAGTAATAAGAAAAAAGATGAATTGACAAAGATGATAACAAGGAGAGAGAATATTTAATCATATGAAAGGCTAGCATTGCTCCAACTTTGAGAGTCGATGTCTACTAATCCAGAAGTTTTATTTAGTTGAAATTTTGAAGGTAGCATTTTATTTCTCTTCACTTCCATCGGTTTCCCTCAGG
>NC_135848.1:717500-965000 GCF_029677425.1 Wolffia australiana
CGATTCTTTTTTGCTTTGATCCACGAGTGATGGTAGACTGCGGACTGACTGGATCTCAAATTTCAATCTCTCTCTCTGTAGAACTCTCGCATGAAGGAGAAGGGGGGGAAGAAGAATTCTCGCGGATCGGAGCATTGTCTTCAATTTGCCAAGAAATCAATTCTCTAGACGCAGCGAATTTGTTTTCATATGCTTTTTTGGTCAAATTCTGTTGGAAATTTGGTTTCTCGTGATTTGAATCAAGATTTATTTTAAGCAGTACAGTTCTCCGGCGGATGGATCTGTTGATGAACAGATTCATCTTTGACTGTTTTGCTTCTTAGTTTGATTCGTCCTAGGTTTGACGCCTTCTTTCCGCGTCGCCTTTTCTCTTGGTAGATCTGTGCCTTTTCTCTTGCGGTCGTCATGGATTTAGGCTGCTTCAGGATTCAATTTCTTGCTTCTTTAATTGGTGGGTCTCTTTGCTGAGCAGATTCTTGTGAGGATTGAATCGTTGACCCCCCGGTTCCCTCTTGGCCCATGCTGCAAGATCTAATGGAAAGAAAGAAGAACACGACGAATCTATTAGCCGCCGGACCGAAGAAGGTTTTTCTTGCCCCAATTCCCTTTCATGTTGCTTTTTCATTGTCCCAAGCATCAGTTTCTTGCTCTTTACGGATATTTCATGCTATTTTTCTCATTTTTTATCATTATTTCTATTCAGTTGCAGCAATATAGGCAAAAGAAAGATCATAAATCTCCCATGGTTTGTCGAGCACCTTTGAAGATGTTGTTGCTAGAAATTACCTTGAGGAACGCCAAGTCCTCCAGAAGAAAGCAGAATCAATCAAAAAAGGAGAAACACCTCAGAATAACTTCTCCTGCCTTTCCCAGACGACTGATGATGTACATCTGATTGAGATTCTGAAATCTCATCTTTATTTGAGCAGTGTCACTAAGGATTTTCTCCAGTCGCAGATTTCTGAGCTGGTCGATGAATGATAACTTAGTTCTGCTATTGAAATTTTACAGCCCCAAGATCTGGCCAAGGCGCATTACAGTTGAACATTATTTTTCCTCCTATAGATGTGAACCTGCCTTTATTTTATTCTCTTTCATTTAACGCTTTTAGATATGCACCTATGTCGTTTGAGAATTTATTGAAAAAAATATTTCAAATTTCCTATCTCGGTTGATATCGAAATTTTCAGGCAAGAAAAGCAAGTGAGTTGGCTGGATTCTGTGTTCCCCACATATAAAAAACTCCAACGTAGGAGACCGAGTTCCCCACAACCGGGTTGCATTCTGTGCCAGGTGAGACGAACAACTATATTGCACCATACGTTTATTATTAATAAACAGAATTTCAATAAAGTTAAACATTATTCTTGATTGGCAATTTGAATTTAAAATATGTTCTTGGTGGGTGAGAGCAGGGGACGGTGAAGGAGGCATTGAAATGACGGGGAGCATGCAGCTTATCAGCTTATCAGAGAGCTAATGACGGGGAGCATGCAGCTCGACCATGCCTGGAGGTTGACCCAGCACGGACCGGAGGTGGCCCGGAGGTGGACTGCTTGGCTCGACCCTTCCCGCCCCCTTTGATGTGCCCCGGGCGTTCAATGAGGCCATATCAATTTTGCCGACATCTCGCAAGCATGATGGATCACTTGTATCGAATGGTGAATGAGGACGTATCATTTTCGCAGACTTGTGAATTATATTCTGTTCTGTGACTCAATTTTGAGGTCGCGAGGAACATAATGAAATATGTTTTATTGGAAGACAATTTCTTGGTTTATTGGAGAATACGTACTATAAGTAGGCATGACACTGGCCGATTTAGTTCGTAAGAACCTATTGTTTTACTGTGAAAACATGGGCCACGACGAAGAAGAAGGGCGAACAAGAAGGACGAATAAGTACCGAAATGCATGGATTAATCAACGGCGATTCAGAACGGCGAACATGAACGAGAATTCTGTGGAATTGGATAACAAAGTTTGTATCATCAACCGAGAACTGAATCCTGTTCTACAAATGTTTGTTTAGGGCGAGCGATTAATAAGCTTGAGCGCGTTGTCTTTCATAGCCGAATTGCAACTTCACCGGCGATGGTCTTCGACAATTGGCAGATATGTAGCTTCCGGAGATCCCTGCATGATTAGTGAAACAAGTTAATTGGTTAACATTCGGAAAAAAAAGATGACACATGTAAACAAAGTTAGACATAAAATTGAAACTGTACCTGGCCTCCAGCTTCCATTTTTGGTTGGGTACATGTCTTCCGATTATGCCCAACTTGGTGGCAGAGGGAGCACGTCATGTGCAGGCCTCTCCTCGACAATCTATGTACTGTGGGTTCTTTCTCAGCGACGTCAATCCTCCTCTTCAGCTTGGGCCTTCCAGGTTGTCTCCTCACAAGAGGAGGGAATACATAGCTCCCATCAACTTCACTCCATAGGTTTTTGCCATTCATTGGCGGGATACCATAAGTGTAAGCTAGTTGGTATACCTCTTTCTTGAACCATTCACTGAAAAAAATGACGGGGTCCTCCTTGACCCAATGAATGCAACATGTAGCATGGGCGCATGGAATACCCCTTAACTCCCAATATCTGCAACTACATGTTCTGTGAAGTACATCGACCACAAACCTGCTTCCCAAGTCTGTGACCTCGAATTGATACTTCCCTGCATGCCTAAGAGTGCATCTCCTGGACTTCTTCTTGTTCTCTTCGACCACCTCCCTTATCCGAGGGCATAACGTATCAGTTCTATTTGAAAATAACTCCCTTTTTTTTGCTACCCTCTAAATTATTGCACCTCTGACTTCCTCCAGCATGTCGATGATTGGCTTAGACCTGGCCTACATGATGTAATTGTTGAAGCACTCGCAAATGTTGTTGTCGATCACCTCACACCTTCTGTCCTCATTAATGTACGCCCTACAAAACTTCTTTATACCTATATCTTGGAAGTCTTGCGCGGCTTGTGGGTTCACACTGCTCATCTCCCTCATCAGCCGTTGGAAATCTTCGTGCGTGGTGGCCTTCGCAGCTTTCCAGAATAAGTTCTTCAAAAATGCCGTGGAATGTCCTTTCTTCTTCCAATTCGCGTAGATATGCCGAGCACAATTCCTATGCTCCGCATTAGGCAATAAGGAGGACACTGCGTTCTCCAATCCCTGCACAATGTTAGACGGTACACATCTATTAATGTACTACACGTGTCTAACAGTAAGCGATAAGAGTCCAAAGAAATAAATTAAGTACCTTCTGCTGATCGCTAATAATCGTCCAGCCATTTCCGTCCACCATTCCTAGATCATTCATCAGTAGCTGAATAAACCACGTCCACGAAGATTGATTTTCACCTTCAACTACCGCCCAGGCGATGGGGAACATTTGATTATTCCCGTCCTTGCCGACAGCACTCAATAGTTGGCCTTTCAGTTCGGTCTTCAAAAAACATCCGTCCATTCCAATGACTCGTCTATAGCCTTCAAGGAACCCTCTTGCTATCGAATCGAAACATATGTAGAGCCTCTTAAACCTAACCAAGGAATCTGGGGTCGCTCTATCGAGAACCAGCTCAAAAGTACCACGCCTATTTACCCTCTTTAACTCGGCAACATATGCGGGAAGCATGTGGTAATGGTCGTCCAATGTTCCTAGAAGCTTCGTGCGCGCCTCGGCTCTGGCTCTATAGCATGTTTGTTTTGAAACAGTGATTCCGAACAGATCATTTATTTCCCGCATCATATCTGTCACCTTCATATCCAAATTCATTCGAATTTTCTCCAAGAAGTGTTTCGCAACCCAGTGATAATCAGCTTGGCTATTCCTCGGCGTCCTGCTGCACATATGAGTATCATTAAGCGTTTTCACAACAAACGCCTCTCTCCTAGCATCCAAACTAGCATATATCCTCCACGGACAGTTTCCCTTGCAGACGACCTCCACTTTCCGGTCACCGGACCTCGGAAAAGTGATGTTGAATCCGTTCCAAATAGCGTGGTCCTTCACAGCTGCCCTAAATTGCGACGCCGATTCAAACTTCATGCCCACTTGAAATATAAAACTCTCATTGGGGCATCTCGGATCATACGTATTGCCCCTGTATCTGTACCTTCGATTTTCATCATCGTCATCGGTACCATCGGGGGTTAACATATCATCCTCTGAATCGTCATACTCGCTATGATCTACCAATTCGTCATTCCATTCCTCACTGGAATATTCGTCTGGTGCACTTAAATACACGTCACTTTCCTCAACTTCCTTACAGATATCATATTCTGAGTCATCATCGCTATTATACTCAAAACCGAACACCTTGCACTCGTCATCGGCCCTGTTAAGTGACGGATGGTAAATAGTAATAGAACATGCATTAACACCATAAATTTTCGTCATGCAGGTTTTATAAAAAGATTATACAACCCACAGACATATTTATAACTCTGCAGAGAGTTCAACGCCAAAAAAAGTACATTACCAATTTTAAAAATAATTTGAATCATCAACGCGAAGAGGGTTAGTATTGCGATGTGCAAATATATCTCAAATAACATTGGAAATAATTAAAAATTAAAATTATAAGACGTGCAGGAAAAATAGAGATAATAAAATCTTACATTACTTGAATCCAAGCGTCCACTGTCGAAGAAGAGAAGAACGCCTAAAAGCGCAAAAAATAGATGACTATGATGAGAAGAGACAACTCTTCATATTTTTCATAACAGAAAGCAAAACAAATTCAAAATAAATTAAATAGGGATCACACTTCTTGTTCTCACCAATAAGTATGAGAAAGAAACACCATATCCTCCGTGATCAATAGAGAAACACCAACATCTTTGTCATGAAAATAATCTTATTCATCCAAGAGATATAAAGAGAGAGAGAGAGAGAGAGAGAGAATAATGATACACATAATAAGAGAGAATTGCACGAGTGAACTCAAAACATTTATACCAAGCGAGAGAAAGGAAATGCGGGAGAGATAACTTATACGAATGCAAGAGAGAGAACGACACAAATTTAAAAAATAAACATGGTAAGATGAAAAGAAGAGAGAGAAAGTTAACTTTTACACCGAGTCAAAAAATGCAGCTCACCGTAAACATCATTTATGGCAGAGAGGAACTGAAATTTTGAAATGCCATTGTATGAGATGTTTAAACTGATAGAGAAAGTTACATGAGTGGAGTGTGAAAGTTCTACATGAAGGCAAAAGTAACAGTCATAAATAATCTTCAATGAAGAGAGAGACTAAAATTATCCAAATGTCATTGAACAAGATGTCATAACTGATAGAGAAATTTAAACGAATGTAGTCTGCAAGTTTTACACGGAGACAAAAAACAACAGCCCAAGCGAATCTTCATTTAAGAGAGAGACTGCAATTTCCCAATGTCTTGTTAATCAAAAGAGCAGCTCAAGGAAATCTTCCTTTAAGAGAGAAAGAGATCGTAAAATTTTCAACTGTCATTAAACAAGATGTGAAAAATGAGAGAAAGCTGCAAGAATGGAGTTTGAAAGTTTTACATAGAGACAACCAAACAGCCCAAGGTAGTCTTCATTAAAGGGAGAGAGACTGCACAGCTTTCCAAATGTTACTGAACAGAATGCTAAAAATTAATAGCAGCCCTGGGTAATCTTTATTTAAGAGAGGGACAGAGATAAGAACTTTCAAAAGTCATTGAACAAGATCTTAAAATTGACAGAGAAAGTTACATATGGGCTTCAAGAGAAAGAGAGAAGATCATCGGTATTTTGAGAAGCAGTAATGCATGTCCATCTGGAGAGAGAGAAAGAAACCCACATGTAGCTAAAGAATGCGGTAAACCATGAAATCTAGAGGGAGACACAGAAAGTTACATGAATCGAAGAGAGAGCAATAAAATATGGGCTTCAAGATAAAGATAGAAGATCATCGGTATTTTGAGAAGCAGTAATGTATGTCCATCTAGAGAGAGAGAGAAAGCAACCCACACGTAGCTAAAAAAGCAGTAAACCATGAAATCTAGAGAGAGATAGAGAAAGTTACACATAGCTAAAAAAGCAGTAAACCCTACCTCGTGGAACTCCCGTAGCCAGGAAGAAGCTCGCAACGATTCCCGTAGCCAAGAAGAAGCCCCTTCTCCCTCGCGCCCTTTCTTCCTCCTTCTCCACCGTCTCCTTCTCCTTCGTCGCCTTTCTCAGCTTTCTCCCGGGTGACTCACATTGGGCGGGCTAAAATCTTTCTTTCTTCAAATCGCGCAGTGACGTGGAATCCACGCGGCTGCCACGTGGATTCCGCCTAGGTGGACTCCGCCGGAACTCCACCTGGCAGCCACGTAGACTCCACGTCACAGGCTGCGGACCAAATGGGACTTCGGGCTGTGTCGCGGCAAAAAAAAAGTAAGGGCTGTAACTCGAATTTTCGAAAAAGTTCGGGCCACACCGTGATATAACCCCTTAATATAACTTGTATTCGTTGCGCCGTATACAACTCTAGTTTTTTTATGGCAGTCTTATTTTCTGCCTCTTCTTTTCTTGGATTTTGCGGTGGGTTCCGTTAGGCGCCTTTTGTCATCGGTGGAATATCTATCTATCTATCTATCTATCTATCTATCTATCTATCTATCTATTTGGCTATCTGTTCGTCTATTCTTTTATCTATTTATCTTTTTGGCTATCTATTCGTCTATCCTTTTATCTATTTATCTTTTTGGCTATCTATTCGTCTATCCTTTTATCTATCTATCTTTTTGTCTATCTATTTGTTTATCTATCTATCTATCTATTGGTTTATCTGTCTATCATTCTATCTATCAATTTGTCTGTATGTTTATCTCTATATCTATCTATTTGTTTATCTATCCATCTGTCTCTCTATCTATCTATCTATCAATATATCCATCTATATATCAATCTCTCTATCTATCTATCTAATCCCTCCATACATCCATCTATACATCTTCCAATCTATCCATCCATCTATCTATCCAATATATCCATCCATCCCTCCATCCATCTATCTATCTCTATATCATTCTATGTCTCTATCTATCTATATATCCATCTTGACAAACTAAAAGAAAGCGACTTCCATGCGGCAGACAGATAGTCGCCCACTGACTTCGTTATTCTCTTCACCATCTGTCTCCCTCAAGCGGCTAAGCGGTTCCCATCAGCCTGAGGAAAGAAAGCTTGTCGATGAACAAGTGGACCAGCTCGGACCCCACGTCGACGTCAAGAAAAGAGCCGAGTTCAGGTCACCGATTTCGATCGGAAGGCTCAAAGCGCACCAAAAGAAGCGCGAAGCCGTATCCGACGATTGGCCTTCTCTGAGTAACCGCGTGAACACCCAACAAGTGACATCTCTCGCCACGTGCTATGTAGCTGTCATGGGCTGGAACCAGCGAATTGCAAAGGATAGAAGTCCCCTTGAATTTTCTTCCCGCGGCGCGGCGCCGTTTTAAATCCGTTTGCATGCGCTTAGACATTCGATAGAGTCCCGCCTTGTGAGCTCGGCGAGCAGTTTCAAGAGTAGGAAAAGAGAGAAAGAGAGGTGATTTCTTCTTTTGGGTTGGAGATGAAGGCGAACGTAGTATTGCTGTTGTTCTGCGGAGCGCTGATTTGCTTTGGATTCTCAGTCGTTATTGCTGAGGACCCATATCGATTCTTCACCTGGACTGTCACCTACGGCACCGCCTCCCCTCTCGGCGTTCCTCAGCAGGTTATCTCTCTCTCTCTCTCTCTCTCTCTCTCTCTCTCTCTCTCGTTTATCTTCTACCATTCTGTGCGCTTGTATATCCAGAGCTCTCTCTCCTACTTTTTGTTACCTTCAGTCCCGCCATAGCTCTATCTTTTGCTGTTCTTTGTCATAGCAGGACCTCCCGCGATCTATGAATCCACCAATCTATCTGTCAAACTTTCTCGTCTTATTCTGCATTATCTACAGCAATTTTACCTTTCTTTTTTTAACATCAACCCGTGAATGTATATTATCTTTCGATGCTCATCCTGCTCTATTCTCTACATATGTTTATATCTTGAAGCGGTCTTTACGATGCATTTATCTCTTTGTCCTTTGCACGCATCGGATAATCGATCATTACCGCTGTTTCTGTTTCTAGCTGTCGTTCTCAATTAATTTGATTTCGCATGGCAATTTAATCGCTGAAAATCTCGTACTTTCTCCTTCAGGTCATTCTGATAAACGGGCAATTCCCAGGGCCCCAGCTCGACTGCGTGACGAACGATAACATCATTGTCAATGTCATCAACAAGCTCGACGAGCCCTTCCTCATCACATGGCGAGCACCTTCATCCAAAGGCTCCTCTTCTCTAACCCAGACCCATTAATTTCCTCTGAACAATTTTGGGTTTTTCTCAAACGAACAGGAACGGGATAAAGCAGAGGAAAAATTCTTGGCAAGACGGAGTTCTGGGCACGAACTGTCCCATCCCTCCAAACTCCAACTTCACCTACAAATGGCAAGCCAAGGACCAGATCGGTTCCTATTCCTACTTCCCGTCGACGGCGATGCACAGAGCCTCCGGGGGGTTCGGCGCGATTAACATTAACCAACGGGCACCCATTGCCATCCCCTACCCTATCCCTTCTGGCGAATTCACCCTCCTCGTTGGTGACTGGTACAAAGCCGGCCACAAGGTTAGCCCAAAACCTTAAGTTTTAGTGCTCGAAATTCTTTAAAAGGCCCAAAAGAAGAAGAAGATTGAGTGGGTTTATTCGCAGGCAATAAGACAGTCCTTAGATGCCGGCCGCGCTTTGCCTCCTCCCGATGGAATCCTCATGAATGGGCGGCCTCAGGGAGCCGTCTTCACCGGCGAGAGAGGTAATAATGATGAACACTTGAGGATCATCTTGCGTTTAATTCTCAAAGATAAAACAATTAACTGAGGAAAAATATAGAACATGCTTGAAATGGGTGATCATGCTCCGTCCATTTTTAACATCCCGTCATTTTGATTTGTGTAGACTTTTAAGAACAAAAAATTAAATAGAATACACATTCTTCTGATCATGACTTTTTTAAAGCAAATTACGGGTGCCATGATATTGTCCCAAAATTTATAATGTGGATTGATGTTGCTCACAAACTTTGCGGGAGGTCGCCCGCTACAAATTGGTCCCACCATAGCCTACTTATCTGTGGACCTCCCTTCTCCAGATATCCACTCTGGCAAACCCTGTCGACTAAATCCCACATAAACTTCACTGAATCTCTTTATGGGTATTTAAACGTGCAGAAATACTACATGTTATCGTCAATCATAGAAACCAAATCTTAAAAATTCTCTTGCGATATGATCCAGGGAAAACGTACAAGTTCAGGGTCACCAACGTGGGGCTCTCCACTTCATTCAACTTCAGGATCCAGGGCCACAAGCTGAAGGCCGTGGAGGTGGAGGGAGCTCACGTTATCCAGCAAAACTACGACTCCATCGACGTTCACGTAGGGCAAAGCATCGCCGTATTGGTCACTCTTGACCAGCCCGCCGGCGCCTTCTACGTCGCCGCCTCCACGCGCTTCTCTACGGCGGCGTTTACAGCGACGGCCGTTCTCCAATACGCCGGTTCCTCCACCGCTGTTCTGGGTTCAATTCCACCGCCTCCTGCTTTCCAACTAGACGGGTCTCTGCTACAAGCGAGGAGCTTCAGATGGAACTTAACGGCCAACGCCGCGAGGCCCAACCCGCAAGGCTCTTACAAGTATGGCAGCGTGCCGATAACGAGAACGCTCGTTCTCGCCAACTCCGCACCGATCGTAAATGGCCGGCAGCGATACGCCGTCAACGGCTTCACTTACGTTGTTCCTGACACGCCCTTGAAGCTGGCCGACTACTTCAACATCCCGGGAGTGTTTACCGCGGACCAGTTGCCGGTGGCGCCGCCGGCGTCGACGGCTACGATCTTCGCCACGTCGGTGCTTAAGTTCAATCTCCGAGACTTCGTTGAGATTGTGTTTCAGAACAACGAGAAGGAGATGCAGAGCTGGCATATCGACGGAATCGACTTCTGGGTCGTCGCGTAAGTTCCTGGAGAAGACGGGGATCTTCTTAGGGTAGACTTTGGATCTCTGATAAATTATGTGTTTATCATTTCAGGTACGACTCGGGGGAGTGGAACCCGAGTCTCAGGAAGAGCTACAATCTTGTTGACGCGACTACGAGGCACACCGTTCAGGTACATGAACCCTTTTAGGAATTGCTGTGTTTTGCAATTTTTTTAAGGAGTGAATTGATCTTGCCGTCGCTATTTTTCTATGCACGTTGCTTCTCCTCACAGCAGTAAAAGCTTGAGAATTTATGGTTATTTACTTCCTGTTTCTCTCGCCAGATATGAGATTTTTATAGGGAAAAAAATTAGACCCACGTCATGTTTGCTCGACTTGTTTGTCCAGTCAATATGCTGGAGAAAAATAGAGACCTATTTATGGTTATTAATCTATGAATCTCTAGAGACGCAATGGATGTAAATTTTCTTGGATTTTCTTCTCCGTTTTCTCTCTCTCCCTATATAGGGATAAATTAAAAGCGGTAGAAAGTTAAGGGAAATGGTAAATTTTCTGTGCTCGTCCGATTTCACCTCTCAACTCAAATCGTAATTAGATATCAGATCTGGGATATTATTTTCTTTATTCTTTAGCGGAGACTTGAGAATAAAACACATTGAAAAACATGATAATAACCTCTTGGTTCATATTGAGCAGGTCTTTCCAAACGGGTGGAGTGCGATCCTGGTGGCACTGGAGAATCAAGGAATGTGGAATGTGAGGTCGTCCATTTGGGCAAGGCAATACCTTGGGCAGCAGTTCTACATCAGAGTGTGGACTCCACAGCAGAGCTTGAACAACGAGTATGACATCCCACCAAATGCTCTGCTTTGCGGAAGGGCCAAGCGATCATAAGCTGCCCCCAAAGAAGCTGGTGAAATAGTTCTGTAACAACGTCCCCACGGCCATTCATAGTTTTATCTATTTTCCCATAATAAGAGAAAACTTTACACAGCCGTCCATGGCTCTTAAATATGATTAATGCTCTTGGTAATTAATTTTAGTATGAGGATTATAATTAACAGGTGTTTAACTTACCCGACGTCACCGGCCCCCCCTATGGAAGCCGACGCTGCCGCCGTACGTGTGCTCAACCGCAACCACCGCTACCCGCTGCCGCGTCGTCGGCCCGTGCGGCCGCGCCCGTCGCCCGCGTTCGCCGACATCCCATCTTTACGAGAAGCTGCCGACGCCCGTCGTCGGCCCGTTCGCCCGCGTTCGCCGACGTCGCCCTCCTCAACGTCCCATCTTTACGAGAAGCTCCGGCTCCCTCCGCTGCCGTCGAGCTGCCGTGGTCTCCCCAGCGCCCTTCGTCGAAACCGCTCCGACCGCTGATCGTTGACGAATCGCCACACTACGAACTACGCCGTCGAGGTACGCCGTACTTCTCGTCGCTCGTTTATTTACTCCTTGCAGTGTATTTTCGTTCCGACTCCACCGCGCTCGGGCTAGGTAGGTGAGTGAGGTTAAACGAGAGAAAACTACGTATTCGAGTGTCTTACCGGTACGGACGAGTACGTCCGTTACGTGTGAGCCCAACGGATTGAGTCCGTTGGGCCGTAAACGCCTTCGTTGCTCCGACGAACTCCGAGAGGCCACCTTCGTTGTCACTCGGCGACCCGCCCAAGCTAGAAGTTCAGCGCCTCCCTCGAGTCGGAGTCTGCACGTACGACGCATAGGACTCTCATTTCGCATCGTAGTTACATAGCCGTTAGGCTAACTGTCGGACGACGGCACCACCGTCATTCGATATTACATGCTTTATCGGCACCGAACAATCATATTCGGTGCAGACTGGACGACGTCCCCGACGTTTCTGTTCTACATGGCCGAAGAGGGAGATGACACAAATGTTTCCTTGATAACAATCCTAGGATCATTTCTGTTCTACTCCAAACTTCATGATTCATCCTTCTAAAAATCATTATCAGCTGCACTCTTGAACAAGAATGGGTACAAGTAAATAATGTTTAACGAGGGTAGACAATGCTACCGTCTAGTGTGATACTAATGATATTTGAATATCATATTTATTATAAGATATTGTGATATTCATAATCCTAAAATATTCGAACAGTAGTTATATCAGGTATCGTTTTTTAGGTGGATTATGGCAAACGATAATGGATATCAAACATGTAAGAATGATACCAGATATATTGATTTTAAATATTTCTACCTATCATGACACATAAATTACCTAGTATCTTTATTTCTTTTAGTATTATGAAAATAAAAAATAATGATGTAAATACAAATGATACATTAAGAACAATTAAAGAGTCAACTGAAAGTTGAAATAAAAAAGATAGATCCCATTATAAATTAATGATCAAATATTAAAACACCATTCAAGCCCTTCTCATTCAATTTCAAAAAATTTAGTGAAATAGAAACAACCAATTTTTCTCTGTTATCAAGCATTCTCCTCCTTTCAAAAATGTGAGGCAATGATGGTCAGAGATTGATGATGAACTAGTTGAACTCACTCCAAGCAGAGACAAAAAGGTTTGGCAAAGAAGACACGACAAAACAGATAGGTTGTATGAGAAAGGAACATAGGAAAGAAATGATTTAGAATAAGGAGGTTAATTTGTTAATGCCCAAAGACACATCTGTCACATTATGTGTTTCTGTGAGACTTAATAGAAACTAGAATCATTGAAAGATGGGAAAAAGGTAAAGATGGCAGGTGTGATCGAGAAGTAGTTCATGATTCATCCACCAGCAATTGAAACCCAACGTGATTCATTCCATGATCAATCCGTAGCTGGGATGGTATGGCAGGGGTGATGTGAGCATCCTACCTGAGAGGATGTGTGTCATAAGATGTTAGACCTGGGTGATCATCATTGGGGAGAAGTTTTAATGGCTCCAATAGAAGTGATCACTCCATGTGCCAAAGGCCACACCACAGTTCATATGGACTTGGGGCTCAATCATGGGGATGGTTAGAGTCAAATGAATACTTTCACGGATTTCCTCCAATGATAATGGAAGCACAACAGCCATTGTAATATCAATCCTCATCCTTGGTTCCATGGTGTCACACAACATTGCTTGTGCCTTGTCTTCACTGTTCTCATTAGATTCAAAAGATTCGTGGGGTTGCTCGGTCAAATGGTGTAAAATGTATGTTGTGTTAAAACTAAGGTTCCATTTCTTAGGTATCAGTATGATGAAATCAACACCATGGGATGGGCCATTAGGATTAGATGAAGCGTACACCAGGCTACCTAAAAGTTTTCACATCCGCCATATAAAAGAAATGGAGTTAGAGAAAATCTAGAAAATTTAAATCTAAAAAACTATTTTTTAATATAAAATTTCCATTATCCCAACTTTTAGATCAAATAAATATTGAAATACAACATAGAGAGCATGAGGTAATGTTTTAACTGGAAACTGAAAATGACGGTGCATCTCCAACTTGAGCCTCCAAGTTTTGATCAGGATGTATCTTCTCTCTCCTGGATGTTCATTTCCAGCTTAGCCGCCCCAAGACATGAATGAGGAATGAAGTGATAAGTAATGTTTATATTGGAAACATCTTATTATCTATATGCTCAACAAAAATGACTGATAAATATTATAAGTACTTGATACTTCTATTTGGGCAACAATGTTGATGTCAAGATTTGCATCATGAAATTTTGTATTCTCCTCGACACCAGTACTTGACACACATGAGCATCACGATAGTCACTATCTCTAGTTAGGATTGCTTGTGGTTGACAACCACCTGGCTGGCCAAAAACAAGTGTTCTAATAGACCACTTGTACAAGAAATCACAGGAGTTGTGTGTGCAATCTTTCCCACCATTAGGTAGATAATAAGTCATTTATTACCTCAATATTTTAGCACAGTTTTGACCCTTTATTTCTGTGTAGCATGTAGGAGATGTTAAATTTCTCCAACAAAGCTGGTGATGTTGTTCTAGTATTGGGTTTGGCAATAAGGGCCTCCACAATAGTTGTTGATGGCGCTTATTTGCGTCATGTTTTTCTTGTACCAATTGTGGTAAGGCTGAAAAAATAACTCGAAAGTCGGATATATCCTTTAAGTAGGACGGGCCATCAAACATTGTATCCATGTGGACTAGGCTGACTATCACGACAGCTAGGATGATCTCAGACTTTTAGAGGAGCTTTTCATAGATTCCGTGTTTTGACGCCATGGCAATGCATCCAACCTCCAAAGATGCTCGCTTGTCTGAAAGCAACCTCCTTCATGTAAATGATGTACAGTTTAGTGACCCACATCATGAGGTCATTGACAATCCATTATTTATTACATTAATAATTAAATATTTCAACATATAAATTAGTTAATAAAATTTTGATTTAACCCATCGACAGGTTAAGTTTCTAACATGTGGGGTGTCAAGCAATACCTTATGATCCAGTAGATATCAAACATCAATTGCACTCTTTCATCGAACATTTTCAGTCATCAGATATCATATATGTATAATCTTTCATCCATGTACGCCTCCCACAAGCCTAGTAGAATGTCTTTAATATAAAATTTTAAAATAATGTCTTTAATATTTACCAAATGATGCCCAGTAGAATTTACCTTCTAATTGTGTTGGGAAGATGAAATATAATTCATATTAACAGTTTTAGCACACTACAATACAATAAAAAATCAAACTACTTTATACTGACAAAATTTGAAAATTATCAATAAAAAATTGAATGATATTTGATTATTTTATTCACCTATAAACTTCATAATGTAATTTTTCCAACTAAGAAGGTAGAAAATGATTTGATCTGAGTATAAATTCATTGATCCAAGGTTGATCCTATTTCTTATTGCATACTGCATTTAGAACATGAATTAAAATACTAATATGTTTTCATTTTTGGGGGGTTTTACTTAAATTTAGGAAAAATCACAAGATAAAAATACAAATAATTTTTTTCCTGATAAAAATGGTCATTATTTATTTGATCCGCTAATTCACGTGCTTCACATTTTGAAGGGTAAATTTTCTGCATTCTTCTTGACCCGCAATTGCTAGACGCCACTAGACTGACCTCCAGTGATTTCTCCACTACCCTAGCCATTGGATTGCCCAGGCCAGCCCCCAATTGGCCTGCCTAGCCATTGGATTGCCCTGGCCAGTCCCAATTGGACTGCCCTAGCCATTGGATTGACATGGCCAGCCCCCAATTGGCCTGCCCTACCCATCATTAGCCAGCCCTCAAGTGGCTAACCCTATTCAGCCTGTCACCCTTGTCGACCAACCCCGACCAACCTTTCCTAGCCACTTTTGGCCTGCCACTCTACATAAAGATTTCCATGCTTCCATCCTTTGGTCAATAAGCTCATGTATTTCATTTTGAATTACTTAAATATTGTCTATATTGTTGTCCTCTTGAGAAAAGTCAGGCATGATCCCTTGGAGATTCATTGGTGTGCAGAGTTACGACTTCTTTACTCAAATCATGATCATCTTTGAATGGATACATATTCTGATTTTAGTTATGCAAGTGATCATGGGGACCATAAATAACTTCCATTTTCTTGCGCTTATGTAGGAGGCAACCTTGTGGTGTGGCATAGACACAAAAAATGAGGTGTCTCCATTTGAAGTGCAGAGGCCGAGTGCAGACGTGTGGTGAAATCTTCCTCTAAGATGCTACAGGTATTTGTTTATTATAGAGCATGGTTTTTTGGTTGAGGGTGTAATGGGTATGTTCTGTGACAACAAAGCCACCTTTTCATTGCAAAAAACCTTACATGTTATAGGGAATCAAGCATATTGATAATGATAGTCACACTATTCAACAATACATCATTTTCGACCTCATATCTGTTGATGTTGGCTCCGGTTAGACTAGGTACACACCGGAGGAACAAATAGAGAACAGAGAGAGAGAGAGAGAAAAAGAGATTAGAGAGAGAGGGGGGCTAGAGCCCACAACCTGAAGTAGACAAATCGAACATGCCCATCTTGGTGCTGATCCCATCATAGGAGATGCCCGACAAGCTCTTGGTGAAGACATCTGCAAGCTGCTGAGACGATGCAAAAAATGGAGTTGATATGATACCTGCCATTACTTTGTCGCGAATATAATGAAAGTGTCCTTCAATATGCTTGGTTCACTCATGGAACACTTCATTTTTAGCGATGAAGATAGCAGCTTGGATGTCACAATACATCGACATAGGTGTCTGTGCCTCTACACCTAGATCCTATAACAGAAACTGAAGCCATACCATCTCCCGCACTGTGGAGGCCATGGTGTGATACTCAGACTCCGCACTAGAGCAGGCAACCACCTTCTGCTTTCTAGAGTGCCATGTAACCAGATTACCGCCGCCATACGTGCAATAGCTAGTCTCCTTCAATATGCTTGGTTCGCTCATGGAACACTTCATTTTTAGCGATGAAGATAGCAGCTTGGTTGTCACAATACATCGACATAGGTGTCGGAGCCTCTACACCTAGCTCTTATAACAGAAACTGAAGCCATACCATCTCCAGCACTGTGGAGGCCATGGTGTGATACTCAGACTCCGCACTAGAGCAGGCAACCACTTTCTGCTTTCTAGAGCGCCATGTAACCAGATTACCGCCTCCATATGTGCAATAGCTAGTTGTGGACTTGTGATCCCCTGGGTCAGCTTCATATGATGCATTTGAATAAGCTTCAATGTGAAGGTGATGATGTCTTCGATAAAGAAGCCCTCATCCAGGTGCACTCTTCATGTAAGCAAGTACCCGTAAAGCTCCTGCCCAATGAACTTGACATGGTTCCTGCATGAACTGCCTGAGAACACTACCCGCATATGCAATGTTGGGACGTGTCACTATCACATAGATGAGCTTTCCAATTAGTCATCGATATTGGTAAGCATGAGGTAGGAGTGGTGAAGACGTGACCCAGAATGAGGGACATGCCTCCATTGGAGAGGATGCAGGCTTGCATCCCAGAAGTCCCATCTCCTGAAGTATATCTGGAGCATACTTGCGCTGGGAGAGGGAGAGTTTATCGCCCTGATAAGCAAATGCAATGCCAAGAAAATACCAAGGAGTTTCCAAGTCACGAAGACTGAGGTGCTGTTGGAGATAAGCCTTGGTGGTCTGAATGCCTGTTGTGTCGCTGGCTGTAATAAGCATATCATCCACATAAATGATAAGAATGATAATACCTATCGATGTGCGTTTTGTGAGCACGTTGGGATCGGCCTGACATAGAGTGAAACCAAAGGTTTTGAGAAGAACATCGAATTTGGCAAACCACACTTGAGGACTCTACTTGAGACCATGAATAGCTTTCCGTAAATGACACACCTTGGATGACTCCCCCGGAGCAACATACCCCAGAGGTTTCTCCATTAACACCTATTCCTCCAAATAACCATATAGGAAAGCATTAGATATATACGGCGGATGCATACTCCATGTCTGATTGACCGCCAAAGAGAGGATCACACGAATGGAATTCAGACAGATGACCGAAGAGAAAACCTTTGCGTAGTCAATCCCATAAACTTGTGTGAAGCCACGAGCGATCAACCGAGCTTTGTGTCTGGCAACAGACCCGTCGGGGTTGTGTTTCACAGTGAACACCCACTTGCAAGTGACAATATTGGCATCTTAAGGGTGAGGGACTAAGGTCCATTTACCCTGAGAGATGAGTGCATGTACTTTAAGATCCATGGCGGCTTTCCACACAGGTACCTATGCGGCTTCATCATACGTCTTGGGTAATGACTCAGAGGCCACGCCCAGGGCAAAGGTGCAAAAGGAAGGAGAAAGGCAATCATATGCAAGGAAATTAGATGTGGGGTGATGAGTGCACACACGCATACCTTTGCACTAGGCAATGGGAAGGTGAAGGTCATCACGAGCACGAGATGGATCTGAGGCTAAAGAGGCAGGCACTGGGGTGGGAGAGGTCGTGGTCGAGTCACCATCGGAGGTTGGAGGATCTGCATCTGGCGCTAGTGAAGGGGGCTGGGCCGAGAATGAAGGAGAAGAAGTCAATGAAGTAGAATCCGGACAGATGAAAGGAGTATCTGTAACATCAAAGAGAGGAGAGAAACCCGGTAGAGATATTAGGGGAACACGAGGGGAGCCATTTATGGATAAAAGAAGGGAGACTCCTCATGGAATATCACATCGGCTGAAATAACTGAGGTGTGAGTATTTCGGAAGAAGACCCGATACCGTTTTTTGCATTCAGGAGTAACCGATGAAGATCCCCTTTCTTGTACAAGGGGCGAGTTTAGAGAGTGAGGGTGAATGATCTTGGACGAAGGCAACACATCCAAGCACTCGCGAAGGTAAAAGGAAGAGAGTGGCAGTGGGATGAAGGCGACGAAGTGGAATGTCGCCATTGAGTGTTGAAGAGGGAAGATGATTTTGAAGATATGTGGCAGTGAGGAAGGCATCTGACCATAGATATAGAGGGACATGCGTCTCAATGAGGAGTGTACGAGTGATGTCAAGAAGATAACGGTGTTTTTGTTCAATTATGTCATTCTGATGTGAGGTATGAGGACATGACGTCTGATGAATGGTACCACGATCGACAAAGAAGCTTTGAATTTAGGATCGTACAAACTCCAAGGCATTATCGCGGCGGAAGACTTTTGGGGTAGTGGAGTATTATGTTTTTACCTCATTGAAAAACTGAGTTATTGTAGTTGCAACTTCGGTGCAATCTTGGAGAAGATAGGTGATGGAGCATGAGATCCCGCTCCATCAAGCACGACACCAAAGTTCACACCATTGACGACGATACCCCCCTCAGATCCGCACGCCAAAGCAGAGGTGAAGGCACGCCTGCACTCTTAGGTTTCTGGCCACATCCGCTTGCACGGCCCTGTCTCCGCGTATTTCTGCATTTTAATTGGCTTTGAATTTTATTTTTGTTTTCTTTGTTTTAAAGGGAAAGGGGATCTAATGGACCCCCCATATGGACTCCTTTCTAGAGGCCAATTACCATTCCAAAACAAGGAATGGGGTGGCTGCCCTAAAAACTTAAGTCGTATTGAATATTTTTGGGAAAATCATCGCTCATGAGACAGAGGAAAGAAGGAGAGAAGAGGGGAAGGGGAGGAAGAGGGCGAGAGCGCCGCCACCGCCTGAACTCCCGGGCGACGCCCGCGCCCCTACGAAGCTGCACGACGCCGTTCTCCACCGGATCACC
This sequence comes from Wolffia australiana, assembly GCF_029677425.1. NCBI lineage: Eukaryota > Viridiplantae > Streptophyta > Magnoliopsida > Alismatales > Araceae > Wolffia > Wolffia australiana. The sequence continues at coordinate 736,726 of NC_135848.1, forward strand.
ACCGCACCGCGCATGCCTAAGTCTTATCGTGCGCACGCATAGTTTACCATGCGATTGTTGCACCACTGAATGCGGCCGTGACACGCCAGCCTCTGCTCTGGATGATGCGAGATGCGCCCGAGCCACTTGGGAACAGCACACGGTAGTCTTCACTGAGTTGCCATTCTCCGGCGCGTTCTGTGTCGCTGACCGCTCAGGTCTCATCCACCTGACCGCCTTCATTGAGTCACCGTCGTCTAGTGCGCTCCCATGCTGCTGATCACTCCAATCACGTGCACTTCCAGCTGTCAACACGACGTCGCCGAATACCATTGTAGAAATTGCCTAACTGTCCGAGCCGACTGTGGGACGCTTCTACCGCCGCTCTTGGTCCCATTGGCATCTCCCTGAGCTTGCACCATGGTAGTTACGACGAGTGTTGCATCACGCCGGCCACAAGTCACGCTCGTGTTGCATTGGCGTCCGAGGCATTGAACTGCAGGGCTGTTGATCCGATTCAGCAATGTCGCACACCGCACTACGCCTTGCCCAGAGCTCCCATTGCTGCGCTCCACGATGCCCGTGGACCACACCGTGCCAACACATCATGCCGCGTGCCATGATGCATGCGCCTGCACTGAGCCTAAGGTGCCTGCTATTGTGCATCGCAATATCGCGCTTGCACCAAGCTTCGACATGGCCCCGCCTCATACCACCGTTGTTGCATGCTGCGTTGTCACGCACCACGCCGCGCTGTGCCCAGTGCCCCGTCATTGTGCTCCACAATGTCCTTGATCCGCTCCGCGCCGTGCACATCGTGTTGCATGCCGAACACTGCTGATGTTCGTTGCAATTGCCCCACATCGCGATCCACGCTGCGTCACCTCACTCCCCTTCCTACTCCACCCCCTGCATCGCCGCTCTTGAGTCACGTTCTGCCGTGTTAGTTGAGCAACGCCGTGCCCATCTCCTGCACAAGTCCGCCATTTCTGTCCACAGACTCCCTACATCGACAAGTGCGACAACTCAGGGATGACGTCTCTAAAGAGGTACTTCGCTCCCCTAGCCCGCTCGTTAATCTATCTTTTGTCGTATATCTTTTCGATGACACTCCATTGTGCTCGGGATAGATTAGGTGAGAGTATAAACGGACACGAGAGTGTCCACCGAGCAACTTCACTAGGTATGGGACGAGCCAGTCCGTTACGTCAGAGAACGAACATACTCAGTCCATTCAGCGCCGTAGACTCCTTCGTCACTCCGACAAGGGTCAGGGAGTCACCGTCATCATCATCAGTCGTCCGCCCCGCAGCACAGAGTCCGGCGAACCCCCTGAGTCGGGGCCTGCACATACATTCACCAAGGATTTCATCGCATCACGTAGTCGCATCTCTGTAGTTCCACACTGACGGACGATGTCTTTAATGACGTCCACGTTATCTCCCCGACATCCAAGCATCACCTCGATGCCCCACGGGATGATGTCAGTGATGTCATCCTGCATCAATAGGTCCAGCTAACTCGAGTATATTCATCAATAAAGACGATGTAGTACCGGTGACCAGCAATAAATGGAGTGCGAGAAGGACCCTAGACATCGCAGTGGACAAGATCAAATGGAGAGGAGGTAGGTGGTCCGTCACGCTTTGGGTAGGAGGAACGATGATATTTCCGTTGCTGGCATGACTCGCACAATAATTTAGTGAGAGAAGGAAATGTTTTATGTAATTTTTCAAAGGATGGATGTCTCAAACGTTGATGCCACAAAAGAGAAGATAACTTGGAAGAAGGGGTAGACAAAAGGGCCCAAGGATTAGAGTGAATGTCATCGGTGATGAGCTCGTACATCCTCCGTCCATTCTCACAGCCCAATCCAATCCTCCGCCCGGTATGCAGATCCTATAAAGTACAATAGGTAGGATAAAATGTGACGAAGCATTGGAGGGCACGGGTGATGGGGCTAACAGAGAGAAGATTTGTCTGAAAACTGGGAACGTGACGTATGTGGGTAAGGGGCAGACTTTATGAGGCCAGGGTATCACCATGACCTTTGATCGGACATGTCCGACTGTCAGCAATGGTGATAGAGGGAGAGAAAGAGGCAGGAGTATAGGTGGAGAGAATAGAGGATGTACCAGTCATGTGTTTTGAGGCCCTTGAGTCAATAATCCATGATGACAATGAAGACGCAACAAAAGCGTGTGTATCTGAAGTGGATGGGGCAGACGTCGCCGAGGGAAGGGAAGATCCAGAGAATCCTAGATACTATTGAACTACATCCATCTCACTTGGTGTGAGTGTTACTTGAAAAGCAAGGGAGGGGAGGCTTGATGATGGAGGTGCGATTGGGGCGATTGGAGTCTCCACTACTACATGGGCGGATTGAGGTCGCCCAAATTGCTTGCAACACTTGTTGGAAGAATGATTCTGTTTGCCACAATAGGAACATGGTGGAAAGGAGTTGCATCCCTTTCCATGAGGTGGCCGATTGCTATCAATCCTCGGAGCGAACGATGTAGACACGGCCATTCCAGATGGAGCAGGAGAATTTCTTGGCGATCCCTGTGGTGCTCTAATAAACACTCTAAGTGCAGCCGAGAAGATCTGAGTGATATCGGGGATGCATTCTCTGGAGAGAATAGTTTCTCTTATCTATGAGGAGATAGATGGATTTAGTCCGCGAAGAAAAGCACCTGCAATCAACTCCTGGTGATAACGTTCCAATGTTCGTATGTCTGTCGTGATCGGTTGATAGATGGACAATTCCTGGATTATCGCTTGAATGCATCCAAAGTGGTCCTGGAGCGTCGAATTACCATTCTTTGCATGATATGAGTGCTTCGAAGGTCTCCACTGTGCGACCAAAATTACTCTAATTTGCATACACACTCTCTAGTGTCGCCCATACTCTATAGCATCAATGATAAGATAGTTGAATCCAACTACTTCCACGCTACGTATTCTGGTGATGTAGGACTGGGAGACTTTATCACCAGATGGTGACTCAAGTTATGAGGCGCCCGGAAGTGCTTGAACCCTGAAGCCCACAATCCGTTGTTTTTACCGTTGAAGATGTACGCCGGTCGGGTAAGTTGCACCGTGATGGGCTGTCTCGCAACAGCTTGTCTGAGTGGAAAAATAATTCATGTCAAGGGAATTGAATCGCTCAAGTTGTCCATGATTCAAGATAGAAAGCTGATAAATTGGATGGGCCGCCTTATAGCGACGTCAAAGGATGGCAGTGCCGAGGAGGTGATCGTTAAGCAACACCAAGGAGGGCAACCCCGAGGAGATGGCGGCTCCAAGGAGAGAGCAACACCTAAGATAGTATTGTTTGGACGATACTGATTGGTGCTTGACGGGAGGCACTTCGAGTGAGCGTGATGTCGAGGAGAAGTGACGTTGAGGGAGGACAGCACCTGATGGACAATTCTTGGCAGCACCTGTGCGAGGGCATGATAACTTGCAAATTAACATGATTAATTAGTAAATTTTACGTTATATTTATGTGTTCTAATGACTATATTTGCATGGTATCATATAAAAATGAAGATAGATCACTTACACTTTGATTTTGCTATTATTCCTGTTTTTTATCATTTTTTACATAGAATTTAACCTCATTTCAGTGAATGAATATTTTTTGCAGGGCCTTAAAGATTTGGCTAAAGGTTGGTAAGGGTTTTCCTATTTTTTCTAGAATTTTTCCATGTTTTTATATAATTTTTTTAGCATTATATCGCCAAAAAATGATTTTTTATCATTTATTTAGCATTTACTTAGCATTTATACATATCAAGGGGCATCCACGTCATTTTCCCAAAATTTGGGCATTTATATGAAAAGATTTTTTTATAATAAACAAAAAAGTCGGCGAAAAAATATTCAAAAAATATATATATCTACTAAAATGTCGGTTAGCCACGTGCATTAAATGCACGCGCAAACCGACGGGCACGAATTTTCGCACGTTGGTCGGTTAGCCGCGTGCATTTAATGCACGGGCTAACTGACGCACGTGCAATACTTATATATATATATATATATTAAGGTCGTTAGCGCGTGAATTAAATGCACGCGCTAACGGACACCTTTTTTATTTTTAAAAAAAGAAAAAAACGATGACGCGTTTAACGGCATCAATTCACCGCGTGCATTAAATGCACGCGGGAATCGACGCCGAAAAACATAAAGGCGGTCAGCTTACCACACATTTGATTATTATTTTTTAAAAAGAAGGACGCGGTCAAAAATTAAGGTTGAAAGAATAAAAAAATTATCTAAAAAGAAACTTTTTGTCCTTTTCTTTTGTTTTTATTATTCAGGGTGACGTGGAGCGTTTTTAGCCCTTCAAATTTCGGAATCATATGCCAATGATTGCGCGCTTGGGACGCGCACAACGACGTGTCAAGAGGTCATCCGAGAAGCCGGAAAACGAGAAATAATCATGCGGGCCAATCAAAAAGCGCCATTTCCAAGCTTCTTGGAGGAGAGATAAAACGATCCAACAGCCTAGATTTATCCTCACTAAAACCTTGATATCTTGAGATCTAGAGTCGAATTGGGCTGAAATTTAAGGGTAGGTTCGTCTTTTCTCCCTCTACAATCCAGACGGTTGGATCTTTAAATAGAGGTCTGGAAAAGGGCGAAAATTACTTTTGGAGGCTCTCCCCAAGCAATTGGCCAGAAAGGACACGGGAGGGGCTCTTGAAGTTGACAGATCTTTCTTCTGAACTCAAATTTGTAAGTCTCTGATTTGTATTTCAATCATCTTCTTGAACGATTCTAAAACGCCAAGGCCTGGGCGAAATGTACATGCCCTAGAAGTTTGTTTTGAATGAAATTAGCACATCATTTTTATTCTGATTCAAGATCTGATTTTTTATCCTTAATTCTAAATCAATTTAGAACATTTCTGCATCATTAGATTTTTAATTTAGGGTCAGAATTCATCTTTTCCCCAAATTCTTCACTTTCTCTCTCCAGATCAATTTGTCTAGTTTCTCTCTCTAGATTTCGATTTTTATTGTTTTGGAATTTAATTTAATATATAAAAAACCTAAAAATAAATTTTTTTTCGAAAATTCATCCATCTTGAAGTCCGATTTAAAAATCCCTTTCTTGATTATTTAATTCCCAATTTTAATTCATAAAAATTGTCTTAAAATTTTATAGTAATTGGAAAATTAATAATCTGAATTAATCTGATTTTAAAATTGAAATATTCCTATCTTGAGCTTTCTGACCAAAATATTTAAAATCAAAATTATATCTTACTTAATTTTTGATTAAATAAAAATATTATTAAGTATAATTAAGATTTATTCGTTGCAAAATTAATTCATCTTTGAGTTAATTCATTGAAATTGGATAAAATTCTCACTTGCTGCCTCCCTGTGGTTCGACCCCTTGCTCTATATTCCATATTTAGTGGTTAAGGGAAATTAAAAATTTTATTGTATAAGTCTAACTCCAAAATCAACGAGATATTTACGTGCATTTTTAGGCTTATCAGGGCGTCGCTTAGGTGAGTGTGATGTCGAGAAGAGAACGAGCCTAGGCGACGCCTAAGCAAGCATGGGAGGCGCCTGGGCAAACCTAGGGGAGGGTGACACCTGGGCCAATATGGACGATCCTAGGCAGCGCCATGGCAAGTCCTAGGCGAGGGCGGTGCCGTGGACAAGACTTGGGCGCACTTGGGTGAGTCCTGGCAAGCCAAGGTGAGGGTGGTGCCTTGGGCAAGACTTGGATGGCGCCTGGGTGAGTTCGGACGAGCCTGGGCGACACCGGAGCGAGTCATAGGCGAGGGCGGTGCCTTGGACAAGACCTGGCCGACGCTTGGGCGTGGAAAAATGCCGAGGGGAGCTTGGGTGGCGCTCGGGCAAGCCTAGTCGGTGCCTGGGTGAGGAGTGACACCTAGGCAAGCCCGGGTGGCGCCTGGGGAGGCCTAGGGAGGCGCAATGCTTGGGCAAGGCTGGGTGACGCCTGGGCAAGCCTGGGCGACAGAGGATGACAACGGCGAGAAGATCGGCCGGAGTCAATGCCTGATCGGAGACGAAGGGTGGCAGAGGATATCCGGCGGAGCTAGGGAGGGGTGAGTCTGGCCAATGGGGGAGATCGACGCCGAGGATATGGCGGCGCCAAGGAGTTCCACTAAGAACAGCGTCGAGAATGAAGTTTCACCGAGTTTCGGTGATCCTGTTTGGTGGAGGAGATCGACGCCGAGAAGAACCCGCTCTGATACCATGTTAATGGAAAATTAGGTTTCTTGTTCTCTTGATTAGACTACGTACACGTCGGGGGAAGAAATATAGAATAGACAGAGAGAAAGAGATAGTGGCCTAGAGCCCACTTACGTAGGCCCACTTTAGGCCTTATTTGACAACTTTATTGTGCAACCTGGGTTTTTTTCATGTTTGTGCTCGAGCTTGACGAGGAATGTGAAAATATATACACAATATGGTATATTGCATTATTGCAATACCCTATTTCCACCTCTCATCTTTCGTCTATACACACATGTTCCTCTTGGTGCTTTAACACAATTTGGTTCCTAGAGTTTTTTCTTTTCACAATACAGACTCAAATCTTCAATCCATGTGATTATACAGTGGGATTTATGAATCAGGATTAAACAAGATGTGTATAAGTTGTTATTTCTACTAAGTGCGATAAAAAAAACTTAAATATAGTAATATAAATTTACAGTAATTGTGTACTATTAATCGTCGATCATACAATAAATCATAATCCAAAAATCTAAATGGTATTTTCAATAATGAAATATCACATAAAAATGTTCTTATATATGATTATGTATTAAAATATCACACTCAGAGTTACAAATAACTAATTAAATATGAGTAAATTAAAATTATATAAAATTACTTACAGTGAGAAAGGAAAGTATGGGAAATTATTTCAAATGAAGAATCATGAATTTTCATATGTCATCACTTCTTGATTTTCCTAATTGATCTCAATACTTCGTCTACCATGAAAATATATCACGCATTATGATAAATGGATATACAATATAAGCCCAAGTTTACTTGATAAAGTCAAGTAAATATACATCTTCATTTTTTATACAAACGCTATATATTCAGCTGAAAGTAATCCTATCAAAGTCATGAATTTGATCAAGAATATTTTCTTTTAGAAACATGTATGTTGTCCTCTATGATACAAGGATATTCCTATTCAAATATTATGTTTTCATAATATATTAGGATATTATACGTTTGTTTTTCGTGTTAATGATGCATATAGGATCTGAGAAAAAATAGTTCAGTCTGAAAATCAATTTGGAGGTTTGATAACATTCTATATATAATAATAATGCCCCAAACATCACCGACTTATTTATATTAATATATTAATTATAATGTTTATAACATAGAAATAGAAAATTAGAAAATGTTTATAAAATGACATGCAACCATGACACGTGTATAAATAATTTTATATAGTATAGACCATGTTTAAAATAAATAAATAATGGTTTTTATTCATTGTCTTTTTTATCCTGTCGATCACGGATAGAGATATTTACATTATATTTTCAAAATAAAATTATTTGAATTTGCGAGGTTTAGGCATTTAAATTTAGAATATTTTTAAAATATTTTTAGGACATAAACTAGTTATGGATGTAAGTAAGATAAAACAAGGGACAACATAACTTTTTGGACTGATGTAGTTCCATTATGTGAACTAATTCTAAAGAAGATCATATTTGGTAGGTCTCGTGAGAAAATTCTACGGATCATCAAAGTTGCATATTGCTTTACATTTTACATCCCACATATACCAGACTAGATTTTTAGTTTATGATGAAGTTGGTGGAAATTCCCCTTAGTGTTATTATTTATGTCTATCATCCTTGCGCCATGACAGCATCTGTTAAAATGACATAAATCCAAACTCTGAAAATCCACATTTTTGTTATTTTCATTGCTGAAGTACTAAAGATAAACACTAGAAACGTTAGGAATCTTTTGATACAATTGACACAAATCACGTAGAATTCATAGAATATTTTTTCTTCTCTTAATCCCATCTCATTCATTGTATGCAATTTTATCATCCTACCCCTTAATATATAATAATATCCACGTCTAAAATATACAAGTGGCTTTAAGATTTTCTTTTTAATCAAAAGACATTTGAATTGCATATATTAGTATCAGATATAAAATAATAAACATATCAGATTAAATAACTGAGACTTATCATAAAAAACATATCATAAGACATTTAAATTGCATATATTAGTATTCGATATAAAATAAAATAAACATTTGTTTATTAAATAACAAAGACTGAAAGCGTGATTAAAAAATTAAATTTCAATCCTAATATATTCTCTGTTAGATGGAGTTAGTGAATTTATTTTGCATTTTATTGAGTTTCCAAACATGGAAATATCAGACAGACATGTTAATGCATTGTATTCATGAGTTGCTAATGATAGTTTGATAATTAAATAAGAAGATAATTTTTTCACATTTTTATCAAATAGAAAATGAGAAAAAAAATTAGATAATAATACAATATAGTTCTTATAAACGAATAGGGCTAAGAATTAAAAATGTATCATTTTGATTAATATCTCTAAGTACAAATAATATCATTTATCCTATACATAAAAAATATATTTTAATGATACCAAACACTTAGACGCGAGAAGAAATCATGTGAAGCACTTAAAACATAATTTTTGAACTAACTATATAACTTCACTTTGTGTCGCTACATATTCTCTGAAGTTCATAATATATTTTTAAATTAGAACATTTCAAATAGCATACTGATGGAAATATATATGACCGTCAAGCCAGTCACACATTCCACATATCGTTCCATGTTCATTGATACAACATATTTATTATAGTGCTCGTTAGATGGTAACAATGAAGTCCATGAATACATGATCAGACTTAATGAATTATGATGCTATCGTAATACTGCGCTCACTAGTCTTTAAGCACATGTTCTAAATATTTCTATTCGAAGGACACACGAGAAGGACAATCAAGTATCCAGATAGAATAGTACTATCTAGCCTCACTCATATGATGAGTATGGCCAGTCGCGTAGCCATTAAGGATAGATAGTGGGTGCTCTTTAGTGGAAAGAGTTCACTGAATTGATCCGTATGAATTCCTGAATGGTATTATATCGAACTATCACTCGGGTCTATTCACGTCACGGTTGTGTAAGTGGTCCTTAGACATGAGACACCAAAGACGACTTGTGGACGGACGGTTGTACTTTGACTATGGCCAACGAGTCTGTAATCATGGGATTCTGAATAGTCCTTGTTCGGGTACATCAAGAAGTTCATGAATATTATTGAATGGTCAAGATGGGATTGTCCACCCTTGGTATAAGAGGTGATAGCTCAAGGAAGATGTTGTGATGATGTCCTTGGTCAAGGTAGTGAAATATCATATAAGAGTTCTCCGATGATTTTCCAACACATGAGTAATAACTCGAATGATCTATTAAGGTTTAACAATTGACCATACCCTAAGTCATCCAAGGAGCCTCAAGTGGACGAGGGACTATACATACACGGTAACTGATGTTGAATAAGTTCCATGAGTGATTCGATACACATTCCTTTGTATCTTCTTGAATAAGAGGTGTAGCTTGTCACCCCACGTGTTGGAGGTTCGACCTATCGATTGGGTTAAAACAATCTGATATAATTTAATCTTTATGATGATATAGTTAATTAATTTGGAAATACAATTAAGGTTATTCGATCACTCGAGTCGTTAACTAGATTAATACATGCCCCTAGAGGGTCACACGCAAATGGTCTTTTGGACGTCGGAAGATATACTTAAGTTTTGGGTGTTTTTACAAAAAGTACCACTTAGTGTAAATAAGGAAAGGCCTTGACGAAATTCACCCAGGCCTGAATTCTTCAGCGGTCTTCCCCATTTTCTCCCCTCTCCCAACACCTCTCTCCACGCATGATGCGATCAAAATGGCATAACGACGATAGTAGAGGTAGAACGGGGCTCGTCAATGAGAAGGAGGAGATCTGACTTAGCGAGGATTAGGTTGATACATCTAGAGTCTGCAAATTTGAGTTGCTCGACTTAGCTTGCTCTAGGATCGAAGAAATCACAAATGTGACACCTTTAAAGGTACTCTATTTCATAGTTTTAATGATGTCGTTTGATTCTACAAAAGTCTTCTGCTACGTGTCGATTTGATTTCTTCATCCATGTCGAGGCCTCTATAACCCAACAATTTTTTTTATAGATAGTTAATTCTGGATAGCCTATAATTATCTGAGGCAACGTTTAAGTTATTCCTAATATATATGGTTCCAAGATAAAATATTAAAGTGTACAACACATACTCATAAAGACTATTCCTTCATTACCTTATAATCCACTATAAATTTTATTGTCTCAAAAAAATTAAGAACTATGCTGTATCATTTTTCTGAAAAGAGAGAAATGCAGTTTCTTCTTCAAATGAGGGAATTGAATGTCGAGAGAAGTAGAGGCTTATAGTTGGTTGAAACATATCAGTCATACATGTGTGTGTAATATTTTGAATAAACTCAAATGGTGAATGAATTTTTATAGTTAAAACATATCAAGGAATCCTAAAGAATAAAAGAACTACAAATTCATTCATATATCAAGCTCAAATTTACAGCAAAACAGTGGTTTAAATATAGTAGTGATATTTACTGCTATTTTTATAAGTTACCGGAATCTTATGGATTGATGTGCGTTTTAATTAATGTGTAATTATTTTTTGAAAAAAAACTTGTTCATATTTACGTAATCAGCTCACGAGAGGAATAGTTAATGATGTATAAATTTGTGTTCAAATGATTTTCAACAGTATAAGCATTTCTTACTAGACTACGTTGATTTAAAACTATATCAATTTAATAATAATTTGGAAACCCTGTTCAAAAATAAATTTTTTTTTTTCTGATAAAAATATATTTGTTAATGTGAAAAAATTAAAATATAATTCATGTGTAAAATTGTAATTATCAAACGTCCTCTCTGTCAAATTTTTTTGAATATTAATGAAATAAAACGTGGGATAAAAAATGTTTAAAAATGTAAACAATTGTCCCCAAAGGATTTCAGCAATGTAATAATTCCTTGCTATATTTATGTTGATTTAAATTTACACCAATGAAATACTAATGAATATACATCTCTAAAACATAATATTTGTTTTTTGACAATAAAAATATAATTTTATTTTTGCCTTTTATGTAAAATAAAAAATAATGAAATAGAGACTGCATCACATTTTATCTGGACAGAGGCGAATACAAATACTTTTCATATCAAACATAAATTTTACTCGTGTTTTTTATGTTAAAAAATGAAAATTATAATTGTTTACAAAATTGTAATTAGGATTCTTTTGAAAGTTTTTTGCTCCAGTATTTTATTTCTCTTTGAAATTTTCAATTTGGTATTCTTATGTTTATATTCTAATCAAAATGTATGGTTTGATATTATTAGCAAAATGTGACACAAATTGTATAACTTTTAGCTCCATAAGGCATATTTTTACCCATTTGACATTACAACTTTATAGAGTTTATTTCCTTTATACTAATCCTAAAATTAAAATATAATATTGTTTATACATGGATATACATTCATCACTCTCAAAGTTGGCACAATGCCAAAATATTCATTTTGTAAAAATGTTTTACAAGATATTATAACTAATGTTATGACACAACCTTAGTATATGAATGGTGTAGGAACATGACTTGAATCCACAAGCCTTGCACTACTGAAAGGAGCCAAGTTCTGAATCCACAGAACTAGCTTTCCCAAGTCTTGAGTCCACAAGGGGTTTATTTGAATCCACAAGCAGCTGAGCACTCTCTAGCAAAGAGAACACTTAGAGGAGAGAAACAACAGTTTCAACAAGATAATAGATTTCAATAATGCTCATTCAGGGGTACATGGGGGCCTTATATAGGCCACAACAAGAGCATGGTCATCCATAATGATTGTACCCATGACAAGACAAGTCAAAACATTGAGAAAAATATTCTAACAAGCTAAAACAGAGGATAAGCAACCTGACAGTCCTGAGTAGAGATATACTGTAGATTCTGGGGCATGTAGAAGCGGTTAGGAGATATTTGAGTGGCTCAAGAAGATCTTGATGGGACAAAAAAGATATACAGCTCTGACAAGTTATAACAGAGATCTTGGCATAAGAAGAATATGTGAGAGGATTCTCTCAGAAATCATGTGAGAGAAAATCTTATCAGAGAAAATCCTGTCAGAGGATTTTGAGGGGCTCTAGGTAATTTTCTGCATATCCTATCAGTTCTAGAAGAATCTACTTCGTGGGCCACAAGTTGCCAAGGGGTCCTAGAAAATGGGCTACTAGGCTACATCATGTTATACATCACATTTTCTTCAATATAAACACAAATTTATCTATTGTTGATGACATTCCCCATTTTTATGCCAATCCGATGATTGAAATAAATAAATTTGGACAACTTATGTGTTAATAAAGGTGGAAATGGACTAAAAGAATCAAAGGTGCCAAGAAAAATTTAAAGATGTAGATAACTAGATATTTATTGTTTGGTAGTCAGGTAAATGGTTTAGTGTCACATGTAATTGTCACTATGGATACTAATATATTTAGATATAAGTAGATACTTAAATATAAGTATTTTAGAGTATCAATCACCATATAATTATTTTCTGTTAGAAATTTCATAATCTAGTCTTTTGAGAATAATTTCATGTCATGGTTTTTGTGATATGAAACCCAATCTAAGGGCTTTAAAGAGATGACGTATTGCATTTTAGGGTGGGCGAAGCAGAGAAGATGAATAAATACTTATTTTCATCAATTTTGGTAGTTCCAATTTCATGTCATATTTGAATTTGGGGCTGAAAAATCTGATCCTTCAATGTACTTTTGTAGAAATCTGTTATTTTATGAAGATAATATTGACCCTTCATGATTGGTTTGAATTATTTTATTTCGAAGTGACAGAATGATTTTTTCTATGCCAATGTCACACAAAAATGCAACAAATAATTAACATTATATTGGTACATGAAATGATAATACTTTATGCACAGTTCTTTACCAAATGAATGTTTTAAAGAGGAGGATATGAATAAGTCTGATCACTTAGAATAAAGTTGAAAGCATCAATAAGGCTCATGTCACGGAAAAGCTAGCTGATAATGTATTGACGGAGCTTGAAGAAACGGTGATGGGTACAGATTTTAGACTAATGACAAAAAATGCAAATCAAATAAAAAACTTAAGCATACATTATGAAAATTTTAAAGAAATTTTGTTTCAGAGATGCAATCTCCTTCCACCTTAATGTTGGCTGTTTATGAGATCTGAATGATCTACGTGGTCAAGGCCTTGATGCCCAAAAACCACATTTTCTTATTTATACATTTTTCAGAGCACTACTTTGACGTAGAAATGACATACTTTTGCTGTTGATCAAAATTATATTATCTTAACAAGCACATAACAACCACAGAAGTATTTTAATTAAATTAGATTATATTAGTATAGTTTTACGTAACTGAAGAAAAATGGCATATTGAATGTGGGCGGAGTTTAATCACATAAAATTTGCTCACCTCTTATTACTGATCAAAATCATAGGTCTTGGTCTCCCCTCTTATTAGTGACCTAATTGCACCTCATCGGTTTGAGAAATTTCTCATCCAGTATGTGGGTCCATTTTATTTAAGAATCTCTTAAATCACATAAAATTTGTACACTCACGTCCCATCTAGCCCTCTACTCTAAACGAAGGAGAGAACTCATGTTGCTTTCCATATCATGACCAAGACGATTCGCCCCTATGCAGTGAATCTACCTAGAAATCTATTTATCCTTTCTTCCAAAGAAGTTGAATCAAACCGATGGTTTTACTCGGACTTTCAGAAGTTTACCGTCTTGTGTTTTGGCTTCAAGCGTTCTTTTAACCGAGTTTTAGTTGAGGCACCCGCTTTGATAGCTCAGTTGTACACGACTGGGAAGAGTCTTCTACAAAAAAGGTATAAGATGGTTGCGTAAGACAAAGGGAGAGAACCAACGGAGGGCATGTGCTAAGTCGAAAGCTATATGAGATGCCAAGAAGAAACGACTGAGAGATCTTGAGTATCCGCTAGCTAAGAACTCGATAGAGCGGGCCCAGGGACATTAGAGATGGAAAATTTCTTTTTATAGCGGATCAAAACCAAGTATTACGTCCTAATTTAGAAACGGAGGAAAGAACATGGCAGAAGATATCCCTCTTACCTCTCGTTTGTCTTTTTCTATTTGTTCCATCAGTCTTGCCAAGGAGGAGACCGACAAGACGCGAGTTGATGTCTGCGATGTTGGCCGTGTCACGTCGCATCGGAAAATCTCTTATTGTCGATTCTCCGGTCCCTCTATCATCACATCATATCCGGGATGTGAAGAAACGAAAGGAGTGTCCTGATACAAACGAAAGGAATCTATTCCTGAAAGGGATAGATCTTGAGAGAGAAACAGTGAGCGTACGTAATAGAGAGCAGGCAAGAGCGCGGGAATCATGCGCTCCTACCCAGACGACGACCAGCTGACTAAGGCCCATACCCGGACTTTGAGGGACATCTATCCCTTATCTCTCACGCCAGTCGCCAATGCCTAGGAACCTCTTCGGCTCTTCATTACCCTGCATCTCGGCCTATATCTGTTTCCGAAGCTCTCTCTCTCTCTCTCTTATTTTCTCTCTCTTTCTTATTTTCTCTCTCCCTCTCTTATTCTCTCCCTCCCTCTCTCTCTCTCTCTCTCTCCGTCTCTCTTATTCTCTCCCCCCCTCTCTCTCTCTCTCTCTCTCCGTCTCTCTTATTCTCTCCCTCCGTCTCTCTCTCTCTCTCTCTCCGTCTCTCTTATTCTCTCCCTCCGTCTCTCTCTCTCTCTCTCTCCGTCTCTCTTATTCTCTCCCTCCCCTTCTCTTATTCTTTCTCTCCGTCCCTCTCATTCTCTCCCTCCGTCTCTCTCTCTTTCCCCCTCTTCCTCTCCGTCTCTCTCCCTGCCCCCTTTATCTTTCTCCCTCTCTCAATCTCCCTCCCCCCTCTATCTCTCTCCCTCTCTCTCCCCTCCGTCTCTCTCTCTTTCCCTCCCTCTCTCTCTCAAACACACGAACACATACAAACACACACCCCTCTCCTTGAGCAATTCCCTTCTCCGCCCATCAGTCCCTGTACAGTCTAGTCTATCTGATGGGCCTTCCATCTGTCTACCTACCTATGTACTTAATTATTTATCTATTTATTTATTTACATATTTTATTTGTCAGTCTACCAATCTGTCTATCACTCTATCTGACCTATCTACATACATAAATATGTCTATCCGGATTATATAACTGATGAGAAACTTAAACCGCGTTCGCTGACATTCAGGGCCTGGATCTTGCAACTCAGAGGGAGACCCAGAATTTTTATTCTCTCAGACTCACGGAAAAAATTCCAAGCACTAGATTTCTTAAATTGTCTAACCCTGCATCGATTAAAAGACGGGGGAATTTTCCTCAAAGCCCATCCTTCAAGGAGGAACTGTCATATTATGCAATGGCAGCCGTCGTTTTCTGACCAGTCAGTCACAAAGCACGCGCAAACATCGAGCGGTGAACAGGCTCATTGCCTCGTGTAACCAGAAAAGCCCCCATCAAGTCAGCCAAACTTCACGTATAGAGCCAAGACCTGTCAAGACGTTTACATATGGCTTCTACACGAACCCTACTTTCAGAAGGGGGAGGGGCTGCGTGTTGATCATTGCATGGCCCATGCAATCGCAACTGTCCCTTCAATTTTACCCACTAACTAAAAACGTTGGTGTAATTTATAAGAGTGTGCGGCCTGTAAATAATAAGAGAGCCATCTGTGAAAGCGGGTGTGCGGCCAAACTCAAAAACACAAGAAAACGTGCAATTTTTTTTTGACAAGAAGATATGAAGTTATAGAAATTTTCATCAAATTATTAAAAAAATAACCATGGAAGGAGAGAAGGGGGAATGGTAGTGATGAAAATAGACTCTTCAAGAAGCTGAATAAAACCAATGTTAGAGATAAGGAGAACTGAGATAAAACATGGGGTAGAGAGAGAATAGACATTATAATGTAGTCTATTGAAAGCTAGGGTCGAGACGTTGGAAACGTTGGACTTTTGTACGGATCTCCAGAAGATAGGCCCCTGCTTGTAATCATTGTCTTTGAATGAGAATGACTTGGGCGCTGTTGGAGTGATCTGAACTGTCCAGCACAATCTTAATCTTTGTTTCGCTCTCCATCTTGAGCTCTCTCCCTGTCAAAAATAGGTTTGGGAATCGAGGGTTGCGCTGTGAGGCTATGACGGCCTTCAGTAGGGTAGCTGTCAGGGCGGAGTCTTCTCACAACAGAATCTGGCTTCAGATAGGGTTCGGCCACTTGCTGAGAACGATGGTAGCCAGACTGAAGCTGACTGTTGAAACGCGCATGCTGATGATAGCTCGCCATATAGCTCTCCAAACTTTTTGGCCATTAATGGAAAGCAAAGGAATAATCTGTCTTCTATTATTAGTGCTGCTCGGTAGAGGGTATATCCGGAATTATCTTCACGACTTCGAATCTATTTCTCTCTCCATCTATCTCTATCTCTCTGTGTCTCTCTAGCCTTGATCAGTCACTGAAATGGGGTTTATTGGAAGCGCTCCTTGAATGCGCCGAACATCAACGGGGAGCAAAGGAATAATCTGTCCTCTATTATGGATAATGATGCTCTATAGACTTGGAATCTATTTCTCTCTCTCTAACCTTTGTCATAAATTGAATGGGTTTTTTGATTTCTTATCTTTTTCCGGCACGAGGGTTACTCGAAGCCTTGTTTGAATGCACCTAACCTTTCCTAGGAAGGGTATCTCCGGCATTCTTATCACGACCTCGAATCTCTTGGTGCATCTCTCTTCTAGCCTTCATAACTATTTAAAACGGGGCTTACTCGACGCCGCTACAGACTGCACCTACCCTTTTCCCTTTCCCTTCCTGAATCAACCAGTTTCTCAGACTTCCAAGCTTTCCAGTTCATTCCTTTGCAGAATTAACAGGGCTGAAAGGAGAAAGGATGATGCAGGAGCTTCTCGGAGGCGTCCAAGTAGAAGCCCAAAAGGCCGCCATAGCCGCAGCACCTTCGTCGAGCTCTGAACAGCAAAACCTAAAATGCCCGCGCTGCAACTCCACCAACACAAAGTTCTGCTACTACAACAACTACAACCTCACTCAGCCCAGGCACTTCTGCAAGACCTGCCGCCGCTACTGGACTAAGGGCGGGGCCCTACGCAACGTGCCCATCGGCGGTGGCTGCCGGAAAACAAAGAACAACGGCGGGGTCGCTATCTGTGGCAGATCAACCAAGGCCAAGATCTTCTCTTCCTCCGCTGGTTCTCTCTTCAAATCCAGCTTGGAAGGTCAAAGCGTAGGGCTTCATGCACTGGATCAAGGACACACCACCGGTCAAATCCTCTGGCCTTCTACCCCAAATTCCCACATACTTAGTCTCCTCAGACCGGGGATGTGCAACCCCAACTCTGCCAGGATCAAGGAGGAAGGAGCTTTCAGCTTATCTCATTTGGTGCCTGACGCCTCGCTTCTCAGGAAAGCTCTAAACGCTCGGAATTTAGGATTTGACTATCTCTCACAGGCTCATCTGGGTCTCTCAGCGCCGTGGAATTACAATCAGAATCAAGATGGAGGTGTTCTCATGGGAGAGAATTCGGCTATGGGGATCCAAGATCTGTATCAGAGGATAAGATCCAACGGCCTTGAGAAGAGCTCGGGAGAACTGGGTTCTACGTCTATCGTCTCCTCCTTTACTCCTCAAGCTGCAGCAAGTTCATCACCGGCAGCGTCTGGCGTGCTCGAGGCTACGGCTATGGTGGGAGGAGAATCCAGCTGCTGGAACTCGTCATTCTCTTGGGCCGACTTGCCGACTGCTCATGGATCATTTCCTTAGGAATGACATCTCCTTCCTTTGTGTTTCCTATCTCCGTGGTCGTTGCTAATGTGGTCCGGTGGAATGTGATCTATGTTAATGTCGATTATTGGACAGTAAGATGACATATGGTTCTAGCCTCACTGTCCTCTGTCCTCTCACTCGCGATTCATTAATTTATTTCTTCTATCATCTACGTTCTGCAGAATGCCATCTCGTGCCTTAGCTATTACTCTTCTCGCTTGAAGAGTGATCTCTGTTGAATTTGGGTTATTATATGCTTTGGTGAATAACAGTTATATCCTCACTATCCCATATCGCTCTCACTCACCATCTATTGATTTATTTAAATACATCTTTCTTTATCTGCGTTTCCTCTTCGCATATTACCGTTGCTAATATTAACCGTTGCAGAGTGTGTCTATGCTAAATGAAAAATGGTTCTACCCCTCTATCCCCAATCCCTTATTTATTTATTTAGCTGATTCTATATTTACTTATACTCAGGTTTGTCGACTCTTGCCTTAGCGTTTCCATGGTCGTTAGTCGTTACTACTGAGTTCCATTGAAGAGCGGTGTAGGTTAAATGTGGACAATTGGGCAGCAAGATGACGAATGGTTCTATTCTCCCTATGCCCCATGATCCCTCTCACTCACCATTTCTACGTCTTAATGCTGATATTTTCCTCCATCGTTGTTGACTGCGCCAGAAGAGGAGTAAAACTCCGAGATTCTTCCTCATTGGAACCCATTTGAATAGTAGCAATCTCAAAAGCAGTCGCCATAGCGAACACCTCTCTCTCTCTCTCTCCCCCTCGCTTTCTCTCTCTTTCCGTTCCTCTCTCTCACCCTCTCTTGCTCTCTCCATTTCTTTCCTTCTCTTTCTCTCTCCCTATCTCTCTCTTTCTTCGACTCTCCTCTCTCTTTCTAACTCTCTCCGTCTCTCCTCTCTCCCTCTCTCCTCTCTCTCTCCCTAAGTCTCCCTGGCTTCTCTCTCTCTCGGTCCCTCTCTTTCCGTCTCTCCTCTCTTTCTCTCTGTCCCTAACTCTCTCCCTCTCTTCTCTCTCTCTCTCTCTTTCCCTAACAGAGAGAGGGAGCTTCTCTCTCGTTCTCCCTCTCTTTCCATCTCTATCTCTTTCCGTCTCTCTTCTCTTTCTTTCTCTCCCTATCTCTCTCTCTCCGTCTCTCCGTCTCTCCGTCTCTCTCTCTCTCTCTAATTCTCTCCCTCTCTTTCCATCTCTCTTCTCTCTTATCATCCCCTGCCTCTCTTTCCTTCTCTCTCTATCCCTCTCTCCCCCGTGTCTCCCTCTGTTTCTCTCTCTCTATCTATCTCTCTGAGCCATTGTGACTTTGTGAGACGATCGAGCACGACGACCGCACGCATCTCAAAGAGCTGCAGTAGCGGCGGAGGTTCAGCGTAGGGTGAAGGCCGCATGGGACAGAGGGTAAGTAGATATCGTCGTGGAGGATAGGAGAGAGAGAGGCGACACAACTACAGACGCTCGCTCGCCTCGAGACTTGTATTGACGGAAGGGCCTTGTCTTTTTCATCTGAAGCCTCGTCATATCATCTCATCGAGTAACACGCATTCAACTCACAAGCGTCCCCCGGATTCTTGATAGACGATGTGCAACTGTTTTCTTAGCTTTTCGTGAAACCCATATCCTGCATATCCTCTGACGACGGCTCTTCCTCGAACACCCCACAAAGAGAGAGAAAGACAGAGATGAGAGAGAGAGCGGGCGTGTGAAAGTGATAGAGAGTGAACAAGAATTGAGACCGAGGGATAGAGAAAGAAAGAGATAAAAGTCCCGAAGAGAGAGTAAGTGAGAAATGAGATAGATGCATAGAGAAAGAAAGAGATGGAGAGTCTGGATGAGAGAGTAAGAAATGTGATAGATGGATAGAGAAAGAAAGAAATAGAGAGTTTGGATGAGAGAGTAAGAAATGAGATAGATGGATAGAGAAAGAAAGACAAAGAGTCCGGAAGAGAGAGTGAGTAAGAAATGAGATAGATGGATAGAGAAAGAAAGGCATAGAGAGTCTGGACGGGAGAGTAAATGAATGTGAAAGAGAAAGAGAGTAAAAGAGTGTGTGTGTATGTGTGAGTAAATGAGAGAGAGAGAGTGAGTGGGTGAGAGGATGAAGAGAGCGTGTGTGTGTTTGTGAGTGAATGAGAGAGAAAGAGTGAGCGAGTGAGAGAATGACGAAAGATAGAGGGTGAAAGAGACAGTATGTGTGTGTGATTGAGAGAATGAAGAAAGAGAGAGGACGAAAGAGAAATATGTGTGTGCGAGTGAATGAGAGAGAAAGAGTGAGTGAGTGATTGAGTAAGAGAATGAAGAGAGAGGGTAAAAGAGAGAGTATGTGTTTAAGGGTTGACCCAACTGATGTCCGTCCGTCATCTGGTATCGGACAACCGATATCTGATATCCGGGAAAAAAAGAGACGGGTTAGATATCGGATAATCAGACGATATCCGTTTGTGATGGGTGGACGGATATTCGTATCGGATACCGTAGGTAGACGCGGCGGACACCAGATGCCGGATATCGGTTTTTGATATCCAGATATTGGAACCGGTATTCGGATATCGGAATAGGTGTCGATAGTAAAAAAATACGATTTTCATATCAATCCATGACTTACGTGCATTAGCATCATATGGTTTTAACCTATTTTCCATCTTAGTTAATATATAGAGTGCAAAATTTTTATTTTCTTCAATGGATAACAGGATTCGAAGTGTAATGTAAACTCAGAATCTGCTATCCCACCACATGGAAGAAATTAGAAACCTTTCTCTGTATATATTAAATGAGTCCGACTATAAATTAAATGGAAAAATGCTATTCTAATCAATACTCACCATATTTAATGGACCTCATATTTGTTTATTATTTAATATAATAACACATCGTCCAATAAATAGAAATAAAAAGATTTATTTTTTTCCATATGGGACAAAGGGATTCAGAGTTTAACACCAAACCCGAATCCTGTTATTCCATATTGGAAGAAATTAAAAATATTTGGCTATATATATTAAACGAGATGTGTAAACAATCAAAAACCTCACTTATTACTCTCTTGCCCACGTTAATCGTTGAACGCATATAAGTTAATAATATTTTTAAGTATCCTTTCGATGTGGATATCGAAAACCGATATCCACACCCGATATCTGATGTCGTCATCCTCCCCCTTGAGACGGAGACGGATGCCGACATCGAGACGGATATCGGCATCAGATATCAGTACTGTAGCAACTGATATCCGATATCTGGATATCGAAAAAGAACGGATACCGGAAATTGCCTTTCTGGTATCCGATGCAGCATCCGTCCTGATACTGGCATCCAGTATCGGTATCGGGACGGGCGAACACTAGTGTGTATGTATGTATAAGTGAATGAGAGAGAGAGAGAGAAAGAGTGAGTGAGAGAATGAAGAGAGAGAGAGGGCGAAAGAGACATCAAATATGTGTGAGTGAATGAGAGAGAAAGAGCGAGCGAGTGAGAGAATGAAGAGAGAGAGTTAAAGATAGATTTGGTAATGAAAGGAAATACGACAGGAGAGGCAGACATTTATCTGTAAACGACATTAGTTTCGAGAAGAAATTGTGAATTTGGAATATTTATGAGTTTCCATGAAGGATTGAAAGTTTTTCAAAACCTAAATTTATATTTTCTAAGGTCGTCACATCAGAAAGACGATTCTCTCTCGTCCACAAGGCCAAAATACACCATAATTCAAATGAAATGAATAACTCGAAACTATAAATTTGACGCAGTGATGCCTAAGGAGCGTAAAAAAGTAAACGCAGAGGGCACTTGAAATCATCTAGAAATTGTGCTCCAAATTTGTCACCAACTTCCCACGATGTTTGGATGTTTTGCATGACTCGTGCACTCATAGCCGAATATGGAACGCATAAATGGAAGTAACACATCAGTAAATAAATAGGAATCCAAATCTGCTGACACGCTCATGGTATGATCTTCTGCATCTTAGGTCTCCCTGTCCTGTCATCTTCCTTGAGTTCTTCGTGTAACGTTCAGAACAAATGACTCTATGAAACTATGTCCATTCCAATATCTCGAGTAATATATTCAACACAACTTCATTCATTGATTACAATTTTTTTGAATATTTTAAAAAGTCTAAGATTAGTACTCAATAAATCAATAAACCACGATTCAGGAACACACATACTTCATCAATTTAAAAATACGAGAGCCAACGTTAAGATGAATCCTTATTTCTCTTATGAATCAACCACGGGGGCCCGCTCTCAATGCTCGCTTAACTGTCTCACTCTCTTGTCAGCCAATCAGCCTCACTCTCTTATCTGTGTACTGCCACATGGGGTGAATAGACAGCAGCTGGCTCTAGTTTCCCATTGCATCCCCCCACCTGTAGTGAGGCTCAGCAATTCCACACACATAAATAGAGAGAGAGAGGATAAAGAAAAATTTAAAGACACGACCCCGAGATGTTAACTTACTCCTTGTGGGTCTCCTCGTCAACAATAATGTTCCAGCTCTCCCCCTTCATGCTATTTCTGTATTGATGAACATTCTGAAAACAGAGAAGCGTCGTGACTAACTAAAAACGTTATCAAGTATAGCAAGCCAAGGAGCTACCTTTCTCCGAGATGCTCTTCTTTCAAGCCCTCGACCATCCTATAGATATTTTAAGACAAATAATTATTCAATATTCATGAACTAGTGGAGAAGCGTACGGTCATCAGTGAGGGATATATGCCACGTATCTCCTTTTCGGGCGCCGACTCCAGAGAAGAATCTCTCTTTCCACTTGTCCCCCCACGTAGTGCCGGTTTCTCTTTCAACTCCTTTGTAGTCAGGGAGCTCGATCTTTGTTTCTGTCTGCTAGTGGGGCCCGCTTGCAATGCTTGCTTGGCGTAGGCAAAGAAGATGGTGAGTGAGAAAGAATTTCTTCAGCACCGGAGATTGAATTTACTGATTAGAACCATTCAGGATATTCATGTGTAAGATGAACAACAAAAATTGAGGGAAGAGCAGCCAAGAATTTTGAAAGAAAAAGTGAATTTCAGTAATATTATGTAGAGAGGGAAAAACAGAAATTGTGTTAGTGCTATTAAGGAACTTTAGCAGATTGATGGAAAATATTGACGGGATAATAGATGAATAAAGATGCCTAATTAATCTTCACATTTAAATATCTTTGATTTATTTTCTATTCTTTTTTATAAAATATCTCTGATTTCTAAGGGCATTGTTTCTCAGATATTCCATGATGCAGGACGTCATTCGATCGACAGTGAACGTATAGGATCGGTGCCAATGATTGGTAGTGGTAGTCGAACTATGGCGGAGCGTCGTCCGAAGGTGAATGCGAACAAGCGAATGACGATGGAATGCAAAAGCGGTAAACTATGGACGTGTCGGCTTCGTGCATTGGTTGTGTGCGGCAGCGTCGGAGACGATGGAGCTGAGGCGTGGAGGAGTGGATAGCCGGGAAGACTGGCTGGTGTGACGTGGCAGTCTCACCTGCATGCGGGCAGTCGGCATCGGCACGTGGGTTGGCGCATGGCGTCGGCACGTTGAGCCGCGTGGTCATGCGCGGGCGACGATGTCGGCGCACGGGCACGAGTATCGGCAGCGACAGTGTCGTTGGCTCATGCGCGGGACAGGCGTTGGTACACGGCAGGTGGGCGGCAGCGGCGGATTGCACCGTAGACGCGAGTGCTGCCGAGGGCGCTACACTGTACAAGGGAAGATGCAGCGGACGGGACTGTCGTCGCGCGCGGGAGGGCTGACGACGACGGCGGGCTGGCGCGCAAGTCTGCGTGTGGCCGGAGGAGTCGTGGCGCAGCCTGAGGGCAACCGCAGTGGGCAATTGCCGGGGCCGCGCGCAGATGAGTGGCGATGGCGATCGGTTGCACCCAGGGCTCGCGCGCGCGAGCGGCGGTGCTGCTTTGCGGCTTAGTGGCGGCCGTGGTGGCCGGGGTTGGTGCTGCATGCGGGGAAGGAGGCGGAGCACGGGGAGGATGGACGGCGGCTGCGGGAGCTCGCAGCGGCGCGTGCGCACGCTGGCGGCACGGGCGCGCGTGTGGCTCGGGCGGCGGCGACAGGGACTGTTGGCGCAGCCTCCCCTTCCCCTTTCCTTCTTCTTCTCCCTCTCCTTCTTCCCTCTTCCTCATTCTTCTTCCTCCTCCTTCGTCTTGGATCGTGACCCCTCTTTTCTCTCGTGAGAATTCTTCTTCAACAAAACAAAGGGTGAGCCTTTTAGGGCATCCATCATTCCTTTTATAGGGGAACATGGATGGACCCTTAAAACTACAAAACAAACCAAATAAGAAGGGGGGGAGGGGGAGAAGATGGTCCATCCCCTTAGAGGGTGGAGGGGAAGATCCTTATAGATTGGATCTCCCCTCGCTACAACATGATCGTAACGGGAATCAAAATGACGAACGACGAACTAAAATGAAAGCGACGAACTAAAAATGACGAACTGAAAAAAACCGAAGATAGCGTGCCCGTTACCCGGAATACTTGAATCCGGGCGTACATACCGTCGCCTTGGCTTGCCGAGAGGGCTGAATGCGAACCGGCGGCGATGTCGATGACGATGGCGACATCTCCAAAGATGTTGCTGGGGGCTCGGGCTGCGCCGCGCCATCATTCCCTAGAGAGAGTGGAGTTTGAATTTCAGGCATCCAAATAATCCAGTCTGACAAATTTTTCAATTTATCTCAAAACTAACTAGAATATCTTCAATCTCTTAGAAACCTCATTTACCGAGAATTTCTGTGCAATTCGGTACAAACAGAATTCCACTTTCGTGTTAAATTAGATCGGAGTTCCTCATGCAGTAGACTCTATTTCTTCGCCTGTTCATCTCCACTGAGGAATCTAATAGATTTGAGGAAGGATCTCGGCAATAAAGATTTTCTTGAATCACATTTATCTAACAGATATAGGTCAAACTTGATACGACATTTAATGCAAACCATTTTGAGGTAATTCTTTATCCCTTGAATTTTTCTCCAAGTGTTGAAGATTTACAATTAAATAGTTGTAATTCAAAAGTTCACTATTTGGCTAGACGGATATTTACATATGTGAACTTGTCAACCAAGTTTGAAAGTTGAGACCTAGATCATCTTAGAACTAATGATGATCGGCCTACGACGGTCAATCCTTTCCTCTACATGGGAATAATCTAGTAAATAATCTACTGAATCCCTTAAATCTAGTGAATAGTCTACGGAAATCCCTTTCCCCAAGTACACCTTTTTTTCATTCATCTATTAAGAGTGAAAAAATGAGGGACAAAATAATGGGGACTGCATTTTCATCATTTTTTCATGAAAATGAGTAACTGACTTCTTTGGTTGCGGCCATGATGGCCATGAAAGTCTGCTTTTCGAATTCGATATCATTGGAGAGGCAGAGCTTTGCCATTCCTTCAAGAATCTCCTCAGATTTCAAGTAACTGGCACCCACAGCAGCCAGCTAGCAGCACATGAGAACGTACAGAGGATCTGCAGACTGAAAAGAGAAAACATATATTATGAACTCAATTTAAGAGGAAATTTTATTTAAAAAATACACTTGTCACAAATTTGCAATAAGAAACCATGAAAAGAATCCTATACAATGATCTGCTGAATAGTATCTAGCTGTTAATTTTGTCACAATTTAGTAACACCAAAAAGAGTTTTTTTTAAGGAGATTTAGAGATTTTCTCACATAACTTCTTCTGATTTTCCGTTCATCCAAATTTCATCCGCCGTTTATATAAGGTCACCCTCGAGTCGGGGAGAAATAAACGATTGATTATCAATCACTTTATCATCACCTCATCTAAACCTCATGAATTTACACAAAATCTCCACTCAACTCAAGCAGGAGGACATTTGATCTGTCAAAAGATTCACAACGCGGGGAATCGAATGAAGAGATGTTTAATATATAAAATCACCATTCATGATTTCCTTCAAATGAGTTCAATCGGTGGTGCTTCGTCTTGAATCTCGCAAAGGATTCCAAATAACTATGACGTTCTTCTCACCAGAAACCGAAAAAAACACAATTTGTCAGCCGGATCCTTTATAACGATGAAAAAAATCAAATAAATAACCAAGGAAAAAAATGAAAGACAATCACCTGGCCTCATCGGTCCTGAAACTCGAAGAACGCACGGGATTCGTTGACACTACACTTCTTACCCATCCGTCGTCCAAGCGCTATGAAATCGACGATATCATCCTCGCCCCCACCCTCGTCACTGATCGAACTGGTGTTCCTCTCAAGATACGCCACCACTCTCATCCCCGATCCTCCTGGATCATGTCTTTTTCCAACTCTGGTGGCGATTCCCATCTTCGACTTTCCTAATCACTGACAATGAAGAATCACAGAGGGCATGGAGGTTGCCATGGCCGCTATCCTCTTCATGTTTGTGTAAGAAATTAAGAGAAAAATAGTTAGAGGACCTAGGGTTCGAGGATGACATCAGGGAGGTGTTCGACCACTTCAAAGCCCAACGCCAGATGGTGCTCAGGGGGCAAGAAGGATACGCGGAGCAGGAAGGATATGCGGGCCCCCGACCCACCTGGACCAGAAGGGTACATGAATTCCTATTATAAGTAGTAGAGACGGCTTTGATAAAATAATGATGATGCATAAATGGATACTCATATGATAGGAGTTGTAACAACTTTTCCTACACACGACGGTTTGAGAGAAATTCAAATAGTTCCAAATGTTTTGAACTCGTGTTCATGGTTGAGACAATGAAAATAACGAATCTCAGATGGTATTTATTTGTATGAATGGTTCAAGTTACTATTTCATCTTAAGAACAAGATCTTGCTGTTAAAGTGAGTATTCCTAGAGTAATTGTATGAAAATTAGAATATTCTAACATACTCACTTAATGATCGGAATAGATGTATGATCACACAATTTAGGCATAAATTCTACGAGTGATATATGAAGTTGGTATAGCTGACATAGAATTAATGATCTTGGTATTTGTGCGGTGCAATATTTCATTTTTCTAGTTGGGAGACCGTCACATGGTGATGATGGGGTATCAAGTTGGAGAGCTGGAAAATAATGTATCTTTAAGTCAAGTGTCATACAAGGTACTGATATATCCATCTCTCACTTCCTAACGTATAATTTGAGAACTTATCTGGCCAATGTTTCAGCCGAGTGCATGATGTGTTGGGTTCTTTGATACCATCCATTTGGAGAGCCCACTCAACACAAAGCTGCCCAAGGGCGTCATAAAAGTTTCCTTGAAGCATGTATTCAATGTCATTGGGATGCCTACTATTTATTGAATAATCCTTGCATAAA
The DNA here is from genome assembly GCF_029677425.1 of Wolffia australiana. Taxonomy (NCBI): domain Eukaryota; kingdom Viridiplantae; phylum Streptophyta; class Magnoliopsida; order Alismatales; family Araceae; genus Wolffia; species Wolffia australiana. The sequence goes on from NC_135848.1 coordinate 764,076, forward strand.
ATGTTAAACTTCTATAAGAAATAAAATAATCTAAATGATGAATTACTTCAATATGTAGTGAATTAGGAATCAAATGAAATATTTCTACAAATGTAAATGAAAGGAGAAATCCAGATGTTCGAGGATTATATTCGCGGATATTCGAGAATGCTATTTTCATCTATATTGAGGATTAGAGACATGAAAAATAAAGAACAGGATGTGGTGACAGTTGTACATATGATAACAAAAGGAGTTTGTCAAAACATTTAAATCGGTATATGAATGGGAATTAAAAAAAATTAATCACACCTATAACCTATTTTGGCATACTAAAGATAAATATACATAACATAGGAGAAGTACAGTATTTTTCAATCATTTGTAATACCTACTCATAATTTAAAATATCTTTTTTTAAGACATGATACTGTTAGAAAAGTTATTGGCTTGCATAATCTATCCAACTTCTTTTAATTGAAGGGTCCTTAAGGTTGGTATTTAAATTTATAATACTTTTAATATTTCGAGTAAAAATCTCCACATGGTAGGTTTTCATATCAAAATAATATTATAAATTTATCTAGGAAATATCCTACAGAATTTCATTAAATTTTGATGTACATTAACGACTGGATATTTCGATCAGTAGTTGTTTTTATCAGTCAAGACAGATCTTTTCATAAATTTGATGTTTTTCCCTTTATTCTCGAAAGGTTTTTTTTCATTATGTTTTTTTTCCTTCAAAACAAGATCAAAGGCAAACACTGATCAAAAGATCACACAATATGCATTAATATATCATCCACAAAGAAACCATGTTAAATAAATCATAAATGCATTTTTTATGGGCATAGCACTAATAAAATTTGATAATGGAATCTGTGAGCTTATGAGAAATTAAATTTTCCCACAGTATTCCGTCCTATGCCATTTGTTAGGATGGACCAACAAAGGTAACAAAGGTTGCAAAATAAATGACCCCAAGAAGGTTCCAGAACCTCTTGTTTGTATGTTGGTCCCCCCAGTGAAGACTAGCCAACGTTTTGGGCCTACGGTGTTTGCTAGGATAGAGTTACATCCCAGAATTCCATGACAAGGGAAAAGTAGGAAATTTTGGATTTAGGGAAAAGGCTCAATCCTGAAATCTCATGTGTGCAAGGGAAGGTAATGGCACTTTCTACATAGCCAAGTATTACTTTCAATGATACTATGATTGATACAAAGTTGAATATTTTAAGAGTGGCATCTGGTCACTAACCTTTTAAGAGTGGAATCAGATTTAATCAACTCCACAAAAAATAAAATTAATTTTTAAACATAAATAATTTCTGCCTTTGCACTTCCATGAGCATTTTGGGTCATTGTGATTTTAATGGTCAACATGCGTACTATTACAAACTGTTGTTTAGGATCAATGTCCTTCAGGTGCAGGTAATAAACTGAATAATGAAAATGATATGACCATGATTATACAAGTATTCCTTCTTTTAAAATTAGATGAATCACTAATTATTTAGTTAACCAATGCTTACAATAACTGAAATATTTTACCAACGTGTAATAATATAAATATTAAACTATCAAAATGAAGGAGGAATCGTAATAAGATGAAGATGCAAAATTTCGTGTATTTATTTTTTACCATATCCTGTTCATTTTTTGAGATCATTTATCTTAAATATTTAATTGCATGAATACATCAATCTAGGAATGTTCTTATGAGAAACATTATAACTTTGCTTTCTTTTGGATATTCTAAATCATGATAACCATGTGCCCCTGTTGCATTCAAAAATTTGCTTTGCCATTTTATGCCGTACAAAATGGATTATTACTCTCTTCGATTATCGTGCTTATTTGCCATCCAATTTTCTTCTCATTTTTGAAATAAAACTGGTTGAATTTATTGAAATCATCTAGTTTTTTTTGAAATATTGAGATTTCATATGTGCAGTATATAGTCAGATTTATATGCACCAATATGTTTTCAACAACGGAGCACAATGTACCAAGCAGGGAGTTTTTTTTCAATTGACTCGACCATTGGAACTTACACCCATGGACATTATGGAGGCATGAAGCCCTTCATATACAGAAAATTAGAAAAAACAATAACAATGAAATATACAGAAAAGATGACTACTTTTGGAAAGTATTTTTGATATAAAATCATGCCTATGGTTTAACATCATCGGATGGACAAACTTGTTTAAGCTTCTTTTTGTTGCTTGAAGCATGGGGTGGATAAATCTCAAAATATGAAAAAAAGAGCATAATAAAAGATTGACCAAGGATTCAAGGAAGGCCTAGAAACAATAACAGTGAATTGTGCCACTGAAGTCTATTTCAAACTCTTCAGGAACCACTTAGAGGCAGAAAGATAACTTGGTCCATCAAATTCATCATTCGATGTCAAATTTTGAGCCATCTTCCATCACATAGGATGAAAGTAAATATAAAAGACACGTTGTGGCACAACAAATCCTGATTTCAACCACTAAGAGGGTGTTTCAAAATTTGAACAAAAATTATGTCAAACAAGTTCCATCATTTGCTATGATGCTGGACCCACAATCCGCCGCATAATCTAAAATAAATAAGTACAAGTAGAGCTGCCAGAAGAGTGCCCCCAAAGTTTCAAACAAGAGAAGTTATCACAAAAAGTTAAAAAAATTAGAAGATGGCTCCAGCGCCACAATTAGGCCTGCAGATCCTGCCGGATACATCAGGACGATCAACCAGGCCCGATAAGGACGAAAAACAAGAAGGAATAATAATATATTCAGCTACAGCTAATTCATTTCAAACACCCGGTTCTGTCCATCTTCACAAAATTGGATAACGAGATTCTCCCCCTCAAAATTGATTCATTCATGCAGATTCATTACTCGGCAACTTGATGACCAGACCTTCTGAACCAAATAAAGACTGACCAGAGGGTTGCAGAGAGACCACCATTAGCAAAATGTGGAAGCACGAGGCGGCCCCAGTAAGGGTAGTATGGACCGGGCAGCTTCACGAGCAAGAAGAAAGCCGCCATGATCACTAAATGCCATGGAAAGCCAAATTCCTGAGGAAGAATCAAGGTAGAGCAATGAACCTCCGTGCATTAATCTTAAAACTATAAATTGTGCTTGCAGCAACGACAAAGCTTCGACCAACAATGTTGTACAAGTAGTGGCGTGTTTTACCTCTACATGATTTAACCAATCGTGCCAGGGGCACGGCGGCTTTTCAGGCCTTACATGTACTTAAAGATCATATTTATTTCTCACATCACGAGGTTCACCAATTTTGTGTGATCTCCCTATCTTTCTTAAAAAAAAGCTTCCAGGAAAACCATCATCCTGATCCAGAGCGCATCACAGCCATCGTCTGCAGCTTAAATGAGGATGGCAATTTGATCATCTTTGTCATCATCCTGACCACAGTCGAATGACGATGATAACTTAACGTTATTCATCATCTTAATGATGACTCATCATCATCATCATCATCATCGTTGACAGCAAACACTACTAGGCAGTAGGCGTTGCCTATAAATATCAAAACTTTGACATCCGATGACATCATCCTGGATACCCTTATCCTGAAACTTGAAGACGATACCAAAAACAATCGCAGGTATAGATAACAGATCAAAATCATGCGAGATTATAGATGTCAATAACAGCTTTATTTCGTCTGGAAAAATAATGGGATAACTACAATACCGCAAAAAACGATGATGTTGCAAACAAACCTGGGATAATCCCAAGGAAGAGGAAGAGCAATTGACCTTGAAAGCGGGGGATATCTCGAGGGCCGTCTCCTCCACGACCTTGGCGACGGCAAAGCCGAAGAGGAACGGGACAGGAATCGCCATCATCTTCCTCTCATGGGCGCAGTAGGACATCTCACTCAGAGACGATACCAGAAGCACAGGAACGCTCAAGAACTTCACGACTACGCCGACGAGGCCGACGACGAGCCGGACGAAGTTGCCGGAAGCCGTCTGCCATGGAAATCTCCTCACTGGAGCGGGTAATCCCGCAGAAAGCTCTTTCAGAGCTTCAATGGCAGCGTCAATGGAGATCCTCTGCTGCCCGCCAGACCCACCAGCGGACATGTCCATGGCATGGGAAGTGGAGGCCGTCCTCTTGCTCGGCTTGATCTTGATCTCCTCATTTCGCGAGGTGGGTAATCCCTGTTCATGGCAGGGTTTTCGCCCGAATTGCGTAAATGGGTATGAAGGGTAGATGGATTTATCGGTAAAGAAGAGGGCTTTTCGTTCAGGGAGAGGGATTGAAGGGTGAAGAAGGCTTGCCTGGGTTGGACGAAGAACAGGGAAGCGGCGGTGAGTTCTGGGGAAGATGGAACGGTTGACGCTGGGCGGAGCCGCCAGAGAGAGCATCGATGCCGTCGAGTATGGAGAAGGCAGCGAGGGAGGGAGGGTCGGAGAGAATCTCTCTTAAGCCCGGCCCGGCATGGCCACTGCAAGAGAAGGGAATTGGGATAAGATTACAAGAAGGTCGATGGAAAGTGGAGATCTTGAAGGCCTGAAATGGTATGAGAAGAAGGGAACGGTTGCCGTCATCTGTCACGTCACACCTCACGATGACGAAATGGTGACGGTGACAAAATTAGGGTTTCGTGACGATGACAGTGATGGATGATGAACTGGGCATGACGGGGATGTGACGGTGACAGGGGGCCTCGGACAAGTGAAGTGATGCAACGGCCGTCACGGATGATGGCCGTGATGGATTTTTAAAAATGACCAAAAAAGCTTAAAAATTGTTAGATTTAAGTTTTTCGACGGTCGAGATTTCGTCACGTGGTGTCGCTAACTCGATTTCTTGGCATTTTACAGAAAACTCCATGCATTAATTCACACACGCAAAAGGATGCCGTCCAAAGATAATTGAAGATATGTCCCTCTAATTCTCTCTCCTCCACATGGTAGTTTTTCTCGTCACACATGACAGCGACGCCTTCTGGCGACGAGAACATGAAGGGGATGCTGCAAACCATGACGGTGACGCGAACGTGACAGATTTTTCCAAAATCCTCGGACGTGTGATGGGACGGTGACGTGATGAAACTTTCGTCACATCACCATCTGTCACGGATCGTCATCCGTCCCATCACGTCTGGGGCATCACATCCAGGACATGCCGTTCCCTAATGGAGGGTAGAAATTTTGAAGGCCTGAAATGGTATAAGAAGTTATTTCCTTTTAAGTTCTTAAAATCTCTTTGAAGCTGATATAAGATGCATGTACTTGGGTACTTAATCGAAAGTTGGGGGACTCCGATATCCGTCTTTACCGATATTTGGATCTTAATATATCTAGACATTGGCATCCGCCTGTATCTATGGGTTTGGATGCCGATACTAGACTTCAAAAAATTAAAATATTTGAGTGAGATCAGTAAAATATGTGATTTAATATAATAAATAATAACATCATTTTTGTATGATTACAGTAAATAACACTTTCTAAGTTCTAAATATATTGCGTGATTAAATAACTGTGTTTATGTTTAGTATAATAAGAAATGAGAAAGAATAGAGGGAGACATACCTCTTAGGCAATCCAATGAGGAGATCCTTTAAGAGAATTCATGGTGCAGATGCTACTCAGCTAGTAAAGTGGAGAACATTATGACAAATCAAATGGTACCATCTTTTGGAATTTATCTCAACTCAAGGAAAATAAGGGTGGATCCCAAAATAACCCATATTATGATGAGGTTGAGGGGAAGTCTGATATTCACCTTTACCAATATTTGGATATTAGTATATCTCATATTGACCTCTGCCTTTGTTTGGGGGGTATGGATGCCAATATTTGTTAATATTTTAGATTATTTTTTATTTAATTAGAATCAATAAAATATGTGATTTAATATGATAAATAATAGCGTCATTTTTATATGATTACACTAAATAATATTTTCTAAGTTCTAACTATATTGGGTAATTAAACTGGTGTGTGTTATGTTAAGTATAATGGAACATGAGAAAGAAGAAAGGACGAGGGAGCGAGAGTGAGTCAGGAGACATGCCTTTGGGACGACCCAATAGGGAGATCCTATAAGATAATGATAACACCCTAAATTCGTTATTTATTTCAAGCAATTAGCACAATTTTATGCATTTAAAGAGTTTAAAATGGGGTTTTTATCATATATTACATGTTAATTAACTTTTCCAAGTGAGTTCTGATTTTTCCCTAATTTTATGTTCATTTATGAATTTTATGGAGTTTATTTAAGATTTTAATAATTATTTTTAAATTAAAATAGCAAATTTAAATTTAAATTTTGATATCCATGAATGTGAGGACAAATTACTGAATGTTCTAGGATTTTATTAGATTTTATGGGAATTTATTCGTGGAAGAAATGAATTTTTAAAGAGGAAAATGATATATGTATAAGGGGAATATGACTTTTAAAGCAATTTCTAAACTTCGAGGGGTTTTTCTTAAGCTTTTGTTACAATTATGCCCATAAAAAATAGCTCTTGGTCGTGACGGCAGGCATAAAGATACTATTAAAATAAGTTCAGGGTTCTATTGCAATTAATCAGCATTTTTTAATGATTTCAGGAAAAAATGGAGGAGAGAGAACACGAAAGGGCATAAACGCAAATATTTCTGGGTGGCGTCAACCAACAAATAGTACTTTTAGATAGGACTTACTTCTAGTACACCAAAGAGGATTTTCGGGTGGCCTACGAGGATTTTTGGGTGTCGGATGAGAATCCGGCGGCATCCGAGGAATATTCCTCTAGGTGGTAAGTTCATCGCCCGCGCCGCGCATACAAAGCGCATGCACGGCGGTGATGTGGTTCTTTTTTATTGGTTTAAGTTATGAAAAAATGCAAAGATAAGTGCGTTTATAATGTACGACCGTCGTTTTTTTATCTTTTTTCTTTGTTTTTATTTCCGTCAAGGGGTATGTGGCATTAAAGGAATCAATCCAAAAATTCTCTAGCTAATCCGTCATCGACACATCATTGCGTATGAAGCAAAAAATCAAATAAATAAATTTTGATCCAACGGCTATGATTGGTCAAAATTCATTTGTTAATAACTTTTGATCCTGAAGTTTGATTGAGATGAGTTTTTATGGATTTGATCGTCTCAACCTCCTTTATACGGTTGGATCATTCAGATCAAGCCTACATTGATGGATATAAATTAAAAACTAGTTGGGGGTAAAATGGTAAATTTTACCATTTAACCTAGGTATAAAAGCCAAATTTTGAGATGAGGTCATTTTGGAGGTGGCTCTATCGCAGCTGCAAGACAAAGAGGGGCTTCATCCTGAATCAACTCTATTAAATGCTTTCTATTTCATTGTATTTGATTTTTAGTGTGACCTCATTGTACAAGCTAAAATCAACAACAACAAGGGATTAAAAAATTACAAAATCCACCCCTATTTTTGGATTATCAGAGAATTCACAGAGGAATCTAATGGAAACGTTTTTTGGAATCTAACCAAGTCAAGAAAAATAAGGGATGATCCCTGATAACATCAAATCAGATCAATAAAATTATACTTTTATAGTTCTTTTTAAACAAATATTTTTAGATTTGCAATAATATCATTCACCATTTAAGGATAAAATGAGAAATTTATGATTTATTTTCCTAAGCTCTATTTTTATATATTTTATATATATTTTGTTGATTTTTTAGTCTATCCCCACTTCACTCTTTGGGGTAAAGTGAATTTCTCAAATTTTCTTGGAGATTTATTTGAAAAACAGGACTTAGGTAAATACAATGGTGAATTTGACGTACAAATGAGAGGAAAGTAGAAACCTATGCCATATAATAGATAATAAGAGGAGGCCGGCCCAATACATAAGAATTCAATTCTAAAAGCCCATTCAAACCTCCTTAAAGACCAGGTCAACTAAAGGCAAGACCTATGGAACTAACCCTCAATTTGAATTTGAAAGGTCTATTTTAAAATCTGCGAAGAAGGGCACGTTGGTCCAGGCTGGAAATCAAGAAATCTTAGCCATCCACACCCTTGGAATTAAATCCAATGGTTTGGAGAGTTAGGGCATTTCTATTTATTATCTTTTCCTCTCTCTTTGTGCCTCATCTTTGAATTCTGCTCCCAACTTGTTGTTGGAGGCCTACTACATCAGATTTCTTTGATCCATTCTTGAGTGTGGGGGATAGAGTTCAAGGGTGATCAAGATTATTGGAGAAAGAGCACCACTTGGCCCTTGGGGTAAGTGACAACAAGGTTCATGTGATCTCTTGAATGTTTGGTTTTAATTTTACCATCTTTTTCTATAGGTTCCAATAGATAACCTAGATTTCAAGCTTTCCAACACATCAAACAACACTGAAAATTTGCTATTGTAGCCAACGTTACAGCATTTCCAGTCTACTACCAGCCCGACAAACCATCGCCGCCCACAAATTATGGCCAAAGGTTTTCTTTAACATTGTCTTATTTCTTGCTCTAAATATTCCCCAATAATTCCTAAAAAATCTCATTTAATTATTAAAATTTTTCTAAAACAAAGTAAATGTGTATTTCATGCATGTGAAATATATTTTATTAATTTTAATTTATTGCATCGATTTTCCTTTTAGAAAATACTTTAAAATCCAGAAAAATATAAATCATGTACAACAATTCATTTGAAATATATTTGAAATGTAATTTTCTCTCTCGTTACGTGCTCCTTGTGGATTCGACCCTTACTTTCCCTATTCTAAGTAAGAAAATTTTATAAATATTGTTGCATAAATCAGAGCCTTAGAACAAAATATTTAATCCAAAGTCTGGTTTATTGATCCCAAAATAGCTCATATTATAAGTGAGGTTGGGGAGAAGTTTGATGTCCTCCTTAACCAATATTTGAATATTAGTGTATCTCAAAATTGGCCTCGGCCTTCGTCTATGAATATTTTCAAAATAATTTAAATTATTTTTATTCAAGTAGAATCAATAAAATATGTGAATTAATATAATGAATAATAACATAATTATTATACGAGTACATTAAATAACAATTTACAAGTTCCAACTATAATGTGTGATTAAATAAATGTGTTAGTTTTAGTCTAATAGGAATAAAGAAAGAGAGAGAGAGGGAGAGATAAAGAGGTGAGACTTACCTATGGGGCAATCCAAAGAAAAATCACAGCACCAGCGTCACTCAGCTAGTAAAGTGGAGAAAATTATGACCAATATGATGGCAAGATCTTTTCGAATCTAGCCCAACTCAATGAAAAAAAGGATGGATCCCTAGATAGTCCATATTACAAGCTGAGGGCTTAGAAGTTTGTACGTTTGCAGGTTTTTCCCTGAATGATAAAGATCAATTACAAATTCGAGATGGTAGATGCAAGTAGACATTGGAAAATAGTGATGGGTGAAAGTCATTGCGGATTAGAAGTTTCAAGACTCCTGATGAGCCCTCTAGTATATTTGTGCCCTTGATATCCTTGTTCAAAACCAAGAATATAGAATTAATGTAAACCTCCTTCACCTAAGAATGTGATATGATCTTACAGACTCTAAATTTTGAATGATATTTCATGAATTATGGAAGTTGAATAATAATAAATCAGTTTTTATTATTTAAAACATTTTAACCCTATTTTAGATTCAAACATGCTTAAAAACATGAAAGGTTGACCTGATATATCAACGTTCTACTTAAAAATATGAAATGGAGGTTAACACGGAGGAAACTTTGTTAGAAAGCACTCCTACATGTCATGGGAAAAGCAGCGTCAATGTCTTCATACAAGTGACAATGAACTCACGGGTGGAGAGATTTGACAATGGAGAGTGAAGGAGCAAAAACAAAGTTGAAAAGTTAGAACAACTAGGAGGGACAGAGGTAAGCTATGTTGTCCAATTATTTCCCAACAAAATTAGGCTAAGAGAGAACTTTACTCAAGATTGTGTTCCCTTTTAGTGTATGATATCTTGGTGCAGCAGCTAGCTTAGAACTTTGACCTCCTAAAAAATCAACAAATTAGATTAACTGAGTTTCGTGTGCTACAGTAATGCAAAAGTGGGTCACATTAAATGTGATTCATACAAACATAATGGACAACTAGTTTGGTTCTCCCGTGCGCTCTTTTGTGTTGGGATCATAAGGTTAAGGCTTACCTCTTTACTGCACACATGGCTCCATTAATTCTAAGAGGAGATTAAAAACTCAAACCAATGTGATTCTACTAACCTGCATTAGGTGCACAAATTCAAGTATTTGTTAACATATGCATAAATGTTGTTGGAATGTCACTGTGATTGAGCTTACCCTTCTACTTGCATCCTGTCAAAGTTGGATATCTTTCTAGTGATGTTGTCTATGAGAGGAAGAGTAAGGGGATGGACAATGACATAGCACTTGTTCAACCTTATTGTAACCTTGTTATGGGATGTTTTGAATATGTTCTTCATGAAAATTATTGGTCAAAATTAGATGCCACTCTCTTAGTGTTGATGTGTTTTTATTCTTCTTCTCCCCCTGAACAGAGCCGCTCAGATGTGGATGACTTAGTAGTATGTAGCAATCGACAATAATAAGATTCACCTACCTGCCATTTGTGTTAATTATTATAGTTGATAGAAAGAGTTATGTATGTTGGCTACTTTTGATTGGTAACAAGTTATAAGAAGGGAATGAATTTGTAAAATGATACACCCTGACTTCTATTTTAACTTGCAATGTTCTATCATCAAGTGTCTGACTTACTCTTGGTTTGTTAGCATCCTTCTTATGTTCCATAGCTTTTTCCATTATGTGGTCCATCTAGAGAGAAACAGAAAAAATGCAGACTGAAATAAACAAATGTACTCCTTATTTGTCCGCCTTATTCTGCAATCCATCATCTACAAAGTTGGGTTCTACAAAGTTTAGAGTGGTTACCTTAAGGATGTTGAGACCGCTGGAGGTTGTAAGAGGCTAAGTTCCATTCTGTGGGTGTCCAATTAAACGATGGAAACATACGTAGCTTAGGAGCCATTCACATGTTCTACACCTTGTTCCATATTCACCGATACAATATATATTCATTATAATCCACTATTGATGCTCATGATGAAGTCCATTAATACATGAAATGACTAAATAAATTATGGCAATATCATAATACAATAATCATTATCATTTTAACATGTGGTCTGAATATTAATATATAAAGGATACTCGATAAAGACATAAAAATATCATAATAGAATAGGACTCTCTAGTTCATGTTGTGGGTGCTCTTAATAGGAAGAGTGCGTTGAATTGGTCCATATTAATTATTTAATGGCATTAAACGTAGTGTTAGTGAGGCTGATTCACGTCATGGTTGTATAAATTTTCCTTAGATATAAGGCACCAAATATTCTTTGTAGATGGATGGTTGTGTTTTGGACATGACCAACGAGTCTCAATTTCAATCGTCCACCCGTGGCAATAGACGAGATTAACTCAAGGAAAATGGTATAGTTAAATCCCTGCCTAGGGCATTGTTATATTTGAAAATATTTTATCTGATGACTTTTCTACCCAATAGTACCAACAAGGAATGACCAATTTTGGTTTGACTCTTAACCATACCCTAAGTCATTCAAGAGTCTCATATGAGTGGCTTTTAAAATATATTAGGTCAAATCACACCTTGATTAATTAGTCTATACGTGATATTGTTAAATACAAGGTTATAGCAATAAAGGTTGTTGGTTCATTGAGTTTTCTTCACTAGATTCACACATAGGCCTTAAGGGTCACATGGGTAAGATTTTTTTTAAACTGGTGTGTATAATTTAAGTTTGGGTGAATATTCCCACAATCCATGGACTTCGATTATATGTTCCCAAAAGACATGGACATTTGTGAAAATTTCACGAGGGACTTTTGTGTAATTATCTCTGGATTGTATAAATCGAGGATACAACCCTCGTTATATACCCATGAAAGTTAGTTTGAATTCCCCTCTTTCTTCTTTTCTTCTTCTCAAGGGGTGCATTTGGTGAGACTTAATGAAAAATAAATCATATTTCTAACAGCTGAGAATGAGGGTAATAAGAGGAAATGAAACACTCTGAAGATTGTGTAGATACTTTTATACGATGCCCTTAATGTCTTGAAGATGCTCACTCAAGGAAATAAGAAATCATGGATGTGATCTCTAAAAAAATTAATTTTTGTGTTTCTCTATGATTTTTGGTTTTCAGATTTGTCTTTGAGAAATTGATATGCCATCTAGTTTAGATCAGGTCAACTGAGGCTGAAAAATTCCAGAACATTCTTTCCAAGGTTATCCCATAGAGAAACGTGGCTGAGGTCCCAAGTAGTAAACCCATCCTAAATTCTCCCTCAGAAGAGGGTCTTATTGGCTTTGTTGACCTTCACAATACATTAACAAACTAAAATCAACATAAATATCACTATCTACAATAATTTTTGAAATGAAAATAAGTTAATTGATTTCTAGAAAAATCAAGAATATCTTTTCGATAAATATTTGAATCCTATGTGGATTTTTTTTAAGAGCCAATGTATAAAATTTTGATACATGTACCATTACCTAGTTGGAGATAGTCGTTCCTGTGATAGGAAGTCTGTGCACTTATCATATCTTGATCTGATGTCACATGGTGAGTTTTTCCTCTTTTGGGATATCAAGATCCATTCCTAGAGGAAGTCACATAACATGAATGCGGAGAAGGCTCCCTTAAGACTCCAGTTTCGCCATTAGACTAGTTATGGTCAGTTCTTGGGAATCTTTCATGTCAGGATAGGGCTTTGAGACCAAATTGAGAACGATTTGGCATATGGGTTGATATATGTTGGTTCATAAGAAAAAAAGATCGTTGTACAAACATTATCATTTTAATCCAATAATATTGTATTCAAGTGTGATTGAATTTATACTAAAATAAATCAATTCTACAATGCATATTAATTTTTTATAATTTTTTTGGACTTGTATTCAAATATATATGAATTTTTAAGTTGAAATATATATTTATTATATTTTTATGACTTCTAATTTATTTTAAAGTAAGTTATTTAAAAAATTGGATTTAAAATGCAACAGCCACGTGTCAGCATTCGATTCGTCGAATGATGACCAATCATCCCCTTCCACAATGATTTGGTGTGGTAATCATTGCAAAAAGGCACAATTATGGCATCACGGATCACTAGATAAATATTTCTAAGTACCGTTATATATTTATTGAATAGTCTCAATTACTGACGACGAGTAAAACCCACAAATTGAGTATATAAAAATATAACCTACCACCAGAAAATATTCATACCAAACCATGCATTAGAACCTGATTTGATAAAGTGAAATACTAAGACTTCTACCACAACTATTGAGATAAATTTCTCAATTTTAGAGATTGGAGTCTCTTAGTTTTCTTAGTATGCTTTGTTCTTGAGCCAAGTTCTCCAGATCCATTCTGACCTAAATGGATCGGAAGAAAAAAAATCACATGGCTCTAATTGCTCCTACTTTAAAAGACATTATCAAACTATCTAGGAGTTTTGGGCTGAAATGTGGGGCCAGTTCCACCTTTACATCATCTATCTATTCACCATCTTGGATCTATAAATAGATCCTCCCATCCTTGTAAAAAAGGAACCTTGGATTTTTTCCCTAATTATGATTCGTGGAGTGATTTTCTCATTCAAAATCACGTTTGTGTCTGTTCTTGCATTCCAACAGTGAATGGCTGAAAGGGCGACATTCATATGAAGACACGTGAAGAAAATACACCATTTTTCCCATTTGGCATGTGATGACGAGGTTAGTGTGGTCTTCATATTTTTTGACCCACATCTTTAGTGAACTCTTTTTGTGAAGAGCACCCATGTTCTATCATTAATGACCATGGTAATGGATACATTTTCATTCATATTAATTGCATGACATGGGCTAGAGAATACTATTGTAGTTAATTATATTGAGAACACATGATTATTCACCGAGTTGAACCATTGGGATACGTAGTATATTTTTTACTGCCTTAAAAGTTAATCATATTATAGTGCCTTATGTGCCATCTCATGATAAGTATATTTTTAGTGCCTTCAAAAGAATAATTAGTGATCATAGTTTGGGAGAGGATAAGTGATTTAAAATTTAGGAGATTGTTATAGAAATGTGAGCCACCATCAGTTTCATTGAGTACATATTTTTCTTTGATCGAAAGTGTTTGAGTATGTTGGATTTTACTAAATCACAATGGCCTTACTTTTGTGGGTTTCCAAAGATTGGAGCTTTCATCATTCCATCACTGATAACAATTCTTTTTGTTTTCTAACATAAATCTCAAGGTTATGCTACCATATCATCATGCAGCAACTTCAGCCAATTTCCAAAAACATATCTGGCCATCGCAGAATCTGGTCAATAAATGCAGTTCTATGCAACAAATTCTATAATAATCAGAAAAAAATAAGCGACAAATTACAGTGAATAATAAAATTTAATATAAATTCCATAATACTGGCAATGGATATTATAAAAATCACAATGAATAATAATCACATCGGATACTTCATATTATTTTTTCAGCATAAAATACTTGTAAAAAAGTCCCTGGAAATTCAAAAGCTAGATACTCAAGCTAAATAACCTGAAGAATGCAAATATCATGTCAAAGTTATGAATTTAGCAATAAAAACTTTCTATTTCACTATAGGTCATGGGTTCATGTGACTGGGAATCATCATCCTGCGTTGAAAGATTAAAGATAGGAATTAGAACCCTTGCTATCAGCTATTACCTCTAGCACATTAGTAGGCACTAAAATTCGACAATTGGTATCAAAGCCCAAGTTGACGGTTAAATCCCAATGGTGACATGCGGTAGACCAAGTCCAAGGAGAGGTAACAATGTTATGTAGATCAGCGGCACATGTTGAAAGGGAGATGTTGGGAGCCATCATCCTGACTAGAAAAATTAAAAAGAAAGTATTGGCCTTGATAATGGATATAAATTTAAGCACAATGGTAGGCACTTAACTCCAACACCCATGTTGGGCTGAGGAGTTTACCATGCATCCACATGCTCTAGGTGGTGCAAGGAAGGTATGATAATATTCACATTCTTGAAGCACAACTCTAGGTGGTGTCTTCCAACCTGCTCCTTGGTGACAACATGCGTAGCATTGGTGATGGATTCCGTGCACAAGTGTTGAGCAGGAGTAATTGTCGGATTTTTGACTTGCAGTTGCAGGGGTTAACTAGAGTTTAGCTACATGACCATAGGTCAGGGTTTAACTAGACTTTGGGTTAAAATTTTGTCCAGTGATCAAAACCCAACACCCAACCCAACCAGGGTCAATATGGCCTCCCCCTAACCAGTGTGTTGAGTAAACTCAAAGCACTGAAGAAGAGAAAGTCAACGATTGGCTCAACTTTGGGTCAGATAAACCATCCAATCCTGTCCAGACATAACCATAGTTGAGTAAAATCTATGGGTTAGAACTTGGGCTTGTACCCATTAATGCAGCAACATCAAATTATGTTGGGTACAAAACAGACCCATCAACTTATACAAGATGAAAGTGTATGTAGGGCACAATGAACATAACCTTCTAAATTACTCAACTTTGGGTCAGATAAACCATCCAATCCTGTCCAGACATAACTAGTGTTGGACATTTAGCACAGAGGACCAGTTTGACCGGACCAAACCAGAACCGTAGGTCTTCCATTTGAGGGTGAATCAGTTTGTCAAACTAAGTTTAGGTCCAAGGGTCAAACCGCATTGGAATCAGAAGCATATTATTTAATCTTTATTTAATAGTTTTTTTATAAAATTCTAAAAATGCACCATATATTTGACCCTTGGACCTAAAATTAATATTAACTGATCCAACTTGACGGAGAGGTTTCTATTGAGCTCAGCGTAGACACCATATATTTGACCATCTGCGGGCAAACACATATTTTACATTACAATGAACATAATTTTTCTATTTTGACTTCGACATTGATGAGTCAAGCTAACCAGACCAGGACCGAACAAGAACAGACCGAAACCCGACCTAAGTTTAGGTAAGGTTCAGGTCTTTGCTTATAACCCGGATCGGACCGGGATGGTCAAACCCTACCCATAACCATAGTTGAGTAAAATCTATGGGTCAGAAATTGGGCAGGTACCCATGAATGCAACAACATCAAATTTTGATGGGTACAAAACATACCCATCAAATTATACAAGATGAAGGGTGTATGTAGGGCACAAGGAACACCTTCCAAATTACTCAACTTTGGGTCAGATAAACCATCCAATCCTGTCCAAACCACAACCATAGTTGAGTAAAATCTATGGGTCAGAAATTGGGCTAGTACCCATGAATGCCACAGCATTTAAATTTTGATGGGTACAAAACAGATCCATCAAATTATTCAAGCTGAAGGGTGTATGTAGGGCACCAAGGAATACAGCCTTCTAAATTACTCTTTCTTTTCTACAAAAAGAAGAGAAGAGGAGAAGAAGGGGGGGGAGGAGGGATGGTGTCGGACTCGGAGCTGGTGCGACGGCTGCGAGAGTTTCTGAGTTCTTCGGACCTCACGACGACGACGGGGGCGACCGTGAGGCGCCAGCTCGAGGCAGATTTTGGCGTGGACCTTTCGTCAAGGAAAGCCTTCATCAGAGAGCAGATCGATGTTTTCCTCCAGACCCAGTCCGACGAATTGAAAGAAAACGGGGAAGATGAAGGCAAGAATGGCGGTGATGAAGAGGGCGAAGAGGATGCAGATGGGGATTACGATGTACAGGAAGAGGAGGGAAGTGACGATGATGGCAACCGGGGGAAGAAAAGGTGAGTTCTTCATCGTTTTATTGCGCTTTTAAGAGGGATTGCAGACTTGGGTTGGGATCAAAATCCCGAATATCGAGCCGGGTATTGGTTAATCAAGAGGTTTTTTGGCGGATTATTACCTGTTCTTATTATTGCTTTGGTCTACGGCGTCTTTGTAGGGCAACTAAGAGCAATAAAGAGGTCAGAAGACGCGGTGGAGGATTCACAAAGCCGTGCGGTCTCTCGCCACTGCTTCAAAAGTTCGTCGGTGCCCCGGAGTTAGCCAGAACTGAGGTGATCATCGAAGATTGCTCGGTTCAGTTTTTTTTCTGAAACATATTTTTTGTACAAAGATTCGCGTAAAGAGTCTTGCAGTGTCTGGTGACTGATCTTTTCTGTCAGAATTTTATTCTATTTACCTTAATTGGGTGTTTTTTTTTATCAGGTTGTGAAGAAACTATGGGCATATATACGCGAGCACAATCTGCAGGAACCGACGAATAAGAGGAAAATAGTGTGTGATGATAGACTGAAGGAGCTATTCAATGTCAAAGTGATCGACATGTTTCAGATGAACAAAGCATTGGCAAAGCATATATGGCCCTTGTCCTCTGACGGCGGTATGTTTTTTAAAGTGAATAATATTTTGCTATGATTTGATTCTATTTTTATGATTTATTTTCTCAGTTAGAAACTTGGGATTGAGAGATTCTGGGTTCTTTTCATTTTATTTAATCGTAAGATGTCTCGTAATATCTTTTTCGCTAGAATTGCTCTTTGTTTTTTTCCGTTAAATTGTTAGAAAATCTGAAGAGTTACATTTTCAAAAAATAGCAATAGTTCAAAAGGAGCCTAGTGAGAAGGAAAAGCGTCCAAGAAAGGAGGTGAAAGGTGAGAAGAAATCGCATCATCATCATCGTCATTATTATTATTTCTTCAAAAAACATCGTCATTATCATCATATCCATCAAAGTTAAAATGTTATGTTTATTAAAATTTCTAATATTTCAGAAGAATCTGGGCAAAAAGACAAGCGGCAGAAAACAGGGAATTCAGGTTTCCTTGCTCCTCTTCCCGTGTCAGATGCTCTTGCGAACTTCTTTGGTACCGGAGAGAACGCCTTGTCAAGAAGCGATGTGGTCAAGAGGATGTGGGAGTATATCAAGAAGAACGACTTGCAGGTGATCCTTATTTTTTGTTATAAAATCTCTGCATACTCAAAAGAGTATGATTTTGCAAAAATCTCAGTTGATGAAGTCATTTTAGGAATATTTCTTCATGTACAATGTTGAAAATGTTAAACCTGCATTGTGGAACTTCAAGGTCTGGTATTTAATGGACTTGCAGCTGAATCTTTTTTGAAAAAACTTTTACAAAAATCTTTTTAATATACTTCTGCATGTGGCATGTGGGGAGGATAAAAACGTCAGCATTGGGCTGCCAGCTTAATTTTATACACTGCAGGAGGTTATATTTTTTTAATAGGATTTCTAGGCGTGGGTTTATATGATGGCTCGAATGAACCTACTTTGTATGTCGATATATTATGTAATCAGCCGTAACCCTTAGTGCTTCATACGAAATGCGATTATATTTTGGATTAATTATTGCTTTTTATGTCGGAATACCAATAATACCCCTGCTTATGGATCTATTCGTATTATTATGTATTCTAATTTTTATCTTTTTAATTTATTGGGAAGGAAAAAACGTATACATTTGGCTGCAGAGTTTACACAATTGAGGGGTCCTATTTTTCTTTTAGTTGGAGTTCCGGGCGTGTATTCATATGGTTCGAATGAACCTAAATTAAACTTTGAGACATTATTCAATCTATCACATTCCTAATTTGGGATTCTTTATGCATTTTGCTGTCAAAATACCGATAATTTTTTTGAAGATAGTCAATATACCGATAATACCCCTACACATGGTTAAAAGTAGAGGCATTTTGACCGAGTCTTATTATTATCGATTTTTTCCTCATGCTCTTTCTCTATACATTTGACTCTTTTTCCTAGTTAGAATTTAGAAAACAAAAAACAATAACCTGGAGCTTATTTCTAGGCATTTAAATTGTTTATACTTTTTAATCTCTTAGGATCCAAAGGACAAGAGGCATATAAAGTGCGATGAGAAGCTTAAGGAGCTGTTCGAGGTGGACTCGTTCCACGGATTCACCATGGCGAAGCTGCTCTCCTCTCACTTCATCAAGGCTGAGAAGTAGGCCCTGGTCAATGCTTCTTAGAAAGGTCAATTTTGCCCATTAATTTCATCTAATGACCTTTTTTGCTGGACACTAAGCTCCCATGTGTGGTTGTCTCCCTTCACCCACCTTATATGCGCACGCGCACTCTAGCACGTGTAGTGCCCCAAACAGGGGATTTCAGATGGCGAAGCGATCCACCAAAAAACACGGTTCCTTCAAACCTGAAGTAATTCTCTGACTAGGGTCAGTGGTAGTGATCTCATATTTTTAGTCAAAATTGTACTTTGCATTCCGATACAAATGAGTGTGGCATCGACGATTGATCTGCCATTTCAGATGACCAGCTTGATTTACATTATTGGTTTTTTAAATATTAGAAGAGTAATAACACTAATTGAGTTTTATCCACAGTATTTTAAACTTAATTGTTTTAAAAAAAAAGGTAGATCTAACCTGGATCCTAAGAGAGATTGCAAAATTAGGAATCATTTTTGTATCCATTATTTTTTATATACCTAATCATCCTCTAAAGATATATTGAACCAATTGATCTCACACAGAGTAAGTGCAAGATTCATGCCTTCAATTAATTTGAATGACAGAGAGAGAGCAAAGGTATTCCTGTTATTTGTCTTGATGCTTGGACTTAGCTAACACCTTTTTTTAGAACACTTCCAAACTACATATTTCAAACCTCGCCCTATTAATTTCCAAGTATTTCCTGAATTCATTTTACTCAAACCATTAAATGAACAAGCCCGATTTTTAATTGAATATAACTATTAGGGATTCAAAATTAGTAGGTATCATAGTACAAATTTTATACTATCATATATCACAGAGAGAATTGACAACGCTGGGATTGAGAGAGAGAGAGAGAGAGAGAGAGAGAGAGAGAGAGAGTGAAAGATACTCAATTGAACAAGAAAACCCTCTATCTATTATGTGCAGTACGAGAGGATATATATGGGTAGTAATAAAATAGTTGGCTGCAACAACCAAATATAATGTCGGTTACAATGGCTATATAAGCCTTAAAAAGTGTAGCAACAGATTCTTGATAACACCTCCCCTCAAAGCTGAGAAATTAATGTCTTTCATTCCCGCCTTGGATATAAGAAGTCCGCGCAACTCCCAAGAGACCTTTAGTTAAAAGTTCAGCCAATTGTTGATTTGTATCTATATAGACAGTCTCAAGCGTCTTTGCCTTTAGTTTTCCAAGACAAAATGATAATCAATCTCAACATGTTTGGTCTTGTCATGTTGAACAAGATGACGAGCAAGGAGAATGGCAGATTTATTATCACATAGACGTTGAAAGGTCCATAGAAAGAAATACCCAGTTCCTGGAGAATCCTGCAAACTCAAAGAACTTTATATATTCCTTGCACGAGAGCCCTGAATTCTGTATCCATGTTGGAGCGAGAGACAACATTTTATTTCTTGGTTCTCCAGGTCATCGGGTTCTATAGGCTTTGACATGGATGAAGACGAGGATTCCACGCAGCAGAAGACATGTAATGGAATCCTAACGATACTGACATAATCATTAAATGAAGTAATTGTGCATGGATTGCGTATGTGATTTCTTGGATCGCGGAGCAAGACGAGTCGAGCTGCTCAAGTGTGCAGCCCCTAGATGTATCCACGCAATCCTCGGCACATCATATCTCCTCCTTCTCGTTAACGAGCCCTGTTCAATCTCCGTCATCGTCATTACGTCGTCCTGATCGCATCGGGGATGGGGAGGGGGTGTCGGAGAAGGGAGAAGAAGGGGAAAAGGCCCCCGAACAATTCTGGCATGGATGAATTTCGTTCAGGGCTTTCCCCTATTTATACCAGGTGGGTATTTTCCATAAAAATCCTCCAAACTTAAGTATATCTTCCGAAGTCCAAAAGAACATTTCCGTGTGACCCTCTAGGCCCATGTATCAGTCTAATTAATGACTCTAGTGGCCCAATAATATTTATTGGCATTCTAAATTAATTAAGTATATCATCATATATATTAATTAATGTCAGAACGATTTAACCCAATTGATAGGTTGAGTTTCCAGCATGTGGGGTGCCAAGCTACACCTCGTTTTCTAGAAGATACAAAGGAGTGTGTATCGACACACTCATGGAACATGTTCGTCATCAGTTACCGTGTATGTACCATGTATGGACGACTTAGGGTATGATCAACTGTCAAACCCTAATCGATCATCCGAGTTAGTACTGATACATTTGGAAATCATTGGGGAACTCTTATCTGATAATTCACTTCCTTGGCCAAGGACTTCATTGCATCATCTTCCTTGAGCTTTAACCTCTTATATCGAGGGTAGACAATCCCATCTTGACCACTCAATTTTCTTCCTGAACTTCTTGATGTACTCAAACTAAAACCATTTAGAATCTCATGATTATAGGCTCGTTGGCCATAGTCAAAGTACAACGATCGGTCCACAAGACGTCTTTGGTGTTTCAGGTCTAAGTATCACTTGCACAACTGTAATGTGAATCGACCTGATTGACAGTTCGGTATAATACCATTTAGGGATTCATACGGATGAATTCAGTGAAATCTTCCACTAAAGAGCACCCACTATCTAATCAATTCAGTATCACACGTGCACTATAATGAATGTGTTCTATAAATAAACATGTAACGATATATGGAATGTGTGATTAGCTTGCCGGCCACCAGTATTTCCATCATAGGTAACCAGGTTGCCACATATAAGTGATCGATAACTAGTAGTGGACCACTAGTTGTCCACAAGAGGGAATAATATGAATCAGAATAAATTTCTAGCCTCAAAGGTTAATGACATTGTAAGTGAATACCAAGCCCAATCGTCCACTTCAAGTACCAGAACAATCTATGACCTGACTTCAACTGAGAGAGTATATGTTGATGCATAAATTGGTTAAGAATATAAACAGAATATGAGATATCCAGACAAGTGTAAGCAAAATAGATACATTTATGTGACAGTCATTGATAGGATATGGAATCAGTATTGCGATCAGTCTTATCAAGTTTAAGTTTATAATTTTTTCAATTAGTGTATGGAGATCTTGGCATTGAAGGTTACATTATTTTATCTACTACTTACAACATCTAGTAGAATGTAAATTTTTTTTTGCTGAGAGAAAGTGATAACACTAGATAATTGATACACTTGAATGCCTAAGAAATATTGAAGAGGATTTAAGCTCTTAATATCAAACAGGGAATGAAGTTGCTGATGAAATGTAGTGATAACAATGGTACCACTTCCAATAACGATAAGATAAGTTGTGCAGTCGACAAGGATGACAATATTTCCAGGCAAAATATTTTGATAGAAAATTGTATGGTCAGCATTGCATTGGTGATATGCAAGTGATCTCATTGCATGTGTAAACTTCTAGAACCAGGTTCAAGGAGATTATTTTAGACCAAAAAATGTTTTTATTAGATGATAAAATTGTATTGTGGGGACATCATAATCAGCATGTTTTTTCATAAAAACCTCCTCAAGTAAGCAACAATGTAGAAAAAATATTATTTTCATCATACTAAGGGTATTATAATAGCTTCCACTAAGTGTCATTAGTATGTTGGTGACACTTTCAATGACTACACCACAATTTGTCCTTGTCATTACTGTAGGACTCCTTAGGCTCGTAGGGTTTTTATGGCCTTTAACCACATATGTAGAAGTAGATGGGTACTGGTTGCTTGAGGATTCTTTCAGTCTTATTTCAGGCTTGACCAAGTAGGCTTAGTTCTCCACATTGTTTTGGCTGCTCAAGCATCTCTCTTCTTTGCAGACCTTGACTAAAGTATTTTCAAAGCAAATTTTGTATTTTCAGTTAAACAACAGGTTCAGGCATTTTCAAATTCAGTGAGAAATTGGTGAGATAAGGGTAAAACCAGCTATAAAATACATACTCCTGATCATAACGCATGAGGCTCATTAGCTTACTCCATAGCTGTACAGTGATCGTGGAGTAGACGCATAGACCAATCCACAAATATAACAAATATTTGATTCAACATCCCATTTTGATTATCATTGTCCATATAGGATTTACGCTTATGAAGAGTTATAGGGTACAGAACCAAGTAAAAAGTACTTCTTCACAACACTACTAGGTATAGTTTTTATCCATAGGAAGAGATGGTGTGTCATTTAGATGATGAGGTTGACCTCTAAGTCAAAGGCTAATATGGAACTACTTACTTCATTAATAGAGATTAGGACTTAATCTCCCTCATTTAAAAAGATATTGAACTCTGGTCCTGCTTAGATGGAACAATAACTACTTCAGTGTTTGGTTGACTAACTTAAAACAATAACAATATGAAACCTCAGGTTGAGTTACTGGATTCTATAAAACCAACAAATTTCCAAAAATGATTGGATTCTATAAAGTCTTTCATCTTTTTTTTTTCTTATGATGTCAGATTGATATCTCTCTCCAATCTATTTCACTAAACCCTACCTGCCTATTTGTTATGGTTTGCTAATTCAACCAAACTCGATGTCTTAACAGGGTCAACCAATCAAACAGTTTCCTTTCCATCTCCCCCTTCTTTAAGGATAGTGGACTCTAGTCCTTTGAACATGAGATACTTTAGGTGTGACTTTTGCATGGTAAGCTCAAGTATTTGTTAAGATCCCCATGGAGATCTAACAAAATCAAGAAATGGGACGCAAGATAGAGAGGAGAATAGGAGAGATGGAACATGTAAGAGAGAAGAAGAGAGAGCAATTGTTGAACAAACTCTCAAGAACTTATGAATCGGGAGTTCTTGCCCTCACGAAAGCCAGATCAGCTACTCATGCCAAGAAACCACAGGATGATCATTCATCAAAAGTCCCTCTAATGACCTTACAAGGGGGTATTTATAACCCTAAGATGTCAAGAATCGGTTATTTTGTCAGGGCTTCTAACAGCATCATTTCGCTAAAACTAATTAAAAACCCCAGGTTGGGTTGACAGACTATCCAGACCCAACCACAAATGTTCACCATACATGCTTTTAATTATCTGCTGACTTTTGACATTGGCTTTTGATTTGACCAATATGCATTATTCTTTTTCCAGATTGAATACTATCAATTTCAAACCAGGATCAAACAAACATTTTGGTGAAATTCTTCTCGACAAGAGATTTGTGATGGGGACAGTCCGGAAGATACTACACCTAGACACTTAAGGGCACCGGGGTGAAGAAGACTGCTCTCATCTATTCTTCGAGTGTTAAAAATGCGATCTGGCCGCACCACAATGATATTATTTTTTAGGGGTGCATACAAAAATAAATATTCCAGGTTTAACATTAATTTTTTTTGGGAAATGAAGAAACTATTAGATAACCGTAGAGTTTAGATCTTTAAACTTGAAGAACCTGAATGTAGAACATTCCGGAAAGCAAAATTGGCAGCATTTACAGAAATAGAAACAATCGGGATGCGGGATTCCAGCGACAGCCCCGACAAAAACACGGTTAGCCGAATACCTGTTAAAGCCCTGAAAATACACGTCTCTTTCTCTCTCTAACAGTGACTTGCCTTGACACGATGCGCTTTCACATGGCTGCCGCCTTCTTCGCCAGGTGCAGGCGATACTTCTGAGGATCATGAGAGTACGTCAGTGGATGAAAAATATTGAGAAATACATACATCATAGATCATGTGGATGCATGATACATCATAGTTAGAGAGAGATATTTATACTTTTTTATTTATCAAGTGGACTGTTCATCAGCTTTTATAGGCGAGGAGAGAGCATAAATGTCCCACTTACACACGGACCCTGCTCGCCCACGCCAAGGGAGCAGTGAAAGATATATATATATATCAGGATAACTCACTTGGAGGTGGCTTTTGACTTCATCGTTGGTGAGGCCGTCAACCTGTATCAGCTGTCTAATCTGGTTCGGAGTTGCAACTGGAACAAGGAAAATCAATGATGATCAGTTGATGAACTTTGGACGATAGAGGTTGACGTTATCTGACTACGTCAACCATCATTTTCACTAATTTCAATTAAAAATTCTCATTCACCTCAACGTCATCTACCTTCGTTGACGATGAAGAAAATTGGTCAACAATTGACTTGTGATGTCGACTCGATCATCGACAAACGTCAACCACTCATCATCGACACCAGTATTCATCATTACCCTTTGTTTCTGTCCTCACTAGTATGATAAGAGACGATGAAGGCGAAGCTTTGGATGATGATGGCGTCTTTCATCCGCAGACACTAAGTACAGCTAACAGCTTTAAGAAATCAAGGTCAGCTACCATATTATCATATACAGTGTATCTATAGTTATAGTTTCGGATCATCCTGGATGGGGAGGAAGGACGGGACGGGAAGAATTTTGTCCCGTCCTACGTCCGATGGTAGCTCAGGGACTAAGGACGGGACGGTTGTTCGTCCACCGAGAAAAAACCGTCCCATCAAATAATATCGGGACGGTTTTTCGTCCCGTCCAGTCCTTACGGGACAAATTTTCTTCCCGAAATTCGTCCTGGACGAAAAAGCACATTTTATAATTTCAATACATTATAATATATTATAATAGATTATAATATATTATAAATTGTCCTAGCAAGGCCATGTGGCAACATCTCAACCGTCGGATGTAAATCCGGCAGTTTTTCATCCAGATTCGTCCGTCCCTCGTCTGGAGACCTCCGAACGAATGATTTTTTGCCCCACGGGAGGAAAACCGTCCCGTCTGGTGGTCCCTGAGACGAATTTTCGTCCCTAACTTCGTCCGTATCCTCGGGACGAAAAAATCATCCTGTCCACGTCCCTGCACTATATCCATAGTGCGTGGAATGTTGGATGAGAAGGAAATTTGTTTGCCAAAACACAGGGTAATGACAAGTGATTAATGCTTGCCATACATTCGCAGGACAGAGGAAGAATGTACTAAACTTTCATCCACCGGTTTTTTTTCTTAGAAATTTAAAACTTCCATGAATAAGACCATTTATCGTTTTCCATTCCCGATGTCATACGGAATCGGGAAACAAAGGGTAATGACAGGTTATTAATGCTTGTCATATATTCACAGGAGGGGGGAAGAATGTACTAAATTTTCATTTAACGGGGTTTTTCTTAGAAATTTAAAACTTCCATGAATCAGACCGTTTATCATTTTCCATTCCCGATGTCATACGGAATCGGGAAACAAAGGGTAATGACAAGTGATTAATGCTTGTCATACATTCGATCGTACACTATAAGTTAATTAACTGAAAGTGTATATGGCATGCAAAGAATTTTAAATAATTGGGCATGTAAAAAATGAAATATTTTCTCACCGCGAAGGCCGCCGAGGCGGTGTATTGCGTCGACGAAGCGGCGGTGTAGCTCCGGCGACCAGCGCCGCCGCACTTTTCTTGATTGCCGCCGCGGCGCCGCCGGAAGAATCCGGAATCCCTCTTCTTCCTGGAATGCGATTTCGGAAAATATTCAGAGAATTTTCTACGATTTTTGAGAGTTTTCGAGAGGTTGATTGTTGTTGTACCTCTTCCGAAGATGGGGAATCGTTAGTCCAGAGGCGGACAGATCTCATCCATTGGATCTTCTCACGTCGATCTTCGTCCTCCTTTGGCATGATTCCTCCCTGCCTGATCCTCGCCAGTACCTCCTCCAGCGCTTCGATCGCTGATAAAAAAATGAACCAGTTTGAGTATAGAATTCGTTGGATTGGATGCATCGCCGAGATAAAGGAATTAACAACGTTTGATAATAGGCATCATCGGATAGGAAGGAGAAAATGATTTACAAGTAGTTGACGATCGTTGTCATTTGATCGAAACAGCTCGGATCCCAAGATGAACAATGAAAACTGGTCGATAAATGAATTCGTCGGACCGGATCTGATCGGATCAGTAGAGAATAAGGAATTTATAAAGTTGTATCGAAATCATCGAATCGGATCGGATCTCGATCGTAGAGACAAAAAGAATAAGACGGTTAGATAACTGATATTGTCGGAGCGGATCAGATCGCTGATAAAAAATCAAAACCGCTTGGTGACCAAAATTGTGGAGTCGGATCAGATCGCTGTCACTGAGAAGGAATGGAAAAGGTTTGATTATCGGAAGAAGTTAAAACCATTCGATGATCGAAGTCATCCCATCGGATGGCAGAGAAGGAGGAATTAAAAGCGTCGGATGAACGAAATCATCGCATCGGATGAAGATCTGATCCAAACATCAAACTTTTTAAATACGGTTCGATTATCGCAGAGAAAAAGGAATTTTAAAAAGTATGATGATCGAAATCGTCAGATTGTATCGCTGAGAGAAAAAATGAACGAAGTAAAATTTTATGATCGAAATTGTCAGACCGGATCGGACCGCTGAGGCAAACAGAAATCAAACCGTTGGACGATCGAAATCCTACGATATTATCGCAGTCAAAAAAAGAATATTAAGAAACAAGTTTGACTATCAAAGTCGTCGGACCGGATCGGAACGCTGAGGAAAAAGGAATCCAACACGTTTAAAACTCGAATCATCGAACCTGACCGCAGAGAATAATTTTTTTTAAAGTTAGATCGAAGTCACCGGTCAGACCGCCGAGAAAAAAAAGAATCCAAAACGTTCGACGAGCGAAACCGTCGGATCGGATCCCAAAGACAAAAATACAAAACGGACGTTACGCGATCCAAATCCTCAAAATCAGATCAGATCAGATCCTCAAATTGCACAATCAAAAAGGAATTCAAAAACCGTCGGACGACTAAAATCAAAAGAACAGACCGCGAGAGAGGAAAAAAAAGGTCAAAAATCAACGATCGAAATCGTCGTACCATGGCTGACGATGCAGAGACAGAGAGGGAGTTCCTTCCTGAAGATCTCGATCTTCCTGCGCTCATTCTCCAAGCTCCTCATATACTCCTCCACCATCTCCTCCTTCCTCCCTTCCACGCCGGCGGCGGCCAGCAGAACCTCCCCGAAGCTCTTCTCCTGCCTCGCCGGCAGCGGAAGGCTCAGCTCAAGCCCCATCTTCTCCATCGCCACTACCATATCTCTTCTTCTCTTGCTTTCTCTCTAGCGCAGCGCTCGGCCCTTTATATACTGTTGGAGAGTAGAGAGAGAAAAGAAGAGATAAGGTTAGAGAGAGAGAGGAGACGCGGCGTCGCGCCCCCGCCTCCTCAAGCCGCTTCTAGAGTGTCCTTTTCCCTCCGCACTCTCTCTCTCTCTTAACTGTTGACTTTCTCTCTCTGGAAACAGTGGCTGGTATTTGTCCTGTGAGAAAAATCTATCTCTTCTCCAGACATCGGGGTATATCAGCATATGCCTTTCTCTCTCTCTCTCTTATTGGACGTTAAATTGGCATTTATCTCTCTATTATTGCGCGGTCAAATACTACGTTCCCCACATCGTCGTCCTCTATTTCCATCAACGTCACTCTATCTCTCTCACTAGACTTAGGATGGGCATCTATCTCTCTAGTCTTTGTCCAGTAAAAGAATATGCTCGGTATATCATCACCATGTCGTTGCTGAAATCTCTCGATCTCTCTCACTAGAGTCTTAGAGTTTTACATCCATCTCTCTACTTACATCCACATTTCTCAGGCAAAAATGTCTTGATCTCTCTCACTAGACTTTAGAATTTCACATCTATCTCTCTATTTTTAGCTTTTAAAAGACTATTTTCAGTATATCACCATCCTCCATTTGCATCAACATGTATCAAGCAAAATCTCTAGATTTCTTTCCCTGTAATTTAGAGTTTCACACCTATCTCTCTGTATTTATCCTTTAAAATACTATGTTCCGTACAGAACCATCCTCTATTTACACCACATGTCTCAAGTAAAAATCTATCAATCTCTCTCACTAGATTTGTAGTTTTACATCTATCTCTCTATTTTTTTATCTTTTAAAAGAATACTTTCCTTACATCACCATTCTACATTTACATCAACATGTCTCAAGCAAAATCACAATGTATCTCTCACTAGACTTTAGAGTTTCACATCTATCTCTCTGATTTTTATCCCGACAAATAACATCCATCTCTCTACGTCACCATCCTCTATTTACATCCACATGTCTCAAGCAAAAATCTCTTCATCTCTCACAATAGACTTCAGAGTTTCACATCTATCTCTCTACTCTTTCTTCTGTTTAAGTATACATTCGGTCATCATGTCTTACTTTAAATCTCTCGATCTCTCTCACTAGAGTTTTAGATTTTCACATCGATCTATCTACTTTTATCATTTAAAATACTATGTTGCGCACATCACCGTCCTCTATTTCCATCATCATGTCTTAGTTAAAATCTCTTGATCTCTCTTCACCTTAGAGTTTCACATCTATTTCTCTATTTTTATCATTTAAAATACTATGCTCAGAATATCACCTTCCTCTATTTCCATCTACATGCCTCAAGCAAAATCTCCAGATATATCTCACTAGACATTAATTTTCACATCTATCTCTCCACGATCAACATCCCCAAACATTAGGGTTCACATCTACCTCTCTACTTTTATCATTTACGATCCCATGTTCAGTACGTCGCCATCCTCTATTTCCATCAACATGTCTCAAGCGAAGCCTGCATCTATCTCTCCACTAGACATAAGTCTAAAGCAAAATCTTTGTATCTATCTCTCTATTAAACGTACGGACAAAGATCCAGCAACCTACATCACCATGACGTACTTGCATGGGAATATCCAAATCCAAATCCGTCCATCTCTCTCACTAGGCACAGAAGTTCCACGTTGAGTTTCATCTCTCTCTCTAGATCATCCATCCGAGGACCGTACGTTAATCTAGAAAGAGACATGGTATCTTATATAATGTCTAGTGGGAGAGATCCGTGACAGAGGTCTATGTCGCATGGCGCAGGGGGGATGAACGAGGAGACAGCGGGCGACGTGGCCAGCTGCCATCTCACCACGTGGGACCGGATAAGATGTGTTACGGCTTTCCGTACGCCGCCAAAACAGGCCGTACCACAGATTATCCGAATATAAAATCTCACCCTAAGTTCTCTGAATATAAAGTCTCACCGAAAGTTCTGGATCTATCGAGAAGACCGATCCAACGGTCCAGATCGCATGATCGAACTGGATCTCGATCTGATTCCATAGATGCCAACGGCTGGATCTTAACTGCCTATAGTGCGGATGACGGATGACAGATAGTCGTCATCTAGATGACTGTTCTGACCAGTTAGACCCTCTCCGAGGACGCCAACCAAGGGGATCAAGCCAATCAGCAAAGCAATTCTCGAGGCCGCCTGGCTGAGAGCACCTGGAGTTCCGTCATTAGCCATCACTCGTCACTCCGTGATGATAGAAATACAAAATAAAGCAGTACAAAACATTTTATAAATGGGTTAAATACAAAATATTTTATATTTTGCCACGGATAAATGACTGACTGTGACTGATGACGGAACGGTGACAATGAGGAAATGTGGACTGATAATAATTGCCGTCCCTACTTGGTGGGTCGGTAGGGTTGGTGGGGCCGCTTAGCAGAATAGGTTAAGGTATCCAATCAAAGAGCACAATGTGGGGCTATTTTATTTTTTAAAAACTTAGGTGTGCCTCATCAATCCATTTGATCAATTGTATGGCCCAAATCTTCCATTGATCCCCACCTCTAATCAGATCTAGAGTGGACCAGGCAGCTATCTGAGAAGTTTTGACTGGATTTAATTTGGAGGTCCATAGATCTAAAGTTTTGATCATAATGTTCTGGCCTTTAATAATTTGTGAGATGATGTTCTTAATCTGGAAGGTTGTTTGAACTGATGGGATTTTTACAATACTTTCCAAGTGATAGATAGAATAGTAATATCTAGTACCACTTCAAAGTAAGTTTGGTATCTGACGCGAGCTGACTCAGGCTCATTTCTCTAGGTGATGTATAAGATTTTTTTAACTATAGATATAATTAGATAGATATTCCTGGATCCAGTGTTCTTTCTAAATGATCGTCAGCTTAGACTTGCTGCTATGATCAACCCATGGGCCATTTTCCTATCTATTGTCTACTGTCAAATGTACGGTGCAAATGACCTCCATTGAACAAATTATTAAAACGAAGTCCACATATCCTAAAATTTAACTATTCAACCCCCCTAGACAAGTCAAGCGCCTTGTTTTTTTATTTCTTGACTTCTAAAAATATAATAATAGAATTTGATTAGCATACTTCCTTCCCTGATTGTCAAAATTTCACTATATCTCCACCTTGATCAGAAAATTGAAAATTGAATTACATACATAGATGTTTGAAATCAACAGAACTTTTGATTTCTTCACATTTCCAAATTATAAAATGAGTTTAAGATTGACATGGTAACTCGGCGAAGGAGAAAGAAAAGGAAGTTTACATTTTGGTGGTGATTATGATTTGTTTTGAGTTCCATATAAAGAATGGGATTGAGATAGGGATCGGCAAAGAGATTAACAGTATTGTTTATATTCAGAGATTAAGATTTAAAAGAAACAATCTGAGACTGATATAATTATCAAGCTAGGACAAACTTCCTACTGGAAGAGTGAAATTCTGATTGTGAGCTATGTCAGATTGACACTGGTAGAAGGAATTGAGAGTGAAAGATAATAACAGTAATTTTTTGATGTAGATTAAATAGAATGTAAAACAAATGTTTATGAACGCCAAGTACAATATAAATGTCAACATTAGGCCGAAGACTATGCTCAGTGTACAAATGAGAAACATAGATTAGTGTACAAACCAGTAGTTCTGAATGGAGTAGGGAGGGTTCACCCGATCAAGTGGTTATTATAGAAGATTCTAGAAGCCAGCTACCTAATCTGAAATTCAGGCTTAGTCTAATCAAAGCACCTTATCGCTAACTTAGACGGGCTCGTCACCGTGCTGACTGCTTCTACTGCTCAATCCTCAAAGCCAATTTTGTCGAAGAACCCTCTACATACTACATTATTCTACAAAACAACAAAAACTATGACCCGAAGGATCAATCCTCTCAATCCCCAAAGCCTATTCTAGGGCCAATATTGACAGGAAAGATGGGATCAATCAAGTGAGAACAAATCAAAATGTGAGGTCTTCTAAAGTGATCTTTGACGGTCTTATAGACTAAGTTGAAGAAGAAGAAGAAGAAGAAGAAGAAGGACCTCAGATTCGACGTTGCTTGCGGCGGCGGCAGCCGTTGTGGGCCAGTCGAGTGACGTCCTGGAGCTGAAGAATTCTAGATTGATCTGCATAGCTAGAGCCTTCCTTCCAGCCCAACACAGCCTCCTTCTTCTTCTTGAAGAAAGCTAGACCGTTGATCTTGATCACGGCGGGGCCGAGATTGACCGCAGTTCGTGCGACGTGCTCGGCGGTGGCATCGCAGGCGTAGCGGGAGGACTTACCCTGGCCAAGAGACCCCGCCGAGGCCCCGAACTTCTTGTTCCCCTTGGAATCCGTCACGGTGACAAAGGAGTTGTTGCGCATGATCCTCATATGAACAATGTCGTGCTTTTCATCTCCTCTGCTCTGCTCTAGAACATCTGCGCAGATCCAGACAAGACATGAGTATGAAAAAACTTGAATCCAAGGAGAAGAACAGATAGAACAGGAGGGAATGAGGGGAATTCTAGTCTCTAGCATGAAACCTGCGATGATTTGAAGATGAACTCACGCAGATCGAAGAAGAAGAATTGATTTAATCATTGAAAAAGATGGGCATTGTTTCTGGTAGAGGAGGAAATGAGGGGGATTCTAGTTTCTAGCATGAAACCTGCGATGATTTGAGGATGAACTCACGCAGATCAAAGAAGAAGAATTGATTGAATCGTTGAAAACGATGGGAATTGTTTCTAGTAGGAGGAAATGAGGGGAATTCTAGTTTCTAGCATGAAACCTGCGATGATTTGAGGATGAACTCACGCAGATCAAAGAAGAAGAATTGATTGAATCATTGAAAATGATGGTTATTGTTTACGATAGCACGAAACATGCGTTAATAATAGGATGAACAAGCACGGGGAAGGAGAAGAACTGATAGAACTGAAGAAATCAGGACACGAGTGAAAGAGAGGAGAAGAGATGGTAAAAGGGATAAATTTTAAATAATGAAGCAAACATTTGCGGTTTAAATGCTCAGGAACTTTTCATTAGGACAAGATGTTAAGCATATTTCGATCATTTGTACAAACTGGACCGAAAGAGAGGAATCGATACAATCGTGGGGAACCGACGGAAAAATCTCTCGGGGCCAAAATCTAGAATTATCTGATGATGAGAAAACGTGGAATGAATGAGAAAATTAATCAAATCGAGGAAAAAAGTGGAAGAATTATTCGTTCAGAAAGTCTAGGATAATCAGGAGATGAAAAACCGCGAATGATGGAGAAAACATAGTCAAATCGGGGAATACAAAAGGTCGAATAATTCGCGCACAAGATGTAGGATAACCTGATGCTGAATAAAATCGGAAGAACAACAATAATTAACCAATTCGGTGAAAACGACGCAAAATTCCCTCGCGCACAAAATCTACGAGAATATGATGACGAACAAAAGCGGAGCGAATAAGAGAAATTTGTCAAATCGGGGGATACAAAGGAGGCATTCTACGCGCACAAAATCTAGGAGAATGTGATATGAGTAAAAGCGGAAAGAATAAGAAGACTTTATCAAATCGGAGAAAACGATGGAAGATTTTCTGGCACACAAATCTAAGGCGGAATGAATAAGAAGCCCTAATCAAATCGGTCAAAGTGATGAAGAATTTTCTTGCGCACAAAATGTACGATAATCTGATGACGAGTAAAAGCGGAATGAATAAGAAGCCTTAATCAAATCGGTCGAAATGAAAGAGAATTTGCTCGCGCACAAAATATACGATAATTTAACGACGAACAAAAGCGGAATAAGTTAGAAGCCTTAATCAAATCGGCGAAAATGAAGGAAAATTTTATCGCGCTCTAAATCTACGATAATCCGACGACGAACAAAGGCGGAATAAGTAAGAAGCCGAATAAAAATCGGTGAAAATGAAGGAAAGTTTTGTCGCGCACAAAATCTACGATAATCTGACGACGAACAAAAGCGGAAAAAGTAAGAAGCCTCAATCAAATCGGTCAAAATGAAGGAATTTTTTCTCGCGCACAAATTCTACAGCAATCTAAAAACGAAAAAGCGCGGATTGAATAAGAAGAAAAAATGATCAGATTTTAAAATCTCGGTACCTGCGACGAACTGGCGATCAACACGACGAAACGCAGCAGATCGGTTATCCGACGTAGAAGAGCTGAAGAAGCGGCTCCGAAGCCCGGCCATGACGCTCCGCCGGGCCATTGCTGCTGCCATCTTCGCACAATGCTAGTAGCTACAAGTCGGAGGAAAGAAGTAGAATAGAAAATACGAGGATGAAGATCTAGGGCTGATGGGCGAATCTCAGCCGTCCGATTCTCGATGGACGAACTGTGAATTTCATTTATAACCTTATCATAGTTTGTTCTAAATATGGTTCCGGATCGTCCGGGACGTGCACGATGGACGGGACGGGACGAATGTCGACACGTCAGACGTCCGGAATCAGATCAGGGACGCGGACGGGACGGTTTTTTCATAGCAGGACGAAAAGATCGTCCGTCCACATCCCGACTTTGCCAGTTTCGTCGAGAAAAACCGTCCCCTCCCTGGTCCCGGATGAAATATCCAATTAAATAGTTCCATGGTCTGATTGAATTAATATGGATTTTTCTAAGTTTTTAGGGAAATGTGGAGGAGAGAGAAAGCAGAGTGACGTATGTGTAATTACTTTTGGGTGTCATCAGTTTGGGCGCACGAAAAAAACAGGGACTTTGATGCAAAATGTCAAGGAATTGATATAGCGATGCCACGTGGTAAGATCTCAACCGTCGGAAGCGAATCCGACTGATTTTCATCCATATCTTACTGTCCATCGTCTGAGACCTCCGGACGAGATGGATTTTTCATCCGGCGAATCGAAAACACCATAACATCTGTTCGTACCACGACGAATTTCCATCCCGATTTTCATCCAACCTCGCAGATGGGCTGATTTTTTCGTCTTGGGATGAAAAAAATGTTCACCCCACGTCCCTGCACTATATTTGTTTATGTAAGATGTCTTCTCATCATCTTTCTAATGTGATTTTTTATCTTTGAAGCAGTTAATCTTTATCCCAACAGGATCATTTTAGGAACTTTTTGCTAGGTTGTATAATTGTGAAGGAAGTTGATTCTGTGATTTCTCTGCTTTGACCTCATTGTTATGTAATTTAAATCTAATTTAAATTCCCATGATACCCTTTTCAATAATTGATAGAATCATCCTTTGTAGAAATCCCTACAATGAATAGCAAATTTGAACTTGGTTGCAGTAGTTAGGTTCAGAGTCATTGAAGATACCACAAATATCCACTAGCTAGTGCATGACATGATTGTATTTCAAAAGTACTTTCATGCCCGTTAATATAAGTATTTATTGCTGGAGATTTTGGTCCAAAGTCCAATCTGATTTGATCAAACCAAGACTACCAAACTGCCATTTATGAGAAGACCAGTGAGCTAGTTGAAATTTGGTATGAGGGTCAAAACAGACTAAGTACTAGAAATATGCAAAATAAAATATTAGGTATTTTACTTTAATTTTTTAAAAATATAATGAAGATCCACATCCTTGCTTGCCTCGCCCCTCCATACATGCTTCCCATTCTTAGTTCATGTTCGCTTATTCTCACATTCGTGTATAACTTTCTCCATTGTGCACCCCCATTTCCCATTCCCCCATTGCCTAATAGATATTATATGATTGTCAAGCTAACCACACGACCATGTTATCTTTAAGTATATTAAAATAAATATGATATTTCATTATTATATGGGATGATGTTTATAATGAAGGCCATTTATACACGTAATGACTTATTGAATTATGACTAGATCATTACACAATGATCACTAGTCATTAAGCATGTATTTTAGATATTTCTATTTGATAAAGAATCAAGATGACCATTAAAACATCTGGATGTAACTACAGCAATATCAGATAGGCAATTTCACCATAACTTTTGCTATAGAGTTCAAATCAAGCTGATTTTTGTTTCATTCGATTTGGAAGGCCTTAATCCGTAGGAATTGACTACAAAATCATCTCAAACCGAGCAATATAGCTTCAAATCAAGGGGATTGAAGTTCCAAGGTAAGTTTTTTTTTCACAATTTAAATCTTCAGTATCTATCGATTTAGAGATAAAAAATATACAAAATTGAGGCTTCATCTGTTCGTCTCGACAAGGTGGGACGACTCGTACTAATTTTTTTGACATTTCCTTTTAAAATTTTAGAATTTTTTATGTTTTGAATTGTTCTTGCTGTGAAAATTCCATGCCTTGCAATCCGATGCGGGCCGTAGAACCTGAGCTACCTCCCGGCTGGCCGACTGACGCGTCAAACGCATCAGCAGGCTAGCATAGCATCGTTCTAGACGTAGTTGAATCGGCGTCCATCCCATCTGACGTGGTGCCCATGTCAAGTGAGCATCACTCGGCCACGTCAGCGACGGGATTTGTCTAGGCCAAGGAATCCGATAGCCTGGACGAATCCAACGGCTCTCGTTTAATTAAAAAAATAAAAACAATAAAAATAAAAACCAAAACACACAATGATGTGCCAACGCAAACATTAAATGTTTTCGGGAGCGGGAGCGGAGCAATCAGTGGGCCCATCGTGACCCTCGTGACCCCCACGTGTCGCGACCGCGACAGTTCAAACGATGGACCCGTGGACCCTTGCCCCAATGGTCTAAAATTTGAGCCGTTGGTATTAAATGCCATGTTGGATTCTAGAGGCCTTGACATGGATGAATGAATGAAAAACGATTCGCAGCGTAAGACTTGAACGAATCGAACGGCATCAAGAAAAACATTAAATGAAGTACCTTTCCATGGATCGCATATGTGATTCCTCGGATCCCAGAGTGAGACAAGTCGAGATGCTCATGTGTGTAGCCTCTAGACGTATCCACGCGATCCTCGGCATGTCAAATCTCTTCCTTCTCATTGACGAGCCCGGTTCTACCTCCACCGTCGTCGTTACGCCATTCCCGTCGCATCGGACATGGAGAGGGGGTGTGGGGAGAGTGGAGAAGATGGGGAAGGCCCCTGAACAATTCTTGTTTGAGTGAATTTCGTTCAAGGCCTTCTCCTATTCATACTAAGTGGGCATTTTTCTTAAAAACCTCCGAAATCTATGTATATCTTCTGACGCCCAAAAGACCATCTGCGTGTGACCCTCTAGGCTGATGTATCAGTCTAGTTAACGACTCCAACAACCCAATAACCTTTATTGGCCTTCCAAATGAATTAACTATATTATCATATACATTAATTAATGTCGGATCGATTTAACCCAATTGATAGTTTGAGTCTCCAACACGTGGGGTGCCAAGCTACACACTGGCGGAACTTGTTCGTCATTAGTTACCATGTATGTATAATCCCTCATCCACTTGATGCTCCTTGAACGACTTAGGGTATGGTCAATTGTCAAACCCTAATCGATCATCCGAGTTAGTACTTATGCATTCGGAAATCATCGGAGAACTCTTCTACGATAATTCGCTGCCTTGGCCAAGGACTTCATTGCATC
Source organism: Wolffia australiana (assembly GCF_029677425.1). Classification (NCBI taxonomy): domain Eukaryota; kingdom Viridiplantae; phylum Streptophyta; class Magnoliopsida; order Alismatales; family Araceae; genus Wolffia; species Wolffia australiana. The sequence goes on from NC_135848.1 coordinate 801,705, forward strand.
ATCTTCCATGAGCTGTCACCTCTTATATCGAGGGTGGATGATCCCATCTTGACCACTCAGTTGTCTTCCTGAACTTCTTGATGTACTTGAACTAAAACCATTTAGAATCCCATGATTAGAGACTCGTTGACCATAGCCAAAGTACAACCATCTGTCCACAAGATGTCTTTGGTGTCTCAAGTCTAAGCACCACTTCCACAAACGTGATGTGAATCAACCTGATTGACAGTTTGGTACAATACCATTTAGGGATTCGTACAAATCAGTTCAGTGAACTCTTTCCACTAAAGAGCACCCACTATCTATCCTTAGTGTCTCCACACTAATGGCTACGAGACCAGCCATACTCATCATATGAGTGAGGCTAGATAGTGTTATTCTATTCGGATACTTCGATGTCCTTATCACATATCCTTTGAATAAGAATGTTTAAAACACGTGCTTAAAGACTAGTGATCTCTATATTACGATGTCATCATAATTCACTAAGTTTGATCATGTGTTCACGAACTTTAGTATAAGCATCACACGTGCACAATAATGAATATGTTCTATTAATGAACATGGAACGAGATGTGGAATGTGTGATTTGCTTGCATGCCACATATATTTCCATCATGCTAGCGTCTCATTAAATACAAATATTCCTCTAGGTCAACATGAGAATGATGTGTCCGACACAACGGTGCATGTCCACTTAAATATCTAGATGGATCAACCGTTAACCGTTCGATCGACCACATCATCAACCTTGCTAGACTCTACTAATGGGCCCGACAACGCATTAATTGAGTTCAACTTACCGGCCCAGCCACCATTTTTGAAATTCCTTTTTTAAATCCACCGCTAGATGCAAACAAACACATCCAAATGAACGACTGTCAAGGAGCCACGTTTACTGCAAAGTCGATCAGACCCCTTGACTCGACCAACCCGAGCCTATTCGACATGGCCGAGCCTGGCTGAGTCGACTTGGATGCTTTGGTTTGGGTCGATCATGCTACCCCGACCGATCCGGTCCGGGTCGACCTGATCAAACTGGTCGAGTGCGACCCGACCGATTTTGGCCAGGTCAACCTCATCGACTCACCTGGGACCAAGCCTGTCAACCCGGTCAACTCTATTGGGGTCGACCTGATTGACTCGGCTGAGTCTGACTGGGTTGACCCTATCGACCTCGCCGAGTAAGGTCGGGTCGACTCGGCCGAGTTAGGCGGGGTCAACCTGGTCGACTTGGCGGACTCTGGCCAGGTCAACCCGATCACTCTGGCTGAGTCAGGCTCAACTGACTCGGCTGACTCAGGCTCAGTCGATCCAATCGTCTTAGCTGATCCAGAATGGGATGACCCGATCAACTCGGTCGAGTCAGCCCAAGTCAACCTGGCTAAGTTTGGCCAAGTCCACTTCGTTGACTTGGCTGACTCAAACCATGTTGATCTGGTCGACCTGATCAAATTGCCCGGGCCTGACCTTGTCGATCCGACCTGCCCTGACTGAGTTGGCTTGCTCGAATCGGCTGACACAGACCAGGAAGCCTCGATTGCATTGGGCGACCCCAAACCGGGTGAATTGTTCGACCCCAATTGAATTGACCTGGCCAAAACAACCGAGTCCAATATGACCGTATATACAAATCGACAACATTGATGATATGGGCAACAAGGGTTGCTGGACCTACACAAACAACTATTGCACAACCACTCCCGAAGTCTATACTTCCCCCTAATTATTATGACATGACCCTGATGCGAGGTTATGACGAATCTAAGGGTGTGTGCCTTGTTGCATTCACCAAAGAGGAGGTTACGAGAATGGCCACACCATTCGCCTACACCTTGATAGGGAAATTCACTACTAAGCGTCCGCTTATAGACGATATCACTCGGATATATCTAGCACCTGGGCACTTTATCGGACAGGTGGTCATCAGAGCGTGCAGCCATCAGAGTGTCTATATCCGCTTCCAACTGGAAGTCAATTTTAGGAAAGCTTGGAGGCGTACCACCAGGAATATTAACCGATCCATCATGCATACGTACCGATGGACTATAGAGCAATCGAGCACCTCACGTGATCATAACCCCCATTCTGTCCTAGTGTGGATAGGCTTCTTAGGCCTACGACCCCATCTCTTCACACCCACTGCATTGGAGTCATTAGCCAGTGTTGCAGGAATATTTATACGTCTTGAGAAAGAGTTACATCTGTTTAATCGTCTAGGATACGTGCGAGTTTGTGTGGAGATCAACCTATTAGCCCTTATCCGTCGCATGATTCTTATAAGGAATGGGGATAAGATGATTCACCAAACCATAGTGTATGAGAATCTCCCACAATTCTCTACACACTTTTGGGACACGCCATTCACATGTGTCAACAAAAAGGGACACATGCCACTTCAGCCCCCTAGATGGACTACCTCCCCCCATTGCCCTACGATGATTATATAGTAGAGGCGAAAGTCATTACCCAAGGGCGCCGCCCTAACCTATTGCACGATCGACCCCCTCACCTTAGGTTGTATCGAGTGGTTCACCCTCCCTAGCCTAGGATCCCATGTTAGCCAAACCTATTTCGGTTTGACCTACTCCTACAACGGCACACTGGGCGAAGAAGGGTGCTGATAAGCGTCCCAAACCTACGGCACAAGATGCCCATCTACTAGCCCCTTATTAGGCAAAAGGAAAGAGGTTCAGTCTTCTACATTGACCTTAAATGCCTTTGCTCTTTTAGAGATAGCGGATGGATCTGATACTCATGGCCGCATTGATGTAGGGGTGAGTCGTGTTAGTGCCCCACATGTTGCCTGACTTCCCCTTCCCCTTGTCCCTCGTAACATATGATAACACTCTAAATTCAGTCTTTACTTCATACTATTAGCACAACTTTATGCATTTAAAGTGCTTAAAATGGAGTTGTTATCATATATTTACATATATTTAATTTTTCCAAGTGATTTCTGATTTTTATCTAATTTTCTGGGATTTATTTAAGCTTGAAATAATTATTTTAAATGAAAATGGCAGGTTTAAAATTTATTTTTGATGTTAATTAATGTGGGGACGAATAGCTGAATTTTCTAGAATTTTCTAAAACTTTATTAGAATTTTTGGGAATTTATTCGAGGAAGAAATGAATTGTTAACTAGGAAAGTTTTATTTATATGGAAAATATGAGTATTTAAGAAATTTCAAAAGTAAAAGGGGTTTTTCTTAAAGTTTTGTTGTAATTATGCCCTTAAAACAACTCTCGGCCGTGGCTGTAAGCAGTTAAAATAGTTACTAGGTTTTATTGTAATTAATAAACAATTTTTCAATAGTTTTTATGAGAAAAAGGACGAGAGAGAAAGCAAAAAGGATATATACAAAATATTTTTTGAGTGGCGTCCGTTTGCACGCCACCGTTTTATGAAGGACTTTAGTGCAAAATTTTAGGCATGTCTCTCTCCGGGAGGTAAGTTCACCTCCCGTGCTATGCATGCAAAGTGCATGCACAGGAGGTGACGTGGCACCGTTTGAATGGTTTAAATTCTGAAGAGCGTACAACTACATGCAAAATGCGTAGTATCATGTCATTTTTATTATTTTTTTCTTTATTTTGATTCAACGACCAAGGGTACGTGGCGCTCAGATATTCAACCCAAAATATGGATTCAAATTGCGCCAGCCAATCCACACTCGACACATCATGGCGTGTGGAAGAATTAAATTAATAAATAAATGGATTTAAATCCAATGGCTAAAATTGATTTAAATTCATTTATTAATAACTTTTGGTCCTGAAGTCCGATTGAGATGATTTTTTATGAAATTTCTCGTCTTGACCTCCTCTTTCTATATGTATGGTTGGATCATTCAAATCATGCCTACATTGATAGGTAAAATTTAATTATCAAATGGGGGTAAAATGGTAATTTTCACAATGTAACATAAGTATAAAAGCTGAATTTTGAGAGGGGGAGCTCATTCTTGATGGTGCTCTATCACAGTTGCAAGGCAGAGAGGAGCTCCAGCTTGGATCAACCTATTTGGTACTTTTTCCTTCTTTGTATTTGAAATTTTAGTGTATTTTGGATGATGTTAGTTTAATTTCGTGATTGTTCTTCTTGATTCTGGTATAAACTTCTAAATCACTTGGCTTTTTTTTTTGGCAAAAAACACGGTGCCGGGTACGGCCAACCCTGGGGTTGTGCCCATAGACCGATCCATCCGTGCCCTGGACACCACCCAAGGGGATTTTATTTATAAAGGGAAGGGTTTATCAACGTTTATAGGCGTGGAGCGTGTATAAATATCCCAATTACACTCGGATACCACTCGTCCACGCCCATGTGCAGAAAAGAAAATGATACATAAGTGATACCTGGCAGGTGCTCAGAGAAGTGCTCGCATCGACGTCTCACCGGAGCCCCCCTAGTGACGATGGTGGAGCAGTGTTGGAGTTGTCCTCGCCTCCGACAAGTGGCAACTATGGGGTGCGTGGCGAGGCTCCATTTGAGGCGGTCTTAGTTCACCCCGCTAGTGTGAGATGATACGGCTTCGGATTAGGCGGAAGGATGAGCGCTCCCACCTCGAGTGTTCCACGCAATTTGCTAATCCCGCGGGCCTGCTGGCGAGAGTATGCGATGCGTGCGGACAGTCGGCAAGACGAGACGGTCGACGCGATGGCAGCCCCTAGCTGGTGGAGGGAGCGCCTACCAAGAAAGGAAAAAAGAAGAAGGGGTGCGGGCTTATACCGCGTGGTTGGCGAGGGCATCTGATATCGGGTTGCCTTCTCGTAATTGATGATGAACGCTAATTGTGCGAGGTCGGCACCGCACGATGTCCTGCCATATATGGCGTAGTCTCCACTGGGAGCATGCACCTGCACGGAGTATGTCAACTAACACTTGTGAGTCAGATTCTACGATGATATTATGAAGGTTTCGTTCCTCACAGAGGAGTGAACCATCACGTATCACCGTAGCTTCGGCTATTGTATTAGTTTGGATGCCATAGAAAGAGGAAAAACCAAAGAGAATACTCCCTATATGATCACGGAGGATACCCCCTCCCCCTGCTGGCCTCGGGGTCCCTTTAGCCGCGCCATCCACATTCAATTTGAAGATGCCGATTGGAGGTGGGTACCATCAGACAACCTTTAGCTGAATGCGGATAGGGGTAGGGATCATCGGAATGCCCAAAGAACGAAGGAACTCGCACACGGGTGCTGAGTTGCACACGCGGGGAGGGATGAGATGATAGATGCGCCGTATCCATAACTTGACGTGTCGCATGATATCCACGACACGCATGGGCAAACATACAAAATGAGAAGAATTTCGCCCTTTCCATATCTCCCTTAGTAAATAAGCTATGGTGATGTGTAGGATGAGGCTCCGTTTCGAGCATGTTGGCGAGAGAAAAACCTTGCCAAAAAACTCGAACGGGGTCAGTGGAGTATGAAGGAGTGGGCGCCAATGATGTGTGATTTGGCGCTAGCAGTCTAAGGCTGTCTCACTATGGAAAAAAAGATGTGCCACTGTCTCAGTGTGTGGGAATGTGGGACAACAGTGGCAATGAGAGCGGAGAGAGTGACCAATACGGATCACTTGATCGTCAGTTGGAAGGCCACAATGTAAGAGTCTCCAGAGGAAAAAGGTGATGCGAGTAAGGATCGCCGGATGTCATATGCAGCGACCCCAGTGCTGGATGGGGGCTTTCTCACGAAAATGCTCCCAAGAAGACCTACACGAGTAGGCACCATCGAGTGTGAGCATCCAAATGGCGCAGTCGGGAGTCGATCCCATTGGGGCAGTCTGGACCGCAGATAACGTGGTTGAAGAGAGCACATGCTGCTCCCATAGGTATTGCGTGTTGCCCAATTACAGATGGGCAACTGTGAGTCGCACTTGCTGTGGCACAAATTGTGGGTGGCGGGCAAACGGCTCATCAGCATGCCAGGTATCAAACCAGGCACTAATCTCTCTGCGACCAATATGTCAACGGGTAACCTGAGCGATCTCAAGCCAGTGGCGCTTCTATCTCTCGACTGGCCCACTCGCCATACTTGGCTGAAATAAAGTTGCCCACTAGGGAGTGTATGGTGCGCATACGCCATACGAGCTTCTTTTGAAGCATGTCCTAGACGTCCGTGAGGCGTCTAATCCCTAGACCCCCTCGGTCGTCACCCGACATGCTTTCTCCCAAGAAACCCAGTGATGGCGACTCTCTCCCTCGAGGTGATCGGACCATAAGAAGCGTGCACATAGCTGTTCCACTGAGCGAGGACTGTAAGAGATAGTGAGTGGACCGCGAGGATGTGTAGCAGGATACTCATGAGGACATGTCGAATAAGTTGGATACGTCCTCCATGGGATAGGAAACGAAGTTTCCATTCCTCTAGCTTCTTTTTAAGTTTGCCCAACAAGGCATCAAAGTAATGTTGCCTAGTGGGCCCTAGAAAGATAGGGCATCCAAGATAGTCGAAGAGGAGGCATCCTCGTGAGTAGCGGGTATAGTGCTGGAGTATCTCAGAGCGCTTTATAGTGGTGGAAGAACCACCTATGAAGCTGCTCTTCGAGGCATTGACGAACTGGCTCGAAGCTTGCTCGTATGCTGTAAGGACACTCATAAATCCCTTAATGGATCTTTTCGATCCATTGAGGAAGATGATGACATCATCGGCAAATACAGAGTCCGAGAGAATTGGGCAGCCCCTTTTCGTAAAATACAGTTGGATGAGGTCGTGGTCGATCGCTTGTGTGAGTGATCGACTGAATACCTCCTCCATCAATATAAAAAGGGTGGGCGAGATAGGATCACCTTGCCTTAGACCTCTCGTGGTTGTGAAGAAACCACTGGAGTTTCCCTCCATCAGGAGAGAGTAATGATTCTCTCTAATGCAGGCATCGATAAGATTGATGAACGCATTTGTGAATCCAAAGCGCCTCAACACTTCGGTAAGGAAGTTCCGCTCAACTCGATCAAGGGCCTTCTCCATATTTAGTTTGATGATGACATTTGAGACCCGAATATGAGCGTCTAAGGACTAGGCTAGCTCTTGAACGAGCATGATATTGTCATGGATCTGTTGACCCTTCACAAAACCACACTATTCAGGCGAGATAAGGCTATCAAGGAAGTTCCCTAGTCAATTTATAATGATTTTGGATGCAACTTTGTAGCAAACATTACAAAGACTAATGGGGCAAAAGTCCCTAAAGGTAGTTGGGGTGTCCACTTTTGGAATGAGCACCATGAAAGTGGATTTCCAACTTCGAGGGAAAACTTTTCGCGAAAACGCTTTCTTGATGGCAAGCACTAAATCTGTGCCTACTATATCCCAACATGTAGTATAAAATTCCACTGAGAACCCATCCGGTCCCGGAGCCTTGTTCTTAGCAAAAGAAAAGACAACCTCCTTGATCTCTGCTCGAGTAGGAAAGGCTGTGAGGAGGGCATTTTCTTGGTCGGTCACCAAGTGAGGGATAGATGCAAGGAGGTCCTTGTTCACAACAGTTGGTTGTGAGGATAGGAGTGATCGATAAAACTCCACTCCTGTGCCTGCTAGCTGGGCAGGGTCCTAATCGTACGTCTCTAATAGGGTCGTATAATTAGGACGGGCTCTGTGACGAATCGAGGCGTGAAAGAAACATGTGTTTCTATCACCTTCTCTCAGCCATTGGACATGTGATTTCTGGAGATAGAAAATCTCTTGACACCGCATATCGTCCCCAAGCTTTTCCCTAAGTTGAAGCTGGCGCTCTCCTACGTCGTCCGTCCAAACATCTTGCAACTATCTTTCGACAACAGCTAGTTCTTTCTTGATTGATTTGACAGGTGTATGTATGTTTTTGAAGACATGTTGATTCCACCATTTCAAGTGGAACTTGAGATTCCTCAGTCAATAACTGAAGTTCTCCATAGGTGATGTCGAGATCGTTCCATGCAAATGGCTGTGTACAAAATGATGGAAGTTGTTGTGCTCTAACCACATGGCTTGGAAGCTGAATGGAGGGCGACGGACTCGATTACTGAAGTCTGAAAAAAGGAGGATCAGTGAATGGTCCGAGTAATATCTCGATAGGATCTCAACCATGATGGTGCACTGCATCAGTGCAGTGCGATTTATAAAACAACGATCGATCTATTCGTACATACGCGCATCTGCTTGACGTCCATTACACCAAGTCCACTTCTCCCCGATGTTGGGAGGCTCCACAAGTGATGTCTGGTGAATGAAGTCATTGAACGCTTGCATAGATTGCGATCTGGGGGGGCGACCTCCCTGGCGTTCTCTGACTCCCATATGTAGTTGAAGTCCCTAGCTAGAAACCAAGGGAGATCAACAAGTCGTGAGTGATTATGGATGTGTAAGGCAAGTTCCTCCTAGTGGGCCTCCCTCACGAGGTGTATATGTGAGGCATAGACTATGGTAAGCATGTAGGGCTTCGGGGAGTACGATACGTCAAAAGTGGCGTACTGGGTCCCTTTGACCCGGAGTTCCAACGAATAATCCGGCTTCCAAAAAAGCCAGAGCTTATTCGAGGGATGACAATAAACACGATCCATTTTGAGTTTCCTCGCAATGGAATGGAAGCTATCCGATGTAGTCATCGGCTCAATAAGTCCAACTATTCCTAGTTTGTACTTATTGATTAGGGAGACGAGGTGTGATTGGGATAGAGGGTTTCCGATCCCTCTACAATTCCAATCAAGGCTTGGAATCATAAAGCTATCGACTCGCATGGTGCACCCTCGATCAAGTGTTATAGATGCGACGTGTATGCTCAATGTCCGAGTGATGACCTGGGGGAGGGTGGTCCAAGTCTGACTCCTCAGACATGGAAGCATCCTCGTCCTCTTCGTCTGTGGGATCGTGACTGCTAGTATCCCCACAAGTATCCCTAGAGCTAGGGAATGGGGCTTGATGGTTAGTCAAGCAGTCCTCTTGCTCAAAAGGAATATGCGATGGATGGAGGTTGGGCAGGGAGGTGAGTATATCAGGTGGGGGGGAGTGTGGCTAGGGGGGGGCGGTAGGCTAGGGGTGGGGATGGGTGATGAGCGGAGTAGGAGGGGGAGTGGTTCCGAGGGGAAAGGGCAAGGTGTGGAGGAAGGGGATGGTAGAGTAGAGGGGGTAGAGGAGGGAGGATGAACGGGTGGAGAGGAGCGAGGTGGTGGGGAAGGAGCTAGGAGGGAGGGGACACGAGGTAGGTTGAAGGGGTGGGGAGGGGCGCGAATATGAAACGGGGGGAGGCATAATGTGGTGGATATGTTCGGCCTCCGTGCGATCTCCATCTCTCCCAAGTACATCTAGTAAGGCAAAGGTATTTGAGGTGAGTGGGACCCTTTTCTCCTTACCTTTACCTGATCGAGTACTAATAGTGGGGACCTCAGGGGTTAGGGTCGGAGGGTGCTTATTAGCGCCCTTCTTCACCCACTGTGAGGTGTGCGGGCCAGGCTTGGCCAGGGCCGGCTTCGCTGACATAGAATCTAGTGGGGGCAGGACACTAGGTATACCCTGCGAAACGGGGGTGGGACGAGTGCTCGGTGGTGGCCTCTAAGTGTGGCGACAGTCATGGATAGTGGGTTTTGCCGCTAGTATATAATCATTGTACAACAAAGAGGGAAGATACTCCTCCATAGGGGTTGCGGTGGTCGGGGACGCCTTTTGGCGGCACGTATGAAGGGTATGGCCAAGGAGGGTACAATGTGTACAGAATTGTGGGAGGTTCTCATACACGATGGGCTGACGTATCAACTCGTCTCCGTTACCGATGAGTATCATGCAATGGATGGGCTCAAGGAGGTCTATCTCGACACATACCCACGCATATCCGGGGCGATTGAACAAATGTACATCTTTATCAAGACGTATAAATGTTCCAACTGCACCAGCTAAAGATTCGAGAGCAGTGGGTGTGAAGAGATGTGGTCGTAGTCCTGGGAAACCTATCCATACTGGCACGGAGTGAGGATAGTGCTCTCGGGTGGTACTTGTTTGTTCGGCCGTCCAGCAATAGGTGTGCATGGTGGAGCCACTCATCGTCCACGTAGTTCGACTCCAAGCCTTCCTAAAGTCAGCTTCTAATTTGAAGCGAATGAAGACACTTGGATGGTTGCGTGTGCCAATGACCACCGATCCGAGGAAATTCCCCAACGCTAAGTAAACCCTCATAATATCGTCAATAAGTGGGCGTTTCGTAGAAAATCTTCCTATCAGTGTGTGTGCAAATGGTGCTGCCATCCTCGAGACCTCCTCTTCACTTGGCTTGAGTGGCATGTACAAGCCCTTACTAGGATTGAGAGGAGAAATTAAGAGATTTACCTAGCTATTCCAAGTGCACATTAAAAAAAAGCTATAAAAAACTTCAATTTCTAGGATATTAAATTTCCCTTTTTATTATCCAATAGAGTAGTTATTTTTTAATTATCAAGCCTATAGAACCAACCAAAAAAATCAAAATTTTCTCCTCTCAACCTCTCTAATTGACCCTTTTGACCCTTTTATTTAGATCAAAAAAGCCAATTTAGAGCCCCATATTCTTCTATTCTTCTCATATCTCCTTCCTCCCTTTCTAAATTTATCATTTAATTAGGGTGATTTGTTCTTAATCGAAGATCAAATTAGCTTTAATTAGTGTCAAATTATTCAATTAGATCATCAATTGAATTAACTTGCTAGCTTCCCTTGGACGATACCCTTTACTTATCACTATACATCTTAAGTAGGGTTTTTATAAATTTTATTGTATAAGCTGAAATTGACAACGACAAGGATTAAAATTTAGTAAAATTCACCCTTATTTTTGGATTATCAACCTATATCATTCTAGCCCTCCATACCACACCCTACTCATACTTCTCCTTGACGAGTCCCGACGCCCTCCACCACACCTACCCCTCGGGTCCCGTCTCCTAGCCAGCCTACGCCTCCCAGCCAGCCCATCCCTTGCCATCCCCCCCACCCATCTTCCCACTCACCCCCACTCATCCCCCCGCACCCATCTTCCCACCCAACCCCACTCATTGGTCCAGTCCCCCACCCCCTCAACATAACCCCTCCGTCTCTCCCTCACCCATAGGACCCACTACCTGATCCCCACCCATCCCATATAACACTTGCTATGGAGGAATGCTTGAATGATCATCAAGTCTCTCTCCCTAGTGATGACACATGTGGGGACCCAAGTGGACTCGCTTTCACGGACGAGGAGGATGACGATGCCTCCATATATACGGACTGAAATATGAACACCTCGCCACCTCTTGGACATCACTCAGATACACCTCATGCTTGTCGCATACATAACACCAGATTGACGTTGCGCCACAAAAGCATTTAGTACTATGATTCCTAGTCTCATCAGGAATTATCGAGGGATAGCAACCCTCTTAACCAGTCCCACCTCTTGTCCCTCATCAATAAGCATAACTTAATAATAGTTGGGCTTATTGAACCGATGACTCCATTATGAAGAAACTCATACTGGATCACGTCTATTGCCACTCCTCAAATAGGCTCTGGTTATTTTGGACTTGAGATTATTCGTTGGAGCTCCTTGGCGCAAGGACCTAGTATGTCAAGTATGTTCAGTCCTCCTCAACACCTTATACATTCACGGTAGTGTATGTCTCGCATAGATACCTCGAGAGAGAGGTCTTATGGGAGGAACTTATCCAACATATACACACCCATCCACGTCTTGTTGATCTCCCATGGTTTTTAGGGGGAGATTTCAATTGCGTACGATCAGTCAACGAATGCCAAGGAGGTCGGCTGCCCAGGTTGAGATCCATGCGAGCGCTCAATGACTTTCTTCATCAGGCTTCACTAGTGGAGCCCCCACTATAGGCGAGAGATGGATGTGGTGCAATGAGCACTAAGCAGACGCGCGTATGTACAAGCGACTCAATCGTTGTTTTACTACACTACACTATCATGATTGAGCTCTTACTGAGATATTACTCGGACCACTCACCGATCCTCATTCTCCTGGACTTGAATACTCAAGTCCGTCGTCCCCCATTCCTATTCCAAGCTATGTGGTTGGAGGATAAAAACTTTCATAGTTATGTGTAGAGCCACTGGCATGGAACGATCTCCGCATCGCCTACGGAGAACTTTAGTTATAGATTGCAGAACCTTAAGTTCTGCAATGTATTAGTTATGTGCAGAACCTAAAATGGTGGAATCGACATGTATCGAGAAACGTTCATGCACTAGTTGAATCTCAAAATGGAACTAGCTGCAATGGAGAGTGGTGCAGGGCAACAAAGGCAGATGGGAATGACGACGATGGGTGGAAGATGCAGGACGACTAGGGAAAGACGACTAGGGAGACGAGTATGACAATGATGGTGGAGAATGCAGGATGGATTTGGGTAGAGGGATAAAATAGACTGTAAAATTCACACGATTGAATTCGAAAACCTAAAACCGATGAAATGATGTGGTGCAGCCCCATTCCTAGTTGAGGGCGGGAGTATTGTCTTTAACCATCGTGATGATGCCAAACACCAAATCCAATACTCGAATTCATGTTCGCGGGAAATCTCACGCAAGGAAAAATTTTGATGAAGGAAAGAGATATTCAAATCAGATCTAACGGCGGTGGAAGAATCTTCCTGGAACAGTAGACGAAGAGCATACGACACTAAAGGAGTTCAGGCGTACCTTAGCATCGTAGTGCGTGATGAGACTGCGAGAAATTCAGGTCGTGACGCGACTAGGCGATTTGGGCGTTGTATGGCCCACTGGACAAAATATCTGGGCGTTCCGGTCGTTGAGCGACCCTGGTAATGAGTCGAAGGAGCAGGCGGGGTAGCTTGACATGTGTGGGCACTTGGACGAAGAGACAAGCAGGCGGATGCAGACGTAAGAGGGTGTTGGCTAACGTAGAGGTGCACGAGCGCCTGCGTGGATGGCTGGCGTGGGGGGGCTGGCTCTGGCGTTGGACGAGGGCGGCCCTAAGAGGGGTTGGCCCGCGTTGGGGCGTTTGGCGCGGGCAGCCCTGAGCGGGACGACCTGCGCTGGGCGTCGAGCGCATGCGGCCCTTAGCGAGGTGGCCAGCGTTGGCGTCTGGCGCGGGTGGCCTTGGCCGGGGCGGCTTGCGCAGGGCGTTCGGCGCGGGTGGCCCTTGGTAGGGGCGGCCGGCGCTGGGCGTTCGGCACGGGCGGCCTTGAGAGGGGCGGCCTGCGCTGGGCGTTCGACGCGGGCAGCCCTGGGAGGGGCGGCCTACATAGGGCGTTCGGTATGGGCGGCCCTGGGAGGGGCGGCCTGCGCTGGGCATCGTGCGCGGGCAGCCTTGGCTAGGGCGGCTTGCCCTGGAGATCATGGTGTAGGTGGCGAGAGGGAGAAGGAAAGAAAGAGAGAAGGGAAAGGAGTGGGAGAGGAAAGAAAGAAGAAAGGGAGGGGGGAAGAGAGGAACAAAGATAGGTGCCGGCGAGATGTGGCGGCGATGTCGACGGCGGCGGCGGCGGCGGCGAACTAGAATAGGGCGTTCGTTGCGGGCGGACCTGAGCGGGGTAGCCTGCGTTGGGCGTCGTGTGCGGGCAGCCTTGGCTGGGGCGGCCTGCCCTGGAGATCATGGTGTAGGTGGCGAGAGGGAGAAGGAAAGAAAGAGAGAAGGGAAAGGAGTGGGAGAGGAAAGAAAGAAGAAAGGGAGGGGGGAAGAGAGGAACAAAGATAGCTGCCGGCGAGATGTGGCGGAGATGTCGACGGCGGTGGCAGCAACGAACTAGAAGAGGGAGGGAGAGGGAGGCTAAGGCAAGTCCTCCAAGAAGAGTTAAAAGAAAACTCAATTCTTGAATTATGACTTGCCTAACTGTTTCTTGGAACATTGGCCTATACATATAGGCCTTGGAGGAAAGAGAAAATACAGTTAATAAAAATAAAAATAAAGATGAGCGACGTAGTTTCGTGTCACATTAGGGGGCAGTTCTGGATCTGCCTTTGGCGACGTGTCAGGACGCATGAAGGGGTGTGCGTGGGTGGAGACGTGCCTGATGCTGGCATGTGGACTTGGTCCGGTGACAATGGCGGCTTGTCCTTAGCAGTGGCGTTGACTTCGAATGACGGTGGTGGCATTTTCGGTGTCGATGCGTTGACATTGTCGCCACTAGAGAGACAACTACAAGATGGTTGGACAGACGAAGTAGGGGAGCAACAGCTTAGGCTATGTGAGAAGCTTGAGAATGCAATGCAAGGACAGGATATTTTCTACCTCCAGAAATCACGTATCCAATGCCTTGGAGAAGGTACTAGAAACACACATTTCTTTCACGCTTTGATTCACCACAAAGGTCGTCCTAATTATACGACCATGTTTGGGATGTATAGTTCGAACCCTACCCATCTAACGACTATTGGCATTGAATATTATAGCTCGCTCCATGCCTCATAGCCAACTGACGTGAGTGAGGATCTAATCGCCGCCATTCCTCATTTGGTGATCAACCAGAAAAACGTATTACTCACAGTCTTTCCTACGCGAGCAGAGATCAAGGAGGTAGTCTTTTCCTTGGGTCCGAACAAGCCTCCAGGACCGGATGAATTTTCAGCAGAATTATATATCGCATGTTGGGATATCGTATGCACGGACTTGGTGCTTGCTATCAAGGAGGTCTTTACACACAAAAGTCCTTCCTCAAAGTTGGAAATCCACTTTCTTGGCGCCAATCCCAAAATTTTTTATAATGTATGCTATAAAGTTGCATCCAAGATCATTACAAATCAGCTTGGGTCCTTCCTTGATAGACTTATATCACCCGAATAGTGTGGTTTTGTCAAGGGTCGACAGATCGAAGACAGTATAATGCTTGTTGACAAGTTAGCCCAGTCACTAGACACTCATATTTGAGGCTCGAATGTCATCATCAAACTGGATATGGAGAAGGCTTTTGATCGAGTCTAGTGGAGTTTCCTTATCAAAGTGTTGCATCGCTTTAGGTTCACTGATGCATTCATCGCTCTTGTAGATGCATGCATTAGAGAGAATCATTTCTCTCTTTTGGTGGACGGAAACTCTACATGTTTTTTCATGGCCATGAGAGGTCTATGGAAAGGTGATCCCATTTCACCCACCCTTTTTATATTGATGGAGGAGGTATTTAGCTGGTCGCTCACACGAGCGATCGCCCGCGACCTCATCCAACCATATTTTATAAAAAAGTGATGCCCAATCCTCTCATACTCTCTATTTTCAGATGATGCTATCATTTTCCTCAATGGATCAACAAAATCTATTAAAGAACTTATGAGTGTCCTCACTGTGTGCGACGGGGCTTTTGGCTAGCTCGTCAATGCCTCGAAGAGAAGCTTTATGGTTGGTCCATCCTCCACTGTAAAGTGCTCTCAGATTATCCAACACTATACTGGGTACTCACGAGGATGCCTGCGTTCGACTATCTTGGATGCATATCTTTTCTCGAGCGTGCGAGGCATCATGATTTTGATGCCTCGGTGGCCAAATTGAGAAAGATACTAGTGGGATGGAAACTTCATTTTCTATTGCCTGGAGGGCACATCCAAGTTATTCAACATGTCCTTATCAGTATTCGACTGCATACCCTTGTGGTTCATTCATTATCTTTGATAGTCCTCTGCTCTATGGAGCAATTATGCACACGCTTCTTATGGTCTGGTCACCTTGAGGGAGAGAGCCGCCACCATTGGGTTTCTTGAGAGAAAGCTTGTCGGCCGACGAACGAGGGGGGTCTAGGGATTAGACTTCTTCTAGACTTCCAAGACATGCTTCAAAAGAAGCTCGTGTGGCTTATGCATATCACGCACTCCCCATTAGGGAGATTCATCTCATTGAAGTATGGCTAGTGGGCGCATAGCGAGATGGATATCCGGGCCATCTCAGGTGGCGGACTTGGCAACAACAATAGCTTGAGATAGCCATGGTCATACGTTGGCCCGTAGGGCGAGGCGTGATTCGTGCCCGGTATGATACATGGCTCACTAACGCAACCATAGCCGATCATCCCCATTTTGAGCCCCATCGCCTTAAATCGACCGTGGCCTAGCTACTCCTAAGCGACACACACTACCTTTGGGAGTAACATGGCCTTCCCGTCGACATGTTACCTCAAGCCAAGAGTACTCCCATCGTGCCCTCTAAGGATCATCATATTTGGACGTTTACCCTTGATGGGTCATTCTCTTGCCTCTCTTCTTGGGAGCATTTCTATTAGAAATCCTCCACCCAGCACTGGGGTCGCCAAATCTGGCATCTGTCGATCATTACTCATGTCTCCTTCCTCTAGAGACTCTTGCATCGTGGCCTCCCGACTGATTATTGAGTGACCCATATTGGTCAATATCTCAGTTTGCGTTGCCATTGTTGCCCCACATCTCCCTAAGCTAACACTATGGAACACCTTTTCTTCCATAGTGAGACAGCTCTAGGTTGTTGGCGCCAAATCACACACCATTGGTGTCCACTCCTCGATACCTCCTCTACTCTGACATCGTTAGATTGCTTTGGTAAGATATATCTCTTGCCAACACGCTCTACATGAAGCCCCCTCCTACACATCACCATAGCTTACTTACTCTAGGAGATTTGGAAAGGGCAAAATTCTTCTCCTTTCTTGACATGCACTCCCTCCACCAGCTCGTGGATGTTATCGCATTGAACGCCTCAGCTTGTCAGCCCTTCGTACGTGTCGCACACTATCGAAGGAAAGCCTGCGGGAGTGGCGGATAGCCTGGAATGCTGGAGGCGGGAGAGCTCACCCTCTTGCCTGATAGTTCGTCAAATTGCACACCTCCTCGATGACATTTGCGAATGGCAGGGTGGCCTACACACTCCACATTTCGCATCGCTAGGAGGGCTCCCCCAGCTCTGGCTAGCACGAGTGACCATCTCACGACCTTCACTAGGTAACACCTATTGTACCTTTTTTTTTCCTGCAACATGGGTATGGGCGAGTAGGGTTCGTGTGTAATTGAGACATGTATACTTGCTCCACACCTGCAAACAATGAAAACACTACATTTTAAAAATAAACACCTCATGGGCAGCGTCAAGGGCACGAACGGATTGGTCTACGGGCACCACCGTTGGGTTGGACGTACCCAACATCATGATTTTGCCAATAAAAGAAACAATATCAAATCTTACTTATACGATACGCATGGTTTATCATGTAGCCATTAATATAGAGACATTTACAACATAATGTGTTCTCTTTAGGAAAATAGTTCGCTGAATTGATAAGTACAAATATATGAATAGTACTAACACTAAATGTGAATCATGTCAGTCCACATCATAGTCATAAAGTGGTTCGATGACTTGAGACACAAAGGACATTTTATGGATTGATGGCTATATTTTGACTAAAACATACGATTCTCTAATAAGGAGATTCAACTAATCTTAGCATGGTTTATCATGTAGCCATTAATATAGAGACATTTACAACATAATGTGTTCTCTTTAGGAAAATAGTTCGCTGAATTGATAAGTACAAATATATGAATAGTACTAACACTAAATGTGAGTCATGTCAGTCCACATCATAGTCATAAAGTGGTCTGGTGACTTGAGACACAAAGGACATTTTATGGATTGATGGCTACATTTTGACTAAGACATATGATTCTCTAATAAGGAGATTCAACTAATCTTAGCTTGGATACAACAAGAAAAGAACGAAGGTGATTGAGTTTTTAAGATGGGATCATTCACCCTCATTAGGACTTTGACTCGAGGAAGAAGCTGCATTATATCCGTGGTTAGTGTAGTTAGGATATTGGAGAAGGTGATGTCCAATGATCCATGTTACATGTTGACAATAGTAGAAGAATTTCCACATAAGGTAATAACATCACCATTAAGGTTTTAGATCAATCGTGTTTGATTTAAATTGATTGTGCCACATTTACATGTTTGAGTGATCCATCGAGTCCTAAGAAAACTCAACAATTGATGCACACATATTACATAACTAAATGGTGAAAGATATTTATAGAAGCTAGTTTCATAAGAGGATGCAATAACGTCATGACCTGAAGCACGATGTTACGCCAAACCAAAAATATGTACTTGAACATCGATGCCATCACAAGGTTGCAGCAAGTTGCAAGTGATGCATGTGATCATTCTTTTAAGATCCTTGGAATTTCCCAAACTTCTTCATTGATCCTTCCAAGTGTGGTTTCAGCAATTACACACTACTCACAATTATAGGCACCATTAGTGATGCCTTCATGGTGATGAAGTTTGTGGGCTAGGAAAATGGCTTTAGAATTTTGATGAACTTAGTCGGAAGGTTCCACTCTTCTTCAATTGTGAGGAGGCTTCCTTGTTGAGAATAAGGGAACAATGCCATATTTAACAATACCTTCACATCTGTTTCCAATCTGTCGTGTTGGAATTCAATGTTGTGGTGTGTAAAGGTTCAGGTTCTTATGCCCGGGAACACATTTCTCATAGTTTGGAGAATTTTATCAAGCGTTAGCATGTCACATATTTATTAATATCTCATGGGGGGTAGGGTTCACTCTCAAATCAGGGTTATCCACTCCCTAACACATTACATATCCTGTCCAAGAGAGAACGATGAGCTCTACGACTTCATTAACTCCCTATTTGATTCACCTTCGACATTATTTTGTCGTTGTCTTCCTCCCTCCACGAATGGCACGGATTGTGAGGCTTTGTGAACTACTAAGATCATGAGGTTGGTGAGGTATGAGACGTAACTGGTAGGAGTGAAAAATAGTTTCACACCCACCATTTTCCCTCATATAATAACAGTTACCATCATCCCATTACAATAAATGTTGTCAATCCTGATTGCATTGACATGTAATTTTTAAAAAACATAGGTTATGGGAATTAATAAATTACATATAGAGTGATTGAATCCATACTCATGGAGAACCACATTTCTACCTTTCTCATTTTTTCTCTTGGTTGCATAGTTTCTAGTTCCCCATGGACAGCATCATGTTCTGAAATGTCCAATTGCCGGATCTAATGTGTAATGATGCCTACTAGTTCAATATAATGTCCATGCATCAATTATGAGACAGACATGTTCAAGGTTAGTAAATTCATATGCAGACATCATCTTCAGTTGAACATATGATGTATTCAATGTCTACTTTGCTACTCTCTGAAGCTCGTAATATGTATATCAATGAGTGCAAATAAGTTGGATCACTAGACACATTCCTAGATGTTTCTGAGACTCTATAAGAGGTCCTCAACGCATATGAATCCCCCAAGGTCCATTTTATTTATCTCGTATGTAATCATTTCTAAAAGAAACATGCAGCATCAGGTTTATTTCTAATATATTGAGTATTATTTCTAATGTTTGGATCATCATGCAGCAGGTTGGGCACTAATTTTTATTGTCAAATCCCCCTTAATGTGACATGTATTATGTGACGAGACTTTTTGAGATGCTTCTATAAGAAATATGTGCTTTTCTTCTTAGTCAACTTAAAGACGCCATTGCATCATGGGTTGATCTCGTAATGGAACTTACTTTCATACTCATGATGTCTATTCTTAATGAAATTCTCAATGAGCTGGAAATTATATAAAATGTATCTTTTAAGGATTCTGGTGAAAACAAAAATATTTATAATTTTCCTTGTGAGCAAAGAGCAATGGTCCAATCCACAACGACGAAGTATCAAATAAGTAAAATTTGTATTTATTGAAGGAACTAAATCTAATTTAACAAAATACGATTAGTTAAGTAATTCAAACTAATTTTGGGAATGTAATAACATAATAATCCTATTTAACTTAATATATTAAATTGTTTATAGAATATTTAAAGGAATTTAATACGATTATTTGAATACTTTAGCGGAGACTTTGTAGCCTGGGTTGATGATTGACAACAATGGATATGAGTGGAGTGAAGTATATAACACACACAACCATTGATTGTGATGGAGATGACGACATCTATGCCTTGATAAGAGGTGTTGGGTTGAGTAATGATGATTTTTACAATAATGGTGCGACATAGATGGCAACTGACATGTGGCAACAAGTAGCAGAGTTGGAGGTTACTTGTTTGACAGTGAAAACCTAAAATAATAGTGACCACAACCTACTAAAAAGGACACAGAGGTGAATAAAAAAAGATAAAGATCGCACCGAGGTGAATAAAAAAAAGATAAACCTCGTCGTCTCATGCCCAATGGTCTTAATGTCACTGCTTCATGCTTTGCTCTTTGAGGGCAAGAATGGACCTAAACGAGATTTTGAATGAGGAAATTACTTAGACGACTATGATTAGGTTCGGGTACCTCTTTTACAAGGATTGGGGGCTCTATTTATAGACACATACGGTTCATATACAGAGGAGGTAAAACTTAATCTACCCTTAAAATTTTGAGCCCAAAACACCTTCAAGATCTTTAGATGGCATCCTTGAAAGTGGAGCAATCTAAACCATATGATTTTCTCTCTTTTGAGTTTCTCTTCTCTCCTATTTGTGTGGCACAAAATTCTAAGAGTGAGAAAATCAACAAATTCATTTGAATAAATTCATATTTATATTTTTATGACTTATAAAATTGTTTTCTTTACAAATTTAACGTCTGAAAATTCCATAAAAATATTTTCTTAAGAAAAAATTATGCTATAAAATTATTTTAAAATACCATAAAATATAGAAAAAGTTGAACTTCATTGTTAGAATGTAATACATAATTTGAAGACTTAATATCATGGATTTGTTCCACTTTTATTCTTAGAACGAACATATAAAATATATGAAATTACTAAAAAAAATCATGCTATTTGTGGTTATCAATACTCCATCACCTTGAACTTTGGTGCATTGTGCCTACTTCTCATTGTGGAGCCCATATCTCCTTTAGCCGAGACAATGATTTAATTCATCTTCTTCCTTGAGTCAATCTCTTAGCTAAGGCAAAAGATTCCATCTTGATCACTCGACCACTTTCATGTATTTCTTTATCTATCTAAGCCAACACTTGTTGTAATCTCATGATTAGAGACTCAGACATCTTATATACAGCATAATCATCCATCCACAATATCTCCTTGGTGTCTCGCGAACAACTAATACAACCGGGACATGAATCAATCTCATTCAAATTTTGGTATAATACCATTCAGGGATTCATAGCAATTAATTCAACGAATTATTTTTCTAATCAACACCTATTGTTTCCTCTTAATCTCTATATACTAATGTCCATAGGATCAACCATACTTAGCGAATAAGTTGGCTATCTGATAAACTGATTTTTAATAGTGAAAACATTCACATTTTAGAGTTAGCATATGCATGATATTATTAATTTTATTTTTATCTTACTATAAATTTGCCCTCCATGTATTACTTCCTGAAAATCTACAATATGACCATTTATTCTCATTAAAAATATATCTAAATGTTTGAAGGTTGTTTTCTTTATCCCGTTTAGGAAATATTTTGAAATCATTATGGCAATAAGAATACATCAATTTTATATATATATATATATATATATATATATATATATATATATATATATATATATATATATATATATATATATATATATATTTGGGGGTTCGTAAGTGGCCAACTGAAAGGGGGAGATGGCTACCCTCAAGCCAGTCGTAGCCAATGAGCGCTTGGCTCTCAAGCCGGCAAGCAGCTGATGAGCACCAAAGCCAAAAGGAGCCCAATTGTTGGCCCACTACAAAGCACCCAAATTAGGCCCCAAGAGGCCCAAAAATATGCCCATACATGCCCGATGGAGTTCAGTTTGCAAAGAAGGAAGTCATATATTTTTTATATATACTACCATGCAAAATTGTAATAAAATTATGCTTCCTTAAATTTTCCAACATGGGATTTTGGATGCTTTTTATTTCATAAAAATGATCGCAGCCAACGGGCCATGATGTTAAGAAATGAGACGAGAAGTTGCAATCAGGCTTTGAGGCAACTCGATCCGAAACCCATATAATTTTGGGTCATTTTTAAGTTGATGGACATGATCTCAATCGTCTAATTTTTATAAAGAAGATCAGACCATTAAATCTGTTTGAAATATCTAATGATTTTTTTCTTTTTAAGGGCGTCTTATGGAGGTCGCAAGTGACGAGACATGGGGACCACCAAACGGATGAACCAGAGCACAGGCACTTGAGTGGGCAATTGACAGGGCATGCTGATGATGCAACTGACATGGCTGAAAGGGGTATATCAATTATAATTAACCCCTGGCCTCTATTCATAGAACTTTACTATTAATATATCTTATTCAACTCTACTTATTCCATTACTTTTACTAACATTACTCATAACTCTTACTGATAAGCCTAATTTTGGGTAAGAAAATTCTGTTAATACTGTTGTTTAGAATTAGGCTTATGCAATAAAATTCATTCTATTTTCCCTTAATCACAATTATGAAATATAGGATGAGAAAGGGGTCGAGCCACAAGGAGGCACTTCTCAAGATTTTTTAATCCTATTTTTTATGAATTAGATTTGTTCTATGTGAGACCAAATTCTGTTTCGTTTTGTTCTGTAATTACTAAAACGTATTGTGAATCTTTCTATTGATGTTTATACTTTTTGTCATAAAATTTTAGAGATGACGATTTTTATTCACGTGTCAAAATAAATCAAAACACTAAAATGCAAGGCAATGTGATTTATCAAGAGAATTTTTATGTATTTAAATTGGGAGTTAATAAGCAAAGTAATTGATTTAAAAATTGGACTTAAAGATGGATGACTTTTTTGATTGACATTTTGTATTTAGGTATGGTAGACATGAAATTGAATTTTTCAACAATCAATTTTGAGATCTAGACAGATAAAGTAGGTGAGATAACCTAGAGAGAGTGGGAAAATTTAGGGAAAATTAGTTTTAGGCGAAATTCGACTGTGATCTATGGATCTAAGGTGTAAGATGAGATGAAAAACAGTTTAGAACTAGAAATTTAAATTCATATCTTGAATCAAAACCAAAATGCAATGCTAATCACCATTTAATTCACCTCCATGGGCATGTACATTTCACCCATGCCTTGGCGTTTTGCAATCATTCAAGAAGATGTTCAAATAATGATGAAGAAACTTCCGATTGTGATCCTTGAATCAAGAACTGTCAACTTTAGAGGCAGATCCTCTGTCCTTCCCTGCAAAACTCGTTGGGGGAGAGTTTCCTCGGTAGTTTTTACCTTCATCCCGACCTCAATTAAATAATCCAACTATATGGATAATAGAGGGCGAAAGGACAAACTTGCCCTCAAAATTTGCGTGCAATCAAACGATTGAATCTCATGATATCACAGTTTTAAAATTCCTTAATCTCAACCCTTTGATTGCTTTTTTCTATCTTCCACGTTGGCGCCAGCTAAGTGAGGAAGGTTCTTCCTGATTCACCATACACTATTTCCTTGTTTTCTCCGCCCTCGAATCACGTGATGCCACGTCTCTGGGTGTTGAAAAATAAAAAAATCATTACCATTAAGAGAGAGATTGAATGTACCTTTTGAACAGCCAAGAGAGTGCCTCGTCGCTCCGCATCAGCGCTGCCTCATTTTTTTAATAAAAAAGAATGAGACTTTAATTATAATAAATGCACACGTTTATCGATTAACTGTGCACATTTATTGCATGAAAAAGAACAGATAGAGAGAGGAATCCTCTCCTTGAACAACCCGTGCCAAGTAAGAGTGTTAATTCGTGATGATTGCATAGTTATGGCATTGCGACTTGCGATGCCATGTTTCCATATTTTTCAGGCGGGATGATGTGGAATTCACTAAATGTTGCTAAAATAATTTTTAAATGCAAATTGAATCGTAAGAATAAATCATTTTAACTCTAAAAATTATATATTTGCTGAATATTGGTCAAACAATTATAAAAAACGTGGAAAAGTTCCAGAAAAATTAGTAAAGGCCTTAACAGCCTAAAGCCAAATATTTTATGCCCTGAGAGAAATAAATATTCAATGCAGTAAGGTCAAGATTTCATGTAAAAATAATAAAAAAATAAAAAAACAAATCATGAAACCATAGCGCAAGCTATTTATGTCCATTTGGTTATGATATATGTATGTAATATCCATCAATTTTATATTAGAAATTTCAAGTTATCACTTACTCAACCTCTTACTTCTTAATTACTTCTAGTATTTACAAAAATATATAAATATAATCTGATATTGTACCGTTCTCTTATTCACCTAACATTCTATCTACTTACTAATTATTCCTTCTTATATTCACTATCTTAAGTATTATTATTCTTTCTCGTTTAATATAACTCAACTATTAAATTCACGTGTAAAGGCCAGTTCCTGTGGAGATGACCTTGCTCTAACTATAAATCTGAGTGAGTTTTATTTCTTTTATCAAATTTATTTTATTCATGCAAATCAAGAATACCACGACATTAAAAATTAATACACAATTTGCCTTCATAACGATCTGTATAATTTGATGTCCGTCGTGATTATCCATAAAATAGGATAATTGGAAATACACACTTAAATACTACTGATCACCCTATTATGATATAATAAAAAATAATATGTCATTGCATGGATTTCTGTACTTTGTTATAAACATCGCACGAGAATAATAATGAACTTAAACATGACATGATATTTTGATCCGCTCAATGACCACACAATATCCATCATCATTGTCTTCTTCATACAATGGCACATCTAGAGACATACAATATATGATGGATATGGTGTCATAATTGATTCCTTATGATAGATATTAAGTGGCCGTCAAGCCAATCACGCCAACATTTGTTCATACAATGGTAGATCTCAAATACTTATTCATTATTATTCCCATGTGATATTTATGATGAAGTCCATGAATACATGCAAGGACCTAATGAATTATGATAGGGATCATACTACAAAAATAAATAATTTAAAATTTTTATTCTAAATATTTATATGAAATGGATAGTTAAGACGGATATTGAATTATCCAAATAGAATAGCATTGTCTAATCTTACTTATATGATAAGGATGGTTGACCCTATGGCCGTTAATTTTGAGGGACTAAGAACAAATAATTAGTGTTCTTTAGATAAGGAGTTCATTTAATTGATACATATGAATACTTGAATGGTATTGTACCTAAACGCTAATCAGGCTAATTGATATATAAGAAAGCTGGTTTTATCATGGGCTTCAGATGGGTATGGCTCAAAGCTTATTGGTCAATTTGTTTCTTTTAATCTTCACCCAATGGCCCACGAGGCATAGTTTAGCATTTATTTTACTTGCCTTTACCCCCTGCATTTCAGCTGAAACGTCTAGGGTGTAAATCACATTAAAAAATATTAACAATACAAACAATATCTATTCTAAAATTGTTCTCCATTTTGAATATCTGAAGACAGATTTCTTGTGCGTGTGGTCATAGGGCCTAGCAGTGTTTACCTCTCATGTATTGGACCGCATTCACCACATGCACTATTCCAACTCGTGGCATGCAGTTTTGTCTGCGATTTGCGCTACTGGCTTGGTGCTTGTGATTACCGCTACCCTTGTTGTCTGCCGCCTCTACATTGCCTCAAACATTTTTTTTCACAAATCATATATTTTTTTATTCCAATAACCTTTTGTCTTTCCAATAAAAGGTAAACACTATAATGCACTAAAATGTTTAAGGTTACATTCACTGTCTTATTCATGCATAATTCATTCTAAATTCGTGAAACTACTAAACTTTATATAATATGTGAGTTAATAGATGTAATGGGATTTATTCATCACAATTCAGTGTTTTAGACAACATATAATATGTCTCATAATTCAGTGTTTTAGGCAGCATATAACATGCATGGATTTGGATGTGTCAGAAGACGAGGGGGATGGATCCAGTCCTTTCGGTGTGAGCATGACATGCATGGTTCCTATTCGAACATTTGTCTCCTAATGACTCACACGTGGACAATCTAGCTCCGGCCCTTGATGGTCAACCTCAATATTTGCATTTTCTCCTTGGTCTATGGATTCATATCATACATAATAAATATTATCAAAATGCAACAAATTTTATACATAGATATTGGTAAATCCAACATCCACTTCCAATATCCAATATCGTAGATCAGTACTGTTGCAACCGATATTCGATGCCAACAGCCAGTATCAGGATATCGACTTTGGCAGATATCAGTTTTTCCCCTTGATACAACCGACCTGAAATCCATCCCAATGTCTGCACCCACTATCATCGTCAATGATGTGCAATGGTTATGCTTGAAAAAACTTGATCTGATCCATGATCAATTCCCATTTTTTACCCATTAAGATCTCAATAGTACACGGGGATGATGAAGACAAAGATGGCGATGAAGACGATGAGGATGATGACGATGATGATGTTAATGACGACGATGACAACCTCATCCGAGAGCCCTAATTAGCCCCAAGGGGTCTATCGTCATCCATGGACGACGATGACGAATTCCGTCATCCGTCCTAAGTTGGGGTTCAGATCTGGAGGGAAGTCGTGGCTGAAGTCTCTTAAATTAGTTTGCTGTTCTTAATCTTCATTCTGTTAAACTTTCTTCACACTCCGACGAGCTGACAAGCGCATCTTCGATCTTCCTCGGCCGCGGGGCCATGGACGATGCTTTCGCTAGATCGATCCCCGAGGTTTGATTATCACGTCATACCGTCTCGTAACACGATTCCGCCGGTTTACGCGATTCCTTTCGGTTGATTTTTCACTTTTTTTTCAGGTGCTGGGAGCCTTCGGCGTGGATCCAAGCAAAGGACTGAACGATGAGCAGGTAGGAATGTTGGTAATGCGTGATCGAATCGTCGCGGAAGGTCCTGGTTTCTTAATTTGCTGTCACTTTGATGCAGGTTGCTGAAAATGCGCGGATATATGGCGCTAACGGTATATTGTTAGCTTAGTTGCTTTGGTGGATCGTGAAGAATAATTCGATCCTTGTAGAACATGTGTTCGGTTATAGCCATCTTTTTCTCTCCATTAGCAACGAATTCTGTGACATATACGCAAATTAGGCCGACATGTTCCTGGTTTTTTTTGTCTATTAAGTGTTCTAATTATTTTCAGTGATGTTTCATGGTGGCGACATTGCTGTGTTTCGTCATCTCAAACGTTTAAACTTTTACGAGTCCATTTGGTGTGGGAATTTATATGTTGAAAAAAATCAATCTACCATCATCAAGTAGACCTTTGTTTATTATCAAATACCTCTGAAGTATCTAATAGATAAGGGTGTTCTTCTGGGTCTTTTTTTCAGCCTAAAAAAGTAACACCTCATATATAGTGCGATGAGAAAATTTATTGATCTTCCTTCTCTCTTCACGGCTGTATCAAACTCTCAAAGTGGATCAGACGTACTTCTCTTCAATTCTGCGAATCTTTGTCGGCCTATAAATTCTTCCTTTATGGAATCCGTTGTTGCATGCTAATTGTTCAAATCAATGATATTGAAGAATAATGTTTGAAAAAAAAATGATATCGAAGAGGAATATAAATCAAGAGAATCGGTAAGGTTAGATTTTGGTATGTGCAGTACTGTCCTCTTTTCCCAACATTTACCGTTTGACTGTAGTGGAAGCTGTTTTCTCGATGCTTACTTATCAACAAGCTGATTGCTTATCTTTTCTCTTTTTTTTATGCATGTTGGTGTCTCCATTGCAGTTCTACCCCAAGAAGGAAGTAAGTCGATTTTTTTTCTTCTAGTCAGTAATTTCCTTAGTCATTTATTCAAACACCACTTTTCTTCCATGAAATCGCTTTCTTACATTTTCACTTCGAAACTGTCTTTCAAATTTCCTGGGTCATCTATGTTCACACCTAGATCTGGCCACCATCCACTTCCTTGACCAAAGACAAGTCTGCCTTAAAGAGTTTATGTCCTTTCAGCTTTCAAATTATTGTGCGAGCTCTAGTTTAAATATCCATCACCCCGAATTGAAATCCCCTAGAGCGTCAAGGTACAATGTTGTGTGGCACTTTAAAAACCTCTGTTGTTTGCTATTCTCCTTCTTCCACTTCAGCCGCTACGACCTGTCCTGTTTGGGTTAAACAAAAGAACCTTAAACCTGGAATCTCGAATCATCTAGTTAAATATCTTCTTACAGTATGGGCCATAGAACTAAGTCACGTTTTTCTCATGTTAGAAATAGATGACTTAAAGAAGTACTTGAATAGGGTCACTTATTCCTTGTGTCCCGAGTACTTGAATGGGGCATCTCTTGATCTTCTTTTGTATTTCCTTGGTTGGTCCATATTAGATAAATCTTATCTTTTTTGGTTGAAAAAAGGCAAGGAAGTTCACCTGAGATCAGGGATCAACCTGATGCTATTAAAATAGATGAAGAATTGATGCAAACGGTGACCAAAACAGACCCCCTTCACCATCTTCCAAACCAGTTTGCCACAAGAGACTTTATGTCACGAAGAACATTTTCTGTTGAGGCCGTCCTCCCCTTAAACACCACCTCATTGCGATGCAGCCATATCATCCATCTCCGCGAAAAGCCTTCCCCATTTCATCTTTCTCCTGGATCTGCCTTCCTTGACTGAGATTCGGAAGAGCTCGTTAGAAGAAAAATCCACCCTGAGGATCTGGTGCAATGCCCATATCTCCTGCGGAAACTGGCATATAAAGAAGAGATGAGAACAGTCTTCCTTGCCTCTTTTGTGCATAAGGCATTCTTGTGAAGTGTCCAAGAACATTCTTTTCAGAGGGCTTGTGTTACTAGTTGCTGCCGCATCAGCATCCAACCAAAAAGACACACCTTTATGGGAACTCCCTGTTCCCACTGCAGGCCACATGCAGTAAGATTGTTGGATGCTTGAAATATGTGGACCTATTCTGGCCTTCATGACCCTGCCATACTACAGTGGTCTGGGGATGCTTGCACATAGGCCAGCAGGAACCTCTCCAACATTTCCACCAAACATCGGAATGTCCAGGCGAGAGAACATGGTAGCCCCCTCGTGCTGTTCCATGTGTACACACATTCGGTCGGCCCCATTTCCATATATTTGATGTGTACCTAAATTTATAATTTTTTTTCGATTTCTGTCCCCTGAAAGAGTTGCTCACCTCACATTTTTTGGTTTTCCATTGTTACTACCGTATTTTCTGTTGATTATTTGTTTCTTCATATTATTTTTTCCTCAACTAAAGATGCTTATTAGACATTGTTGTCTTTTTTTTCTATCCATCTCAAATGTTATTTTGATGTAGGCACTCCCTTCTGGAAATTAATTCTGAAGCAGTTCGATGATTTGCTTGTCAAGATTTTGATTGCTGCAGCCATAATTTCATTTATTTTGGCATTACTAGATGGGGAAACTGGATTGACAGCGTTTGTAGAACCTTGTGTAAGGACTCTTTGTTCTATCGTTTATCTCCAATGTATCACTTCAATTTGTGGACTTGTTTCTTTCTTTGATCGTCTTAGTTGACACACAGTTTTCATAGTTTTTACATTGGCAACATTTTGTCTGAGTTGAAATGGAGAACTCAGCGACATGTCTGAATATAACCCAAGGTTTATTTATTTTAGAAAAACAAATTATGAATCCTATAAACTCTGTTTTTAACTCACTTATTCAAAAATTTCCGTTGCTTTAGAACGGTTATGATTGTTTTCTGGAGTTCTTTAAACTTGGTTGGGAATTTGTCTTTTATCCCAGTGTTCGTTTGAGATGACGATCTTTGATTTTCTAGTTTTTTTCCTAGCCAAATTTCCAGCTTTTTTTAAGGAATAGCCATTTTTACGTTTTGACCCACGTTCTACCTTATTTTGACATTGGATAGGTTATCCTGATGATACTGGGAGCCAATGCAGCTGTGGGTGTTATTACAGAAACAAATGCTGAAAAAGCAATTGAGGTAATTTGTTTCCAACTTTAATTTTTTCCATTTTATTATACTAGTAAGATTGATTCCTTGTATTAGTCCCTCTTGTAGTTTTACACATGTTTTGATACAATTCCCATCCCTGGTAGGGGTATTTCTGCCATTAATGGAAGGATAGTTCTCCTTTGCATACATGTTATCCCTTCCCTTGCTATAACCCTCTCCTTTTGATGGTGTAGTACGTCTTACCTGTATGTCTTCAGCATCTACCTCTGGTTCATCATGACGATTTTACTGAGGGAACACTCTCTCTCCCTCTCTCCTCTCATTCTCTCTCTCTGGCTTTATCAGACTGTGTCGACAGACATAGAGTTTGGTTGCATTGTCACTTCTAGTCCTTTTTGTTTCTCTTCTGTGTGGAGCATTGGCCCCAGCAGAGTAGTTACAACCCTGAACCCGGAACTAGATTTGCGTTACTGTTGTTGGTGCTGCCTAATGCAGTGTCACTTGTTGTTGGTACCTAGAGGTTAGAAACTTCTATCCAGTGTAAAGATTTTGCTGCCCATGAATCTTCATGTCATCACATTCTGGTCATTCAACATTCAGTTTCCTGGATTTCTTCTTGAACTAGTGGTCCCGTCTGATGAGACATATGGGAAAAATGGTCCAGCTACTCAAATTTATCAATGTAGCTGATAGAGGACCACTACAGAAAATTATGAAGATATTTTCTGGCATGACTTGTCTCTTCCATTTGGTCATTCTCTCATGTTATCTTTCCACTGTTGATTTATTTGTGGTTTTGATCCAAAATACTTTACACATGGATTTATTTTGATTAATTTGTATCAATAACAAGAACGAATGTTGTGCTAAATTATATATCAGCTGCATTTTTGCGTTTTTTATTTTGTTCTAAACTTATTAAGTGTTCCTCAAAAAGCTTTTATTCCTAAACCTACCCTTTTTCTGTGGCATTCAGGAACTCCGGGCATATCAGGCTGATGTTGCAACTGTTCTCAGAAACGGTGAGCAGTTGACACTGATTGGCTTTGTGCTTAACATTTATAATTAACTGAGGAAGACCAAATTACCGTTGGGTAGTGGTCCTCTGTTTTATAATTTATGTGAGCGTCTATCTAACAACATGTATTAAAGAGGTGGTAACATAATTATGCAGTCATTGCTCCTGATCTTGAAGCAGACCAAAAATGCAACCCATTGGAAGGAATATCAAGTTTCAGATCACTAAAGAAATGTAGACTTGGTCTTTTCACCTGATGAACTGTGATTCATGACATAATTCGTTCTTTAGTCTCTACGATTTGATGGTTGTGGCCATTCAGCCATTGGTGCTCTCTTCGAATAATCCAACCATTGTTAGTGGACCACATGCCTGACAAAAGTTTCTTGAGCTGCTCTTTATGAACGGCAGTCCCTAATTGCTTGTATTAAATAAGGGAACACTTGGATACTAATATGTTCATCTTGTTTTAAATCATGGAAGAAAATTTGGTTTTAGTTGTAGCATTACAGTTATATCTCTTTTGGTTATAAGAAAAAAATATGGTCAGACTAAACTTGTCTACATTGGGCTGAATATCATCTAGATTGTCAATCAGGTGTAGAGCAGTCACAGAGGAGATGCAAGGAAAGGGTTACTTTCATCTCACGGTGATGCTGTTTAACACTCTCACATGTGGGTGATATTGGTATTAGTAAACCTGATCGAAGCATAACAATAGGTAAATTAGAATAATCAGAAAGTTACCTAAAGGAATATCTGTCTAGTTGAACTGGAGTTTATGGTAGAGAACTCAAGTGCTCCACCATGGTCGAAATGTTTTTATGGAAATTTTATTCGGATAATAATCAGTATCATTTATGGCAAGTTTGCAGGTTGCTTTTCAATTTTACCTGCTACAGGTCTCGTTCCTGGAGATATTGTAGAGGTTGGAGGTACCTGATTGTGATCCAAAATAAAGACAGTCTTTATCTTAGTATAATTTCAGTTTGGTCTTATGTCTTCACGTGTCATCTCTTTCAGTTGGGGACAAGATCCCTGCCGATATGAGAATGGTAGAGATGCTTAGCAGTCATCTACGTGTTGATCAAGCAATACTTACTGGTATGTATTACATTCATTTTATTTAGAAAAATGCGTAAGACATGGTTCAATAATATGAATGGTTTTGCTTTTTGGCATAGTGGTATAAAGTTTTGTTGGACTTCAGCGTTAAGATATCGCTCCCTACTTTATAATGGAGTCTTATGTAATTGTAATGGTCTACCTACCTGTTTAAGGCAGATAGAACGTGAATGAAAATGAGAGATTCTACTTATTTTCTAGGGTTCATTCCCTTTCTGCCAGGGCAGCGGGATCCTCCCATAGCCCTGGCTCCCCCTCTAACCTGCTCTGATACCATATTAAACTTTTGATGATCACAGAAGAGAGAGGAAGAGACAGAGCGACAGGAGGAGCCTGACAGCCTGGGATTTGGGGAAACCCTAGAAAATAAGTAAAATTGCTTAAATTTGTAGATTTACCATTATAATTTTAAATAAAAACTCCCTTATAAGGGAGACAATGACATGTTAAACCTCCAATCTAACAATCTTCAAAAGTCATACTGAAATAAAGAATGAGGACTATGATGAAGAACGTTCAAGTTAAAAAGAAACATTATAAAGAAAAAAAAGAAACATTATAAAGAGAAACATTATAAAGAGAATTCTCGGACCTCGTTTATATTGTATAGACAAAAAAGATACGCCAAAGTAAAATGTGAAATATGAAAGTATCCAGCAGTAAAAGTATAATATGCAATTTGCAAGGCCTGGAAACAATTCAGGAGCAGCTATTTTACAAAGGGATGCTCATTATTGCTTCAAATTATTTTTCTGTTTTCTATGACCCATGAATAAGAGGCAAGGTAGGAATCCGTGTCCAGATACCCTGAACAGTTTGGTTGTTTGAATACACCTAACTCGACTTACTGGTTAAACTCCGTTCAAAAATATCCTCTACAAAAAATCTAGTCATAATAAACTTGTTTTTTGTATTTATTCTCATAATGTATAGGGTTTAATGTGATCAACTCCATTTGCAAAGTTTTGATATCACTTTTTGATCTCTGAAAGTTGTTTTTTATATCATACATGCATGTGTTTTCGTGAAAAGGTGAAAGCTGCTCCGTTACAAAAGAACTTGAACGCACTCTGACGACCAATGCTGTCTACCAAGACAAAACAAATATCCTCTTCTCTGTAAGATGTCATCCCTTTTCATGTTCCTATCAAACCCTAGGTTGCTCTTATGATATCTGTCAACCAGCATCTGTTATCTCCATGTTTCTTGTATCCCTTTCCCTTTATTTTTTGTTTTAACCCATCGATGCATGTCGGCCACATAATATAGGTGGCCGAAACAGATTTATATTTTTTTATTTTGTTTGAGTGGGCCACACCCTTGTGGCAATATCTGTAAGTAGAATACTCACACCCTTCTGGCAATATTGACACGTGAGAATATGTGACTTAAGACGAGTGTGCCGGGCCCACTTAACTACATAGACCAGTATTGAAACCAGCCATCATTTGGGAATGAAGGGGCTTGTTTTTTGGTAAACTCTAATCATACCGCATGAGTCTGTCAGCGCTTGAGAGAGAAGCTTGTTACACTCAGGAGGGGTGGAGTTTGACAGTACCTCTGTTCTGATTATTCCTTTGAACATGATTTTTTATTTTAAATTCAATTATGGGAACATTAAACTATTCTACAGTTACTGTGAACTGGCCTAATCTCTGATTTCAGCTATTAAAATACTTAGAAAACAAATTAGTGAAGTAAAGCTAAGGTGAAGCTCCATCACATAAGCTAAAACAGTGCTAGAAAATCGTCACCTTTTCGTAATGCACAAGTTTTGAAGTACTTAATTCCATATGTCAGGTTGTACCCCTTCTCGGCCAGTCTTGACTTATAATTTTTTTATCTCACCTGTGATACGATCCTATTCCCCTAAAGGTACCTTTGGGATTTTAGCCTGCCAAGATATAGGGAAGATAGATGCAGACGTAGAGGGCTATCGGGAAGGAGAAAGATTCTTAGGGCAATGAGAAAAAGAAAACCAAAAGGAGTCATTCTATTTCTCTGATTAGGTGAGTATACACAGGTGCCGTTGTAACGGCTAGTTTCACATTTCCGATGATGTATCACGTGCACGTCACGTGATACGCTATAACATAGCCCATTAGAGGCATTTAGTCATTTGATGTTTTGGGATAGATTGCTTCCTTTCTCTTTAAATACATGTTGCCCTCCCTTTAGTAGGGAGTAAAGAATTATGTTTTTTTTGAAATAAAGTAAAGAATCATGGTAAGATTTGGAGATCACAGAAGCTAAGTGGGTGGACGTAACGTCAGACGTGACATGCCGGAGATCACTCAGGGGGAGTGCGGGCAGAGGACATTTGAGATGGGGAAGGTCCTCGCGGTGCTCTGGACGCTATGGCTGCACTGTAATGACGTGGTATTTGAGGGAAAGACTGTTGCTGGACTCGGTGCTATATGACGTGGAGAATTGTATATCCTACTGGCTCAATAAGAAGTAAAGGAGGGAAAAGAGGCAAGGCTGGACAAATATATTATTATTAATTTTGGGTGATCTTTCCTCTTTTCTTTCAATAAAAAAAATAATTATGGTAAGATTGGCCTTTTGGCGCACTGTCTCAGCCGCGTCCCCTTGACTGTCCAGCGATCCCCTACCCTCATGATTGTCTCACCGGGTTTTCTGCTGGCTTCCCTCCAATCAGACCCCTACCGCTGTCGATTGGTTCTCTTTTAGTCTTCGATGATCCTCACCTGCTACCGTTAACTCCTCACCATATCTTTCAGGCAGCTTGTCCCTGTTCGATCTCTGCCTCCTATCGACCCTTCCAATCACTCCCGTTCTACTCTATGACCCTGGGATTATCTACCCTGTATCTCCTCCATTCCCCTTCCTGATACGAGCCTTCTATTTTAGCATGAAACTAATCTGTTGCAAACTATTTATTTTCATGAAGCAGTGTTTTTTTAAAAGAATTTCATGAAGCAACGTTACAAGATCCCTTGTGTCATTTAGCTCAAGAGCAACGGTTTCTTCTTTCATGGTATTTTTAAAGAGGGATTATAAATTTCTTCTGTTGTGTTGGTAGAATGGAATCCTGTTGTACGCTAATTGAGAAATCTGATTTTTTTTTGAGGAAATTGGGAAAATCTGATGTGAGAGAGCCATGCTTAAAATTAAGTTGGTTAACCGTCTCATTTTTAAATTAAAAATTTCTAGAACCCTTGCCTTGGGCAGTGGGTATGTATTGGTCATCTAGATCAGCTATGTCATCATATCCTTGGTGGTTAGGTCTATGTTAGTTGTCATTGAGATCTCAAGTGATCCAATGATGGAAATGATGCTAGATTAACTTCTGTTCACTTTTCGTGGATTTGTTTAATACTCGAATCATGGATAACTCTCATGACTGCTAATTTTCTCAAACTGACTAAGAGGTTAGTATGGGAGACAGAGACCAGTCACATGCTTGGTAAGAACATAAGAAGATAACCTTTGGAAGTCAAAGTGTTTTCTAATTATTGAATTTTATAGAGACATTAATGATTTCATTTTCAGGGAACTACTGTAGTTGCCGGGCGTGCAAGAGCTGTGGTTGTTGGCATTGGCTCTAATACAGCTATGGGTAGCATTCGAGATGCAATGCTGAGAACTGAAGATGTGAGTTACATTTGCTGCTACATCGACATATCATGAATTATTCTTTCTTATCTGCTACATCGTCGGGTGACTGCCTTTTATTTGTTTCAGAAAAAAATTCTTTCTTATCTGCTTAAGAGTTTCTTTTGTCGCTTTGTCTCTTTAAGCTGCTTTTCGTTGTCCTATCACTCCATAACATCATCTTCAGTGCACCACAGTTTATTTGCATAGTATATGTGAAAATTATGTGTTTAAAAAAGTTGTTAATACAGATATGATGTATGCCATAATTTCCTGTGCTTATTCCTTATCTTGTAGCTTTATTTTGCAGGAAATGACACCATTGAAGAAGAAACTTGATGAATTTGGTGCATTTCTGGCAAAGGTGATATTGGTGTCATATCTGTAGATGAGTTTCCCAAGTTCTATGTCTTTTTTTTATAATTATTTTATCCGCATTGCTTGAACTATTTGCGGACTTCTCAGGGCTACAACTTAATCAAGCCAAGTCGGCCTTTGTGGGTTTCGGACTTTCTTCGGAGGAAAAGGCACAGTGTGCAAGAGCTTTAGGCACACCTCAAGGCTCGCTCCCGATGGGCTATTTGGGTCTTCCGTTGACTGGGAGACGGATCCTAGCAGCAGAGTGGCATCCGGTAGTCGACAAAGTGGAAAGGAGGCTCGAAGGTTGGCAGAGCAAGACACTGTCAAAAGGGGGTCGTTTGGTGCTACTACGGTTGGTCCTGTCAGCAATCCAGTTATTCTACTGGTCAGTATTCAAAATGCCAGCAGTAGTGGTAAACAGATTGTAGGGGGCTATGAGAAGGTTCTTTTGGGGAGGCACTGGAGAGGAAGGGGGCAAGGGAGTGCCTCTTGTGGCGTGGGAGATATTGTGTAGACCTATGAAGCAGGGAGGGCTGGGGATCCTTCATCTGGAATCAATGAATCTGACATTGTTGGCCAAATGGGTGGAACGGATTATGAAGTCAACAGAGGGCCTAGTTTTCAATGTCCTGAGAGATAGATATGGCTCTGAGATAGGTTGGGAGAGGCGTTGGGCTCGTGTCAGGGGAGAATCCCCCATTTGGAGCGGTCTACACCAAGCGATACCTCACGTGCAGGAGTTCTTTGAGCCCAAATTGGGGGATGGGGCAAGGTTCCATTTTTGGACTGATAATTGGTCTAACCAAGGCACCATGAAGTTAAAGTTCCCAAGACTATTTGCACTAGCGAGACACCCAGAGGCCAAAGTCAGTGAGTGTTGGGACGAGGCTTGGGTCCCTACATTGACAAGAGCTTTATCAGAGCCACGTTTTGAGGAGTTTTTGGGGATGCAAGAGTCACTTCTACCACTCAGCCCCTCAACTGAAAGTGGAGACGGTTGGACGTGGTGGGGGTCGTCTTTCTCAGTGAAAGAAGCATATTTGAAGATTAGAGGAGAAGCGAGGGACGACGTGACCATCAATGGGGCATGCCACAGGTTGATGAAACTCAAAGTTCCACTGAAAGTGCGACTTTTCAGCTGGTTATTGCGGAGGCGGAGGCTGATCACACGGGCCTATCGGCGGAGATGGGCCCCCATGGATCCCATTGACTGTCCTATATGCGCTAGGGGGGAGGAGGACTGCTCACACCTATTCTTCACGTGTCACTTCGCCCAGAGAGTCTGGACATCGCAACAGGTACCGGAGGTGAATGTCTCCTCGGATGAGGCCTTTTGGACTTCAGTCATAGAAGGAAGACACAGAAGTGGAGTGGAATGGGGGCGGCTACTCCCAGTGCTCTTGGCGTTATGGCTACATCGGAATGAAGTGGTGTTTAAAAGAAAGGTAGCTTCGGTAGTGGACAAAATTCATGCCGTAGAGGCACTTGTGTATTTTTGGGTTGGAAGGGGAGGATAGTCCTTTTTTGGTCGGGTTTGTACATTGTTTGTACAAAACATTTACAATTTAATGATAGCGGATTGGCCACGGTTTCCTGGTGGCCTTCCATATTTTCTTCAAAAAAAAAAATTATTATTTCAAGTGGTGCCAAATATTCTTTTAAAATCTCTCTTTTGACGAGGAATGAAAAATGAGGACGATGACCAATGAGGCCATTGACTATGGAGGATCATCCAGCGTATGGTTTAGCTGGCACGTCAGAGCACCATTCTGGTGGTGGTATCTTTGCTCTTAGATTTGTAGGGTTCAACTTAATGAGCTAAAGTCGATGTGATCGAGCACAGTTTTAATGGTCGCCAATTTAAAGGTCATTCAGTTGAGGATACGCAAAGAACAGAGCTACGATATGCCACCTGGGATAACGATGATGCTTACACATGGCTTCTGAGCAATATGCCTGCTTTTTTCTTCAAAATTTTCGAATTTCATGGCAGGTAAGTATTGGACCACAGACATCAAAGCTATGGCAAAAGAAACAATGCTTTGCCCATCTATGAGCTGACGGCTAGGGGAATAAATTTATATGAAGGAAAGATGACTCTGGTGAAAGGTGCATGCAAACTGGAGAGAATAGTATCATTGCTGACCTCTGGGAGACTCAGACTCCCAGCTATGGAAGTGCAATATGAAAGACAGACTAAATAAGGTTTTTGTGGGCCTTGGTAAGTTGAAACCCTAAGATGTCAAATTCTAAACCAAGGATTAGAATTTAACTTTGGGACCATGTGAAGAGGCTTAGTCCTTGAGAAAAACAGCATTATCCAAGGCTGATTAATAGACTGATTTACTTTAATCATTCACGTCCAGATATTATCTTTGCAGTTGGGTTACTCTTGCTATATATGCTCAGACTCTGATTTTTTTTTTTTTTGAATTAAAAGAGGGATGACCACCCGGAATTCGGTGGTCAACCCAGAGATACTATTAACATATATGATCGTGACATGGTACATGCCCGGCCCACTGGGTCCCTTTTCCCTCCGTTATGTCCTACTGAACCAGAAGGAGATACATTTCACTACGTCATGTAGCATTGATTCCAGCGACGCCGTCTTCCCCTTGAATACCACCTCGTTGCGGTGAAGCCACAACGTCCAAAGCACTGCAAGAGCCTTTCCCCAGCTCGTCCATCCGCTACCCGCTCTCCTCCTAAGGGACTTCCAGCACGCTTCATCTGACGTCACGTCCACCCATCTCAGCTGCTGTGCTCTCCAAATGGCCTGCGCAAAAGGACACTCAAAAAATAGGCGAGAACAATCTTCCTCTCCAAGGCAGCACATGGGACACGCGATTGGCGTGTCTGGGATCATGCGCCTTCGGAGAGTACGTGTCATAACTCGGCGCCTAATAAGCAGCCAACCAAAAATTCTAACTTTAAGCGGTACCTTATGTTCCCATAGGCATTTACATGTGTGTATAAGGTCTGCATCTTCTGTCGTACTCCCCCGGATCTCCTTATACGTCTCTCAAACTGACCACTGAGCTCCCCTCCATACCCAACTGTCCCTTATTCCATACACAGGCCTTAGGTCCACTATTTTGTGTTGCGTGTTCAAGAGTTCTTCCACTCTCTGTTCAAACAGTGGATTCCTCTAGCGTGGATTCCATGTGCCATCTCAACATTCTCTCACCGAGGCTTGTGGGCTCATAACCAGTGTGAATAGTCAGGGGAAAACTTCCTGTATCGGACCTCCTGTGGACCAGTTGTCCAGCCAATAACAAAAATACGTTCCATCCCCTAGTTTGGGTACAAATAACCCTTGGCTTTGCTGGAAAATTTGGCCCAATCCCTGCCAAAAGCCGGAAGCCCCTCTGATTGGCCTCGATCTCAGTTCCCAATTCAAATGCGTGCTGTACATATCTCGTAGCACTTTTGTGACCATGTCATCTTCTGGGCCCATAACCTTGGCCACCCATTTAGTTAGCAGTGCTATATTCATGGATTGCAGATGTGGTACCCCAAGCCCGCCATGTTCAACTGGTCTACACACCACCTCCCATGACACCCTTGCTGATACCTGGCCAACTGCCGATCCAGTCACATTCCAGAAGAACCGCCTCATCAGAGCTTCTACCCGACGACCAATTCCCTTAGGCAAGTTGAAGACTTAAAGGTAAAATATTGGTATTGCTGATAATACCGATCTCACCAAAATCAGACGTCCCGCTGGTGATAATACCCGACTCTACCAACACTCAAGTCGCTTCTCCACCTTCTCGATTGTAGGAGACCAATCCGTAGCAGTTAGACGCCCCCTCTTCAGGAATAACCTAGATAACGCATTGGAAGTGTTCCAATGGGGGTCCCCAGAGCTTTTGAGCACTGGACCTCCTCCTCCGGTCTAAGGCCCAATCCCAAAAAAGCGGATTTGGAATGGTTGATCTGTAGGCCGGAGAAGTCGGCGAAGAGGTCTAATAGCATTGGCAGATTTCGGGCTTCCTCCACTGAGCCTTCTATGAAGAATGTAGTGTCATCTGCATACTGTAGTATAGGTATACCCGTTGGGAAGCTTGTGGATTGAAAGACCTTCAGTTTGCCCCATGCGTATATCTTTACCGTGCAGATGTCCAGGGCATCCACTACAAGGACAAACAAGAGCGGGGCCAAAGAGCAACCTTGTCTAACTCCTCTTTGAGGTCGGATCCAACTTCTCTCTGGTTTACCATTCACGAGAACCGAGAAGGCATTTGATGTCACACACCTTCGCACCCATTGGATCCATTCCCTCGGAAAGTTCCGCTGTCTCAGTGAAGCCCATAAAAACTCCCAATCAAGTGTGTCGTATGCCTTGGCGAAGTCAACTTTCCACATGAAGCCTTTCCTGCCCTCTCTCTGCTAAGCTGTTATGATTTCCCCTGAAACTACCGCGCTGTAGATCAACTGTCACCCTGGGATGAATGCGGATTGTAAAGGTCCGACCAAATCACCGATCACTTGCCAAAGTCAATTCGCCAGTACTTTGGCCAATATGAGATAGGTGGAGTTGGAGAGTGCTATAGGATGATAATCGCCTATGCAAGAAGCCCCTTGGCATTTGGCTAATAGGAAAATATGCGATCTATTTAAGCGCTTCATGCCATAATTGCCATGGCGAAATTCTGTCAACGTACCCGTAACGTCTACTTTGAGCATATCCCAAAATTCAATAAAAAAGAAAACGGGGAATCCATTCGGACCTGGTGCACCTTCTCCATTTAGCCCTTTGACGGCTACTTTCACTTCCTCCGCGGTGAAAGGTCTTGTCAATTCTGCTTGTTGGCTCTCATTCACTATGGTGGCTCCACTTCCACCCCATTTCTATTTGCTAAGAGGTTCCCGTTGGGAAAAAGCTCGAAAGTGTTCGGCAAGTGCGGTCCCTACTGGCCTTGAACCAGAAATTTCTTGGGATCCCTCCAAGCGACGTTTGTTTCTCTCCATCTGAATCCTATTCCGAATGACTAGCAAGTGTGATCAGAGCCCCTCCAATTTCGATGTCAATCTAAATGTGGCTGACCCCGGGATAACCTGAGATGCCCACCATTCTTTTACTTTGTTTTTGAATGCCTCCTCTTGCAAGCATGAGCAATCCATCTTGAAGCATGTAGATCGGCCTTGACCTTCTTGGCTCTGCCACTTAATTGGTGTGTGATCGGACAGAGGACGTGGCAGAGCAATGACAACTGCTAGGGAAAATCGTTCCGACAGTTCCACGGAACAGAGGAGTCTATCTAAACGCGAGCGTGCATTATGGGATTTTGTGCTGCGTCATGTGTAGTTTCAATTTTGAGGCCCCATTTCCTGAAGACCCGCCTCTGATATGAACGTCCGAAACTCATCGGATCCCTGGTCTAGACCACCACGAGCGTTAGGACGGTCCCCTGTCCACAGCATCACGTTGAAATCTCCTCCGATTAATAGTGGGAGTCCTGCAAACGTGTCTACCACCTCGTATAGTTCCCTCCATAGAGAAGCTCTTTGGGCATTGGATACAGGGACATAAACCAAAATTTCCGCCCATTCATAGTCGTCACTGTGTTGTCGTAGCTTCACTCCTGCCGCAAATTGACCCAACCATTTAGCCTCTTTCGATAGAACTGTCTTGTTCCATGCAATTACCTGGCCCCTGGATCGCCCAACAACATTCACTGCTATGAACCCGTCAAGGTATTCCCCCCCACCGTATGCCATTCCCGTTTCTCCCACTCTTCCTTCATGGTTTCTTGTAGGCATACCACTGGCGTTCCATTCACGAAGATATCGTCCCACTATGCTACGCCTACGAGCATCTCAAAGCCCGCATACAGTCCATGAAATGCAATTCATTCTTGGTCTCCGTGTACCCCCCACTGTGTCAGCCTCTTCCTCAACTCTGCATCTGTGGCCAACTCGCATGCCCTCTGGGTCATGACTGGGTCGCTCACCTTCTGCTCTGCATGAATCACTCCCTGTACCGTGTCTCTTCCCTTTGATCCGTCTTCCATGCTCTGCTCTCCACTCGTGTACTGGTGTGTGATCCTCTTCCCCTCCTCCCCAGCCGTAATTCCTGTGGTGGTAGCGGCTGCCCTCTCCTTTTCTGTTTCTTCGAATGAGAGTTTTCCGCTCTTCCCCACCTTAATCCAAGCTCGTCCCCCTGCATCGTCCCGTAAGAGGAGCTTTCCTCTTCTGTAAACCAACCCTTTGTATCGTCTTATATCTCCTATGGAGAGTCTACGCAACCTCTGTGGTGCCCCAAATCGCCATCTAGATTGGATGGGGACCCCATTTTGATCTGCAGGAGACTGGTTATCCTCCGCTGCCTCCGCTGCCTCCGCGTGCATCTTATTCTGTATCATTTGCGACGTCGTGTCCACGCCTTCCCTTATCAATGAACTGATCCCGGATGGTGTCGCCCCTGTCAGCACTGGCTGACTGCTTCCTTCTTCCATTGGAGGGGCATCGCTCGTGACGCCTGGTCACTCCCCTCCTGGGCACTCCGACCCTTGTGGGTGCCACTACAGGATCCATTCCCTGTCTGGGCTGACTTATCTGATCGGCTACCTGTCTTTGCCTAATCCTGCCCTTTGCCTTTGTCTAACTTAATGGTGGACGATTGCTCCCCTGAGTACTCCACCTGTGATACCTTCTCTTGTGCTGCAGGTAGGATTCTTTGTTTGCACGAAGGCGATGAGCTGAATCTCTTCTCCTGCTCCACTTGCTTACCTTTAATAGCAGATGTCCCTTGGTCTCTGTATTGTGCCGATGAGCTACCCTTGATGTTTGGCGCTGTTGGGCGGAGCCGCTCCCTCAAACTGACCATAAAATTGCGGTGTGGGCTTTTGAGCCAGACGTGTCCTGGAAGCTGCTTTGATGTCGTGGTTGCCACCTCCAGTAAAACCATGTTTGGGTCCCCGGAGACTATACCTGTGGAAATGATAGACCGTAGACGTCCAACTGTATGCACAGCAGGTCCCATCCACTCCCATGTTCGGTACCTCATCGGGACTCCATGTGCTTGTAATATGAGGGTTTTATTACCTTCCTCCCAAGCTCCATCTTCGGGAAGGACTCGACGTCACCTCACTGTTGTGCCCCCATTGAGGTGTTGTACCCATACACATATTGCAATATATGTTGCCATGGATGTTCCCCTGATGAATAGAGAGATCTAGATTCCAGATTTGTACGCTCTTTGTTGCAGGAAATCGTTGCCAAAGATCCTGTTTAACCTCCTGTAGTTTTGGAGAACCGCTGACTATTTTCCCTATCAGGCAACACTAAATTGTGTGGAGTCCGGTACACTTCCTCTTCCCACTGCTGGATAGTCTCACTCCTTGACCGTGTCCTGAGCTTGCCTTTCCCTTTGGTCTATTCAACGATTCTTGTCTCCTAATTGCCGTTGGGGGCCACGTTAATTGACGGTGCCCCGCTCCTTGGCATCCTTGACAAATGACCGGCTCACGACACTCCCAAGTGAAATGCCCCTGTGACATACATCGAAAACATCTAAGCTCCCCTTCAAAACGTAGCCTGCCCTCGTCCGTCCTTGTACGTCCATCCGCTGGAGTAACGACCCTCCTTTCAGCTCTCCCAGTGACTGAATTTTGGTTATGTGGTTCACTCGTCAATGTAGTGGTTTTGGATCTAGGACCCCAGTGTTGAGAATCTTCGACAGAGGTAGAAGGAAGAAGGTAGAAGATGAAGGAGAGAAAGAGAGAGAGAAGAAGAACACCAAGAAAAGAGGTGCTAGCATAGGATCGTTGTTATTCCAAAAAATTTAGATTACATCATATTGGTTTTTATAATGCGTATAGATGATAGAAAATAGTGAATTTCTGTTATTGAAATATATCCGTTGTAACGGCTTACAACAGATATATTTCATTTGAATCCAGACTTAATCTTTACCGTCATAATTCAAAGGGGTACACCGATCATGGCCCTCGATCGGTGTCGTGTCCTCTTCCTTAAAATATTGATCAGATTAAATCTGGACCGTTATAACTAAATGGGCGCACCGATCACAACCGTAGATCTGTGTTGTGGACCCAATATAATCCTGACCGTTATAACTCTATCTAGATGTAATCCTATCCATCTATATTTAATCCTATACTATGTTTGAACCTATATTTAATCCTAGCATCTAATCCTCTAACGAGTATAGTATATATGCTGATTCATTACTAACTAATCTTGATTAAGTCCTAGACAGAATTCGCCGCGTGTGTGCTTTGACTCGGCGAGTTGGCGCACTGTCTTCCTGGTGCTGACTCCTTAACACCCAGCTCATTAGGTTTGTTTCCCTGTTAAAGATACTTCCATTGGGACCACTTGATGTCTTGCCCCGTGCCCTTCCCGTGTGAATGCTTTGGTGTCGCGGCTGGAAAAAAATCTTCCTTCCGTCTGGAGTTCTTCAGTCTTCTCCTCTATCCCTGGTGGGGTACTGCACTATTCTCCATTGTGGGGACACGTATCGGCGCTCTAGCTCCTTCGTGTGTCCCCTCATGACTATCTGTGTGGGCCTCA
Source organism: Wolffia australiana (assembly GCF_029677425.1). Lineage (NCBI taxonomy): Eukaryota > Viridiplantae > Streptophyta > Magnoliopsida > Alismatales > Araceae > Wolffia > Wolffia australiana. The sequence continues at coordinate 846,211 of NC_135848.1, forward strand.
GCCTAGGATTGGGTCGGTCAAAACTCCAGGGGTTCGAAAAAGAACCGGAGTCAACAATCATTTCCACCCGCCCGCTTCAAATCAGGTGTTTACCTACTGCTAACTCCCCGGGCTGGGGAGCGCTGACCAATTGACTTCCTTTTAGTTAGCACCTAGGCCGTCACTGATTGACGACTACTGCCGTTCTGCTTACACTCCTTGCAGTGCAAACCATGTTCTTCACCGGTTGCCCTCGCCGGCCTCCAGGGCGGCTTGGTTCTCCTAACAAGCTATTGACTCCTGTGGTTCAAGTCCCACTGTGAACTGGGCTCTAGCCGACTCTGTTCCCAACTCTGGCCGACTCCATTCCTAAGCCCAACGGATATGGTTACCAATTCTGCCCCCAAACTCCGGCCAAGACTGACTAACACAAATTAACTATAAAATAGTATAAAGGAAAATGTACCTCGGTGTTGATGATCTCTTGTTGAGCCACACGTTAATCAAAAGGCCCCCCCGCTACACTGGCTTGCTTTTCCTGATCTTCCTTTCCCCTTGCTTTTCCTGATCTCTCCCATCTGGCTAGAGCGCCGCCGACTCCACTCCCTCTTCTCTCCCGTCCGGCTAGGGCTCCGGCCGTGCTCTGCCATCCCTGGCCGCCTCTCTGGCTAGGGCTCCCCCCTCCTCTCCCGTCTGGCTAGGGCGCCGTCCGACTCCTCTCCCCCTTCTCTCCCATCTGGTTAGGGTTCCGCCCGTGCTCCCCCGTCCCGTCCGGCTAGGGCTCCCCCTGTCTCTCCCATCCGGCTAGGGCGCCGCCGACTCCTCTCCCCCTTCTCTCCCGTCTGGCTAGGGCTCCGGCCATGCTCTGGCCATGCTCTGGCCGTGCTCCGTCGTCCCTGGCCGCCATCAAGTCCGGCTAGGCTCCCCCTCTTATGCTCAGACCCTGATATCCACATATTTATGCAGCATAGAAAGTTCTTGCTCATCTTAAAGGTTTGGCAGGACATGGCTTACTCCTTATGAAAGGACACCTAATTGCATAGACATTTATACATTTGCAGACTATACGGGTCAGTCATTGATTGCTGATCAACCACAGGATTCTGCCCTTTCTTAGCTGGTAGTGTTAGCACCTGTAGAGCGAGAAATAGAAATTGGTGTCAAGGTTGAGTGCAGAAGCCAAATTTAGAGCAGTGGCAAAGGGAATCTGCTAGGTGATATGGATTAGGGATATACTGAAGGGGTTGAAAATTGTCCTAGATGGACACATTTTGGCGTACTGCAGCAGCAAATCAGCCACTGATATTGCACACGGTCCTGTGCAACATGATCGGGCAAAATGTGTTGAGTTTGATTGTTGCTTCATCAGGAAAAAAGAAATCAAGTGGAGGTAGCATGGGTCCTTGGAGGTTGCTCTCTCCAAATTAGGAAGTGCTTCAATACTGAAGCATATCTGCAGTGTTGTTTTCAATGGTCTTCCAGAGTGTAGCTAAAGGACCCAAATCTTCCTGTCTTGGTAACATGGCTTTAGGTTCTTTGTTCATCAACTGGGATTCATTATTGACTAGGTTGTGTAAGAAACATTTATGTTTTAGTCCCTCCCTCTGTTAGCAATTTTTTTTTGAAAGAAGGATTAAAAGGCAATCACCTAAGAACGTGGTGATCACCTGCCAAGTACATGGAGATCCCTAGCGCATGGTCAACCCCTCCCTTGTATTTACAACTTGAGGAAACCACACCGGCATGAGGCCCTTGGTTTCATGGACAAGCCCGTCCATAGATGCCTTCTTCCCCTGAATACCATCTCCTTCTATGGAGCCATGTTGTCCACAACATTGCCACAGCTCGGCCCCCCTCTTCCTAGAGCCACTTCTCGAGATTGATTCCCAAAACGCCTCCTCTGATGTCGTGTCAATTAACGGTAGTGCTTGGGTGGCCCAGATCATGCGAGCGAAAGGGCATTCGAAAAAATAGATGATTACAGTTCTCCTCTCGGGGGGGGGGGGGAGAGCATAGTGCACATTCCACCGATGTGTCTGCGTATTGTCTCTGACAAAAGGCACATGTCATTAGTTTCTTGCGCAATACAAGCTACCCGAAGACCCTTACCTTCAGCGGAACTTTTTGTTGCCATATAGCCATACATGTTTGTATAGTCATTTGCTCCACTGGGACCTCTTGGATCCTCTCGTATGCCCTTTGGTCCAAGAATGGAGCGCTGGTCCATTCCCACCTATCATGTTCCACGAGTCTTGGGCTCCACTGACTCAGGGCTTGTTGCATGGCCATGAACTCTACCACCCTCTCGTCCGACAAAACTCCACCTCTCCGCGGACCATTTGTCGTCCCAGCAGCCCTCCACTATGCCGTTTGCCCTCCACTAGCCCTCCACTATGCCCTTTTGCTCGCACGATTTGGGGCAGCCAAGAGATATCAATGGTGGACATGAATTCGGAAGAGGCTTTTTGGGGCTCAATGCAGAGTTAGAGCTGTAGAAGAAAGGAAGAAAGCAGGCGGGAACTGGCGGCACTTTGGGCCATATGGTTGCATAGGAAAGAGCTGTTGTTCTGGGGGATGACAGCTTCTACCAATTGGGCTATCCATGAGTTTGAGGGACTAAAGGCGGCCTGTTTGGGCTGTGGATGGCAAGAGGAGGGTTTGAACATGTTTGGATAGACTGAGATTGACATGTAGGGCTCTACTAGGAGGTTCACCAACTCCTCGGGTGATAATCCCTTTTAATGTTTCAAAAAAACCATCCTCCACCATGCTTACTCTAATTGAGGGCTCACCTAATTTGGTAAGCCATTACCTTCTCATCCACCGCCTGGTGATAGTCGTCTCCCTATGGCTCAGGGAAGCTATTCACAGTGCTGGATCAGTCATCTGAAGTTTTTTTTAGTATTCCCATCCTTCTCCCTCTTTGCCTTTATCCGCCATTCATATGAGGGCTCACCTAATTTGGTAGGCCATTACCTTCTCATCCACCGCCTGGTGATAGTCGTCTCCCTATGGCTCAGGGAAGCTATTCACAGTGCTGGATCAGTCATCTGAAGTTTTTTTTAGTATTCCCATCCTTCTCCCTCTTTGCCTTTATCCGCCATTCATATGAGGGCTCACCTAATTTGGTAGGCCATTACCTTCTCATCCACCGCCTGGTGATAGTCGTCTCCCTATGGCTCAGGGAAGCTACCACAGTGCTGGATCAGTCATCTGAAGTTTTTTTTTAGTATTCCCATCCTTCTCCCTAGTTCAAAGAGGGTTTCTCAAACCTATAGCCATTCAGATTCTCATGATGTTGATAACAGATGAGATGCAAAGCCTCAGCCTAAACTCTGGTGACTGGTTCCATGCCTTTCCTCCCAATCAATGGTTGGATGCAATTATGTGTTTACTGTGAAAGTTGGCACTAATGGCTTCATTGATTGTCTTCAGTCGTGAATTTCAGCCTGTGGTATGTTACTGATCTATCGTGAGGTTTACTCCGAGACAGTCTCTCCAGTGATCAAGCTAATCTCAGTCTGGATTTTATTCTTCTGGCTGGTCATTTTTCGTGGCTTCCATACTAGCCAGATATGAAGAAGACATTTTTGCATGCAAGTCTCCAGACATAAACAATCACCTAGGTTCTACTCTTCCGCTGAGCAAACAACAGTATTGATACGAAAAAGCATTATTTGGCATGGAACATTCTTTCTTTTTGAAGAAAAATGGGGGATATCACACAAAATTGGTGACCTTCCTGATGTGACAAATAGATGTGATTGTTAAATACACACATGGCCTAAAGGGCCACCCAGCATCCACGATGCGGCCCTTGAAAACCATGCCGAGGAAAGACATCTCCACTACTTGTGCAACAACTTCTATCAATGCCTCTCATCTGTTAAAAAGGACCTCATTCCTGTATAGCCATATTGCCTAGAGCACCGTGAAGGGTTGACCATACCCCTCTCTCCCCCTAAGTTCACCTCCTTGCACAGAGTCCCAAGAGGCCGCCTCTGAGGAGACATCCACCCTTGTGGTTGGCTGGTGTAAAAGAGCATTCAAAGAAGAGATGGCTGATGTAGTCATCTCTGCCGCTTGTGCACCTAATACCTTCCGCTGAGGTTTCCACATAACACCCCTTCCTGACAACTACCTCTCTAGTCTTTATTGAAGGAACAACAAACAGAAGAACCTCACCTCAAGGGGGACCTTTTGTCTCCATATGTGAGACATTCCTGGATGATCCTTGGTTCTTCCCTGTGTCGGTGGCTGAGCCACACGTAAGCATCTCATTTAGACAAGGGTGTGCCTATCCACCCCAATCCGTCCTGTGTCCCTCTTTGTGGATGTTGGTGAATTAAGGTCAACTGCATCCTCATATATTTCTTGACTTTTTGGTTGGACAGGGAGTTTACCAATGGTGGATTTCTCTGTGCCATCCAGCTCTCGCAGACTAAGGCATGGGGGTTTTGTGCGAGGATGAATAGGCATGGGAACTTTGCCTTAAGTGTGCCCAGAGCTGACCATGCGTCTCGGAAAAACCTGAAGGCTGTGCCATCCCCCAACTTGGCTTTGAAGAATTCTCGGACTTGAGGAAACATCTATCTCAGCCCCTGCCAGAATGCAGAGGACACTCAGACAGGAGTCGAGTGGTCTCCCCGTCCAAACTAGCTCCTTAGTAGTTCTTCAAAACTCATGTAACTAGATCTATCCCCCGTCCCAAAAGTCTGTCCACCCACTTTGCTTGTAATGCTATGTTCAAATCTTGCACTAACAATACTCCGAGGCCCCCCAACAGACTGGTTTGCATACCATGTCCCATGAACAGTTGTTCATGACCGGTTGAGTCAATTTAGTGTCTTGTCCTGAATTTTGGTCTTCACCTACGTAGTTCTACCCTGCCATGTCAGTGGGCTGCACCAAATTGGTGGTTAAGTTGACAAAATTATTCTCATGGGTGAGGTTCAACAGAGTATATCTGAGCTCCAGGCTGTAATCTTTGCAGCAATCCACTGATGGAGGGTGCACTGTCGGATCAGAAATTGGAAGACATGTTGAACCTGCAACATACCATAGTTCTCCTGCAGCCCTCCATTGGAACATGGGATGGCTAGGTATGGAAGGGCCTATCGATTTCAGTTTGAGAGGCTCACAAGAGCATCAGAGGGAGCACGATAGAAGATGCAGACATCCTCCATACATGCAGATGCTTATGGAAGCAGAAAGTCTTGTTTAAAAGTGAGGATTTTTGGCTGTATGCTTATTGGGAGACAAATTAGGGCACGTTTCCTCCAAAAGCGCATGATAAAAGACACATTGATAGCGCATCCCATATACGACCAAGGAGAGGAAGACTGCCTGTTTTTTGAGTGCCGGCCATTTGGAGATTGAAGAAGCTAAGCGGGGTGGATGTGACTTCTTATGAAGCATGGCAGAGATCACTGGGGGGGGTGCATGCCAAGGACATTTGAGATGGGAAGGACCCTCGGGATGCTCAGGGTGCTATGGCTACACCTTAATGAGGTGTTATTAAAGGGAAGGACCGCGTCACTGGACTCGATACTACATGATGTGGAGAATTATATATCTTACTGGTTTAGTAGGAAGTGAAGGAGGAAAAAGAGACCAGGCTGGACGGTCATGTACTTTTGTACATGTTTACTCACAGGGTGGGAGAGTGAGTCCTGAATTGGGCTGCCACTGGAAAACGAATTTTTTGTTCCATTGAGTCAATGTTTTAGTAATTTTTTTTCATAAATCAGTTGGATACTATTTTCAGAAATTATTTTATCTCATGATACTTACATAATCATATTCTCAATTGAATGTTCTTGAACTTGAAAAAAACTTAAGTCAAAGTACTATAGATTTTAGACGTAGCATTTATCCTCTACACCCCTTAGGACTTGTCACATTCATACTGGAGGAAAATTACTAATTTGTCCGCTCGGTTTGTGATTTTAAAACCTCTGTCTGGCAACTACATAGTTTCTTCTTTTCAGGTCATAGCAGGGATTTGCGTACTTGTGTGGCTGGTAAATATCGGACATTTCCGTGATCCATCTCATGGCGGTATCCTGAAGGGTGCCATTTATTACTTCAAGGTGTCCCCTATTACTTCAAGAATTTACTTTATTTTCATTTTGGCCTTTTTCATTGATTTCATGAGGCACATTGTAATTCTTCTCAATGGTCTGATAATCTGTCTTTTTGGTGACGCTGTTTATGTAAAAAATAAGCTGTATTGATTGGAGAAGTTCATTACAAACATAAGAAAGATAATCCATTATCTGTCTAGGATAATGGATTGTCCGAGTGCTAAACCCCATTAAAGTTCAATTAGTAATGTCCATGATAGGCTTGCTTTTGTCTTGACCAGCCTGCACTATATTATCCTGCCATTAACTCCACGAAAGATTCGATTAGATGGTTTGGGAAAAGCTGTTTGGGACATTTTGAATGGAAAAGGTTACTCTGTATGGATGATATTGTTGGGAAATAGGTGGTGTGGCCTATTAGATCCAGTTGACCTTAGCCCACCAAGGGTTCCCTCTCTTAATCCCACATTGATAAATCCCTAATTCTCTCTCTCTCAGCCCTATAGAAGGGCATGTATCCCTTACTTTCTAAACAACAAAGTTTTATCTCTTTTATCTTTTCTACAGATATGGAAGAAGATTAGGTGACCTGGGTGATTTAGTTACTCTGGTTGGATGTTTGGGTTCAGTGGGTTATCACTAGAAGAGATATCTAGTTGAGGGAAATCCATCCTAGTTGGTTCTTGTGGTTCAGCCTGACCGTATGAAATTGTCTGTCCGTCTCCTGTGCTTGGTTCTGTGATGTTGTTATTCTAATCTGGATGGAGGATAGTAATACAGCTAATTTTATATTCTCTTTGGAGCAAATCATTTTCATCGTGAGATCATTGGAGACCATATTGATCCAAATATCATTTGAGCATCATATTCAGACCTTAAAGTCATGCGCATGCTGTTTTTGTTATCCGACTTGAAAAGGAGAACTCCCTGAAATAATGAGTAAATATGTTTCCATAAAGGTTGGTTAGTCGAACCTTCCGGTTCTGCTGTATTCAAATTGATTTTGTTTCCCTAGCTTCTAATTTACAAGATTCAAATTTATTTCACCATGCAGATTGCTGTCGCTTTGGCGGTTGCTGCTATTCCTGAAGGACTTCCTGCTGTTGTGACAACGTACGTTATCTAATGATGGAAGTTTGATAAAATCCTTGAAAATTACCTGGCATTGGACTATATTTTGCGTAATGTTTGAAACCATGGATGGTACCTGTTTTTTTTTGGGAAAGCCACACTTCTTGCTAAGTGTTGCTTTTTTCTGATTTGTGTCTTCTCGTGTTCAATGGGGCCGTTATTCTGGCCCTGTAGTGCTTTCTCTCATTCTCCCCTGTAAATGCCTTGTAGCTAACCCTAGTGGGATCAATAGAGTTTGCGGTTAATTCTACCTTTCATGTTGAACTCTGTCTCCTCTAGAATCTGAGCTTCTACATGGTATCAGAGCAACCTTGGAGTTTCATAGTGGGATCAGCTTCCTCTTCAAGGCCTTCCTTGTCTCTCTTCTTGAGACATCTTGGTGGCATTTGTCTTGGTGGCGCTGGTCTAGGCAAGCTGTCTCTTCTCCTCGTGGGTGGACTTCTGGGGATTGCAAAAAAAACCACCATTGTTACTGTCGCACCTCGTGGCTAGGGCTATGGTCTGTGCTCTACCTCTGCTCTTGTGGGTATAGAGGTCTGTGCTCACGTCTTTGCTCTCAGAGAATGCCACCTGCACTCACAGCTATTACCTCCGCGGTCGGTGCTCGTGGCTACGGCAGCTGTTTGTGCTAGCCAAAATTCTCCTCCTTGCGCCAAGATCTACCACGCGTGCTGACTGCTGGCTACATTACCCGGCTCTGCCTTTAACTTAGCTCCAGCATTTTTTATCCGTTCGTGCATGGCTTGCACATGCATTAGTACTCTGATTGACTCTAGGTACTCAAGTATGTCTCCAGCCATTCCACCCATGACCCCTACTGCACAACCTTATCTTGACCTCAGTAGTTGGCTTTACCCTCTTTCTTGTATACTCTGGAGTTTCGTTGCACCGGACTCAATCTTCTTGAATGGCATCAATATGTTCAAATGACATTGGAAGGGAAGCTCATGAAACATCTGTTGGAAAAGGCACTGGCATTGACAGCCCTGGGCTATGATCATTGTTTAAATGTTGAAGGCGTGATTCACCACCGGCTTGTTAACAGTGTCAGCCCTTCAATTGTTCTTGATGTTTTTACCACTCTAGTCTGCGAAAACTATTTGGGAGACTGCTCGGGAGACTCATCAAAGAAAAGTAACTTAGTCATTATATATGACCTCGTTACTTGGTCTACGTAATTTGGTTCAGGGGCCGAGATCTGTTCTTGTGGGCTGAATTAGATCAATACATGTCATTTCATACAAAGTCAGTTGACTGTGACTATAACTTCAACACAGAGTTTTTGAATTTTCCATGGGCTTTAACCCTGAGTATGAGTCTCTTCGTAGTCAACTTATTCATCAGCAAAAAGTTCCCATTAATAAGGAGGCTCTTGATAGGATTCTGACTGAGGAATAGCGGCTTCAGCTTCTTCAGTCTGAACCTGCCTCTGCTATGGTCATTCAACAATTGGTTGCTTCTCGCCTGGCTCCTACCACTACATCCATTGCTATGAAGCCATTTCTATCTCCTGCACTGAAACCAGCACCACCTCCTCAAGGCCCCGTAGGAGACATCTCTCTTCTGCTACTATTGCAAGAAATGGAGTCACATCACAGAAACATACTACAGTGCGAGACTCTCCACCAAAGTCATCTTGTCATGGCTCTGCCACAACCGTTCATCCTGTCATGACTCCACCTCCTGTGCCTCTTCAGCTTCTAACGTCCTGGTCTCTGGTTCCTCCACCTGATGCCCTGTGGCCTATGGGTGATCACCTTTCATGGGATGAAGTTTATCAACTCCATCGCCTTCTTCAGTCTACTTTGGTTGGGGCTACGTCATTCGCTTACGGTGGTTTGTCTACCAGCTTTCTTTTTGTGTTGTCTCCAATGTCATGGATTCTTGATCCTGGCACCATTGCTTACATGGCTTCTGTCGCCCAATGCTTTTCTACCTATACCCCTTCTCCTTGTAGCCATAAAGTAGGCGCCGGGTTTGGTGCCCTTCTCTCCGTTGCTGGCTTGGGCTGCCTCCCTTTGTCCTCCATCACTCTTACCAATGTTCTCCATGTTCCAAACCTTATTACTCTCCTATCCCTTTGTCATATCGTCCAGGACTTGGGGCAAGATCTACTTTTCACTGTTAGTAATTGTTTTATTGTGACTAGGTGTAGGGACATATGATTATACTTGGCGAGGAGAGATGGGGGCTCTACATTCTTCACCATACATCCTCCCTTTTGATACAACGTCTTCCCTCTCCTTGGTTTTACATGACCATCTTTGGCTTCTCCGCTGTTGATTGCGCCATCCTTCATTTGCTACTCTTGAACTCTTGTTTGTCGTCTTTTCCACTGACATCTTGTGGACAAATTTGTATGTGAACCTTGCTGTTTAGCTAAACATACGAGTGCTACTTATCCTTCCTCGGATCATCTTTATGTTCCTCCATTGGTGTCTTGTCCTTTCCCTCTTTCACTGTGATATTTGGGGCGTCTCGCCTGTTCTCAACCTCTTGGCTGTATTAATGACTGTACTCATTTTACATGGGCCTTTCTCCTGAAAAAATAAGGCTGATTATTTCATGATCTCATCTGCAGCCAATTTGGGATGTCCTTCCAACCCTTCTGCTCTGATAATGCCCACAATTATCTCAATTCCACCTTTTCATCCTTGTTTGTCTCTTTTAGCAGTGTTCATGATATGTCTTGTGCCTTTACACCTCAGCAGAACGGCATCACTGAATGAAAATTTTGCCGTGTCTTGTATACTGCCCGGAGTCTACTTCTTCACATAAACATGCCAAAGTCCTTGGTTGAGGCCGTCCTTACTGCCGCCATTTGATTAATCATCTCCACTCTCAGGTCCTTTCTCTTCTTACCCCCTTTGACATCCTCAATCATCCTACCCGGCTGTTCCCTTGCTAAGCTCACACCTTGAGTCTTTGGGTGTGTCTAATATGTTGCCCTCCATTTTCCTTCTTGTGATAAACTTTATATTAAAGCAATCCATCATGTCTTTGGTACTCCTCTCATCACAAGGGCCATAACTTCTATAATCTGTCTACTCATCAGTTTTTAATCAAGGATGTTAAGTTTGATGAGTTTACTCCTTTCTGTACTCCCATGTCTGCCCTTCCATCCCCCCTGATATTTTAGATATATCCCTTGACTTGCTAGCCTTTTGCCTCCTGTAGACTTCCTTGCCCCCCTTCTGCTTTCTGTTCTCTTTCCCCTCCTCTAGGACTCAACCTCCTTCCCCTCAGAGAGACCAGTGCTCAACCAGACCCTCTTGTTCCTCCCCTCTTGGCCTTCCTCTTCTCTGCGGTTTACAGGTCCCACTTACGTCTGGTGTGCCCCTCCATCTAATGGCCCAGCCTTGTTGCCTCCCAACCCTTTTGCTCCCATTTTTGGCTCAAATGACCCCTCCCTGCCTCCCCTGCCTTCATCTTGCTCTCCCTACTCAGCCAATTACCTATCTTCCCATCATCTTTCTCCTCACCATGCCTTTCTTACGAACCTAACGATATTAGGCTTGTCCTCGGCCTCGGAGGAGGATGGAGGGAAATTGCATCCTGAGTTCGCTTGAACCATCTCTCCCTTACCCTCACTTGGTCGTAATCTCCCCTTCTTGTGTTTTACTGGTCTGACATTGTCTTTCTCTCTTTCTTGACTCTCTATCGTGTTCCAATATCATGATTGAAGGATTTTCAAGGAATCCAAAATCATTCTTCATGGGAACGCATCATAATCCACTAGGAAATGAATGAAACACAAGTGCAAAGAATTAAAAAGAGATAATTTTTGACATTGCAACTGCTGATGCACAATTTTCCTACTGTGATGTAATGAGAATATTCTGTTTTTCCGTCATTGTCTAGCTGCTTAGCTCTTGGGACTAAAAGAATGGCCAGACTTAATGCAATAGTAAGGACGCTGCCATCAGTGGAGACCTTAGGTTGCACCACAGTTATCTGTAGTGACAAGACTGGCACTCTCACGACGAACATGATGTCTGTTTCCAAGGTGATCATGTGAAACTCGATCTTTTTTAAAACTATTCTTTCACTTTTATGCTTTTGATTTTTATCCTGGATCTTTTAGCTCCATCATGAAGAAATTTTAAGCTGTGATTTAGGATTCATTTGTTGAAACTATAAATATATTCTTTTGAATTTGAAGGACGTGTTTTAATACCAAGCGTGTCGGAAGATGCCTGTCACATTCTGTTATCACTATGTATTTGTTGTTGTTTTTATTTTAAGTCCCTGTGATTCCCTTTATTGTACTTATGCTGACATGATATTAAATCTATTTGGATCCATCGTGTAAGATCCTAGAAACTGATACGATCCTGTACCTCAAGGGTATCTTAGGCATTTTAGCCCACTAAGGGCATTTTAGTCATATCATGCTTAGGGTAGATTGCTTTCTTTTCTTATAAATATGTATAGCCCTCCCTTGAGGAGGGCAGCCAAGAATTAAGGTAAGATCGGCCCCTTGGCTCACTATCTCAGTCCTCCTTGTCTCAGTCCCGTCCCCTTGACCGTCCAATGATCCTCTACCCCTGTGATTGTCTCACCGGATCTTCAGCCGGCTCTCCTCCAATCCGATCCCTACCTCTGCTGTTCGGTTCGCTTCTAGACTCCGACGATTCCCATCCCCGCGATGATCAATCCTTCACCACATCATCAGTCGGCACGTCCCTGGTCAATCCCTGCCTCCTCTGTTCGACCTCTCCTATCATTCCCATTTCGACTCTCCTACCCTGGGAATGTCTACCTCGCCTCACTCTCCACTCTCCTCCCTATACAAACCTAGACTGAGGTTTGTATCAGAGACCCAGTCCTATGGTTACCCTATGAGGAAGGAATCTATCAAATTTTATTTTCTGTCCTGGTTCCCTCTGGCGGTTAGCGTTTTAACTGGTAGACCTTGAGCCTGTAGCTTCACAAAATGGCCTCCCAAAATCGTTCGCTGATGAGTGCAAGATTGATTCCTTGCTGCGATATTTCTCTAATATTTATTGGTAAGTCCATTGTTGCCCACAAGATGCAAATGATGTTTGGGGAAATGAAAAAATAATTTGCAGATATTTTCTTGCTAGATCAACCTTATACACGTTCTTCCATGCACAGTGAATTGGGGTGAACATAGACATTTTTTTCTATAATTTGCCTTCCTCATTGAGCATAGAAAATTTTCTTGTAGAATATGGTTTGTGTCATTTGAAAAAAAATTTGGTCGCATAAATATTATGCACCTTTTTTGCCTTTAACAGATTTGTGTGGTTCATTCTGTGCACCGGGGTTCCCTAACTCGTGAGTACACTGTCACTGGAACAACCTACTCCCCAGAAGGTCTTATTTATGACAGTGTTGGAATGCAGGTAACACATTTCTTCTGATTATCATTTTGTTAACTATGTTTCAAACATCCCATGACATGTACACTTCTTTTCCCAGCTTGACTTCCCTGCTCAATTTCCCTGTCTCCTCCACATTGCGATGTGTTCCGCTCTTTGCAATGAATCTATTTTGCAATACAACCCAGAGAAGAAAAACTACGAAAAGATTGGCGAGTCAACTGAGGTTGCCCTCCGTGTTCTGGCAGAAAAGGTCTGTCAAACTACTTGTCCTTTTTTCCTTGAGAATTGCTGTTTAGAATGCATGAGTATTTTTAATTGCATGATTTCATGACAGGTGGGCCTTCCTGGTTTTGACTCAATGCCATCAGCCTTGGACATGCTCTCCAAACATGAGAGAGCATCATTCTGTAATCATTACTGGGAACAACAGTTTAAAAAGGTACGTGTTTAATTTTTCCATGGTGCTCCTAGAAAGTGGGGATTATTAATAAAAACTTCAGTGTTGATTCAATCTCATAGTCTTTTTATATGAACTTCGTAGCTCTGTGTACTGTCCTGTTTATTCTCGTTAACCAGTACTCATGTAATCCTTAAGCAGGAAAAATGACTAGTTCTCAGCAGTAAGACTTGGTTCCTCTGTATTAAGCATTAGGTCTATCTGGTTTCATATCTACATTTATATGGCGTTCAGTCCATACACTAACATCTTTAAATAATGCGAGGATGTATCTTGTTTGCAAGTTTCACCCTACACCATTTTTCTACACATGGTATCATAGATATGGCTAAGATTTCCAGGACGCATGAATGTGTCAACCAGCACTGCCACCGGTAGGCAGTGCATATTTTGACAGCAACACTATCCGACAGTTCCCTGTCTAACTTGGCCAATGTTACGTGGCAATACAGTGCCATGATCTGACAACACCCATACTGGGGTGGCCACTGTAAGGTGGTGCACCGATCTACTCTGCCACTGTCAATGTCATCTGTATTTTGGGGTCTTGCCACTGTCAGGTGAGCTCAGCTGTCAGTGCGTCACCAACTCCCACCTCTAGGGTATTGAAAAATGGGAGGAGCTGAACCTCTAAACTTCTTTCACCTGAACTATGAGTTTAAAGACCAGTCTACATAGTATTGGGCTATTGGCCCATTATCCGAAGTCACTTATGCTTCAACTGAAGAATAAGTGATTGAAATTGGAAAGATCAGGTGTGTCACTTTAGAGATGTGAACCTCTGGCTCATTCAGTGGAGTTCAATTGAAGGAAATAAATGTGGGCCTCTTACCACATGTGGCCCAGTTGCATAAAAACATAAGAATAAAAATCAAGAGGGAAACCATTTAATAATACTGTCACCATTAGGAGGTCCTCTGCCTTGTGCGGCCATGTTACAGAAGCACCTTGCCCCGTGCTTCCATGCTGCCAACAACCACTGTTACACCACCTTGCGCTACCAGATTCTGACAATGCTCTGTGCTGCCTCTGCTGATCATTATGTCCTGAACAAATAGTGGCATCTGTGAACCACCTGCTTGATGATTTGTCAGTTTCTATCGACGACTGTGATATGACAGGGCATTCCTATGCTAAACTATTATTCAATTCTTATGTTTGAACATCAATTTCTTTCCGTTCTCAAGTGGAAAGAATATTTATTTTTTAAAAAATTCATTGTTACTAATCAATTCAGTCATCAGGTTTGAAACATCAACTATTAATATACCCCAGATCATTCACTATTTTTAAAGCTATCCTGATCGGCCAACCAAAAAACTTCTTCACCACTGTCTTCATTGGAATTTAATGCTATATAAGGCCACATGGTTATCCCTTAAGACTCCACTCTTTTCTGTCATTCCACATGAATTTCACATCTCCCAAGTTTGAGGGCATGGAGGGTTTCTATAAACTTATAAACACATTGCTATACAAATTTATTTGCAAGGTATGAAAAAGATGTAAATAAATTCACATCTCATTGACCCATTTGTCAACAGCACAATATGTCAACACTAAGTCGTGCTGGATTACTACAACCACTTCCCATTCCAGATAATGTTTGGGAAGGCTATTTCATGGATTTGATAGAGGGACTTCCTTCATCATATGGATATAACTCTATCATTGAAGTGGTGGACAGATTGACTAAACTTGCACAATTCAACCCAAAATTACATACCCTTTCACAACACATGTCATTGTGGAGGTTTTTTTTTGAAAGAGGAGGGGAGATCATCCGAAATCGGTGATCAACCCAAAATTACATACCCGGCCAGCCTGGCCTCTTTTCCCTCCTTTACTTCCTACTAGACCAGTAGGATATACAATTCTCCACATCATGGAGTACAGAGTCCAGTGACAGTCTTTCCCTTAAATACCCCCTCATTACAGTGCAGCCATAGCGTCCAGAGCATCGCAAGGACCCTTTCCCACCTCATTATGGTGCAACACAAGTCATCACAGAGATTTTTGTCACAGAAATAAGACTGGGATCATGCTATTCCAGGTCGATTGTATCAGACAGGGGAGCTACATTCACCAGCTTCCTCTGGTTCAAGGGACATCTTTCAAACTAAACTCTCATCACCCAGAGAGTGATGGTCAAATGGAAGTAACAAATTGAAGGCTAGAGTGCTATCTGTGGTGTTTTACTTCAGGATGCCCAAGCTGTGGGTAAGATGTATACCATGGGCAGAATTCAGTTATAATAGCTCTCATAGCACGTCAGCCAATATGACACTTTTTTGAACAGCGTATGGAAGAGATTCACCACCGATATCTGTTATGGATATCCAACTTCTCCTATTGACTTGTTTGACAAATCACTGCAAATCTGAGATCAAATACTCATGCAGCTTAAAATGCAATTAGCTAAATCTCAAGCCTATATGAGCAAAAGAGCAAACCAAAATGGCCTTGACATTGAATTTCAGGAAGGGGATTATGTCTACTTGAAGATTCGACCATGCAGGATGAGATCCTTGGCAAAAAGACCTCTTAAGAAGCTAGCTCCTAATTGTTTTTTGCCGATACAAAATCGCACAGAATCAGCCCTGTAGCTTATTATTATAGAGTATCACGAGCACATCACGTGATACATCATCTGAAATATGAAACTAGCCGTTATGACAGCACCTGTATATTTTCACCTACTTTGAGAAAAAGAAATGCTCTTTTTTGCTTTTCTTTCTCCCATTGCGCTAAGAGTCTTTCTCCGTCCTGATACCTCTTTATGTGCATATCTATCTTCTTGATTTCTTGGCAAGGTATCAGAGCAAGGTTTGAGAAGAGCTGGGCAATACTTTCTGGGAGCTGTATCTGCAGTTGTCAACCTACCAGTGACCTACCAATGGACGATCTACCGACGACCTATCGACGGATGACGAGCTATCGATGACTTACCGATGGATGAGCAATATATATATTTTTTGAATAACGAAAAAGGCGGTCACCCGAAAAGGGTCAGTAGCCACCCTACGATTACATGCCTTAAGCTGTGAGGCTCTATTACAGAGGGGTTTATCCTCTCCCCTCTCTTTTCCCGACTCAGGGGAACCAAGTTGCCAGAAGTTCTTCCACCTTGTGGGCTAGCCCATCAGTAGAGGCTAGTGGGATCATGTTCAGAAACACGACTCAATGCGTGAAGATGAATCCCGTATTGCAGATTTAGTCGATCATTCTATGTGACTTATGCAAGAACATCAGACTGCTTTAGCTTATGCTAATGAACTTCAGGGATCGTGGAAGGAGATCGACTTCTATCGGCCTCCTACTAACAACTTGGTGGATCGTGACGTGATCGGATCTATCATGATCTCAACGATCTAAGACTGGAGTTTGAATTCACTCGTGCGTAATTGTTCAACCAAGAAAATTAGCTGAATTTCTTAAGATACCATGATTCAAGTATGCAAAGAAGAAGGTCAACTAGGTATTGGCACAGGGGATATTAATGGGTCTACAGAGAGTACTGCTTGTGCTGTTCAACCACCCCACACCGGATTTAAGACACAACATCAAAGTATACAATATCAAAGAAAAAAAGCGCAATCTGGTGCCAGTAATCAAGGCGGATTCAGCCAAAACCACCATGAGGGGATGACATTGAACACCTACAGTGCAGTCGTTGTGGT
The DNA here is from genome assembly GCF_029677425.1 of Wolffia australiana. NCBI lineage: Eukaryota > Viridiplantae > Streptophyta > Magnoliopsida > Alismatales > Araceae > Wolffia > Wolffia australiana. The sequence goes on from NC_135848.1 coordinate 862,892, forward strand.
CGTTCACGTCACACTAACGAGACATGTTAGAAGATACATGGTCGTCCAGTCTGGGCAACAAATCAAGTGAGGAAAGGCCATAATGTTATCTCGACACTTACGAATTAGATTTACCATCTTCGATTTCTATTTACCCGGCCTTCACATTTCAAATATCTGTAAGAGTCTCGGCGAGAATAATGATATATTCCTCTGCTGACAAACCTTTCTGCTTCATGGGAATAGCAGGTTTATCCCAAAGCAATTCTCTCAAGACGTTTCCCATGTCTGATCAACAAGTTTTCATTAAAATGGAAGAACCTACCAAATCTTGAGGCCACTTGGGAAGGTGAGGCGGCTTTGGAGCAGCACTTTCCCGCTTCGGGAGTTGAGGACAATCTGTCCTCAAGGGAGGGGAGTGTTGATAAGAAACTCCCAAGAACTTATTAGAGAATGAAGAGAGGGAGGAACGTCACTCGTGGAGTCAGTAACTACACTTGTGGATTCAAGAAGCAACTTATTATTTTTCTTGGAGAGAGATTAGCCATATTGGCAGGGCGGCAGTAGAGATCTTCCAAACCAGACGGCAGTGGAGTCAACTCGGCCACTCTGTCCATTTCTTTTCATACAAATCCCTTCTTCTAACCCTACATTGCCAATCTGTCCATCTACTATTTTCATTTGTATGAATTCTTGAAGCAATCGATAAAATTTGGCATATGAATTTCAAATATCATGTGTGATTCACATTATTTCACATGGTTCGCGCGAAGAGGGAATAGAGAGAGGAGTGGTTAAGCATGTATCACACGGGCTCTAGGGCCCATGTACTTCTCGGGTGGTTACCAACTCGTTGGGTGACTGCCTTTTATCTGTTTCAAAAAAAATATTCACATTATTTCGTGTGGAACCTTATCAAAGCACCCCCAGCCCTCGCTCCACCAGTCGCAAACCACCTCCCAACAGACCATTGCTGATCCCCAGCCATTCCCCACTACAAAGCCTTTCCAAAGGAGTCACCTCATAGAGGTTTCCAGTCCCCTTCCAATCCCTGAAGGCAACTTAAAATTGATAGGTAAAGTACAAGAATTTGAGAAAATACTGATCGCATCAATACAAGATGGCCTTTCTGGGCAATGGACTGTCCCCAGAGGTGTTACAATGTGTTGAGATATTAAAAACACAGACTGGGAGGCTTCCAATGAGGTATCTGGGCCTACCGTTGATGAAGGGGAGGATGTCAAAGACAGATTGGCAACCGCTAATCAAGAAGGTCAAAAGACTGTTGGAGGGTTGGCAAACAAAGGTACTATCAAGGGGGGGGGTGGTTGATTAGTGTAGCTGCAGTCAGTATTTTCATCCATTCTGATTTTCTCCTTTTCAGTATTCAAGATGGTTCTTGTGGAGAGGAACCGGCTCGGAACAAAGCAAGGACTCACATTGGTGGCACGGGCTTATGGGCTAATGGGCCCTATTCTATAAGCCCATTAGCCCTCTTATCATTCTCTCCCTCCTAGGGTATATGTATACCCAGCCATGTACTCTATTGAGTTATGTCATTATCTTCTTCCTTCCTCTCTTGACATGGTATCAGAGCTCCAGAGCTCTTCCATCTAGGGTTTGACATCACCCTCTCGCTGTCTAGCGAACCCGGAGCGTGACCGACGGATCAGCCACAGCGCGAGCTGTAGCCAGTCCGCGGAGCTTCCAGAGAACCAGCCGCAGCCAAAACCCTAGCCGCAGACGCAGCCGAGCGCCAGCCGCAGCCGCGCACAGCCGCAGCCGCTCGCCAGCTGCAGCCACGCACAGCCGCGCGCCAGCCACAGCCGCGCCCAGCCGCAGCCGCAACCGCGCGCCAGCTGCAGTTGCGCACAGCCGCAGCGGCGCACAGCCGCAGCCGCAGCCGCGCTCCAGCGACAGCTGCGCACAGCCGCAGCCGCAGCCGCGCGCCAGCCGAAGCCGCGCGCAGCCGCAGCCAGCTGCCTCAGCCGCCGCCGAAGCAGCAGCAGAAGCCGCATCAGCCGCCGAAGCAGCCGCCGCAGCCGCAGCCGCCGCCAAAGCAGCAGCCACAGCCAACAGCCGCAGCTGCCGCCGAAGCAGCAGCCGCAGCCACCGCCGAAGCAGCAGCCGCAGCCACTGCCAGCAACCGCAGCCGCCGCCGCAGCCGCAGCCGCCGCACGGGCCGCAACCTCAGTCACAACAGCCGTCTCCGTAGAGACCACTGCACTGATGTCGGAGGAACTTTACTCCACGGGCCAGACGTGTCAACCGGCCGTCCCAGATGATGGCTTCACCGATGCAGACTTTCAACGAGAACCCTTGTCACACAAGGTTACTCATTCTCTGCTGGCGGTTCCCGACACGACGTGTCTCCAGGGCCCGAATTTGTTACAGTGGCGTCACTTTGTCGAGACTACTCTCAAGGCTCGCCAACTGTTCAAGCATTGCACACAAGCCCCGCTTCCATCGACCCATCCACACTATGCGGCATGGGAAGCCGAGGATCACTTCGTCCTTGGATGGCTCTACACGACCTCCCTGGCACCCTCGTTCCGTGAAAGGTTCCCTCGCTGCTCCACCGTGAATGGTTTTTGGGACCAGGCCAACAAATTTTGCGGCCGCGAAGGGGACAACTGGCGCCTCTTTATGCTCGTTGCTAAAGCCAGCAACTTTCGCCAAGGCGCACTGTCCATCTCAGACTATGCGCTGGAACACAAGAAGCTGTGGGACGAGGTGGACTACTACTTGCCGACGGATGATCCGACGTGCAAGACATTCCAGAACACTCTTCGCCTACGCCTCTTGGGGTTTCTTTATGGCCTAAACAAGGAGTATGACGACACTCGGCGCCGTGCCCTCCATCGCAAGGAAGGCCTTCCTTCCATTGATGACTTGGTGAAGGAACTCCAGGAAGAGGAGAGTCATTTTCATGTCATTGGCACTCTCTTCTTGGAGGCAGCTCGTGACTCGACTGCCCTCCTCGCCCAGCCTCCCTCGCCCGCTCCTGCTCCCCCCGCGGAGGCGGCCCCCTCCGGGCTGATTTGCTCCTACTGCAGCAAGCCTGGACATCTCCGCAAGTGGTGCAAGAAGCGTCAGTACGACAACCGGAAAAAGAAGGAGGCTACTGAAGGGAAAGCTATGGTTGCCTCCTCCTCTACCCCTTCTACCAGCCCGGCGACTATTGAGCAGCTCCAAGCCTACTTGGCCCGTCTCCGTGACCAAGTGGCTACTATGCAGACTCCGACTCAGTCGACGACACATTTTGGTGGATTTGGTGCATTCTCTCTCCCTCAGTCTGACCAATGGTATTGTGGTACGGCTTCTTACTCGCCTCTCGTATCGGATACGAGCTGGGTTCTTGATTCGGGGGCAACCAAACACATGACCCCGTTCAATGACCGGTTTGTATCCTACGAAAGGCATAGTGGGGACCGTACAGTTCTTACAGCCGGTGGTGGACGGTTGCGTGTTGCTGGAATTGGGGCAGTGTTTGTAGACGGCCTCGGAGTGGTCAGCAATGTTCTTCATGTCCCCGCCCTGCGAGCTATACTTATGTCTCCTCAGCGTTTGGTTGACAGTTTGTCCTGTTCTTTTCACCTCCAGCCTGACGGGATGTTTCTATCTGACAAGGTGGGTCGGACTACACCGATTAGGCGGGAGAACGGGTTGCTGTTGTTGGACGATGGGGGGCGCTCTCGGTGCTTCCTGCTTCACCGCCAACTCCGACCGGCGGATGTGCAGCGTATGGGACGTCTCCAGTTGGCTCACCAACGGCTGGGTCACCCGCCATTTTCAGTTTTACAGCGTCTCTTTCCTTCGATGTGTACTGGATTGGACCTTCAGACTATCGTGTGTGATGCCTGTCAACTGGCGAAGCACCGTCGTTCATCTTTCTCTCCGTCCACCTCGCACCTCCACTCCATTATTTCGCATCCATAGTGATGTTTGGGGACCCGCCCGCAGGCTAGCCTAAAGGGCCACCGATACTTTCAGATCTTTGTTGGCGAGGCCACCCGCTACACATGGGTCTACTTGTTGACCGCCAAATCTGAAGTTGCTCCGACGGTCCGTCACTTCTGCACCATGGTTCGTACTCAGTTTGGCGAGGTATTCAGCGCTTCCGCTCGATAACGCCGGGACTTCGTCAACACCGAGCTGGCCACGTGCTTTGCTGACCATGGATTCTCCACGAGTCCTCTTGTGGCCACCCCGGAACAGAACGGTATGGCAGAACGTCGGATCGGGTATGTCACGTCGAACGCCCGTACCCTTCTGCTGAACTATTCTGTTCCGTGGGCGTATTGGGGTGAGGCGGTCTTAACGAGTACCCATCTCGTAAACCGTCTCCCCTCCCAGCCCCTCGGGTTTGTCAGCCCACTGGATCGTCTCTCCACGGCGTTCCCCCATCTCTCACTGCGGACTGGACTCCTCCCTCGCATCTTCGGGTGCACGGCGTACGTCCACGATACGGCTCCCTCTCGCACGAAGCTCGATGCTCGAGCTCTCCGGTACGTCTTCGTCGGGTACGCTTCTCTCCAGAAAGGTTACCGTTGCTACTACCCTCCGTCTTGGAGATTTTTCATCTCGGCAAACGTCACCTTTGCCGAGCATGAGTCTTACTTCGGTGATTCTACCTCGCCACGCCTTCCGCTGGTTGAGGCGTCTTCGACTCCTTCCTTGGAACCCTTTCCGTTTGTGGGACCCATTCCTCCACCGTCGCCGCCCCCAGCCACCTTCTCTCCCTTGCCTCCTACCGTCTCACCTCCCGGTGCACCGTATCCTCCCCCTAGTGCACCTCCTAACCCCAGGAAGTCCATCTCTCACCCCGGGGAGCTACCTCCTACTCTTGGTGCACCGTATCCTTCTCCTAGTGCACCATCTTCCCCCGGGGAGCCTCCCCCTACCCCCGGGGAGCTAACTTCTTCTCCCTCCTTTGCTTCCGCTCCTCCGTCGGACGATGCGTCACCCTCGTCTACTGATGATGCTCAGTTGGGATGGCCTATCGCCCTTCGGAAAGGGGTTCGTCAGTGCACTCGCACACCTCTCTACCCCTTATCTCACTATCTCTCTTTTGATCGGCTAAGCCCTTCCTACCGGTCCTTTCTTTCTCCCATCGAATCGCATCCCCTCCCTCGTCGCCTATCCGATGCTCTTGCTTCTCCTCATTGGAAAGCGGCGATGGATGAGGAGATGCAGTCCTTGCTCAAGAACCACACTTGGGAAGTCGTCCCACTTCCTCCTGGCAAGAGGGCGGTGGATTGCAAGTGGATTCATGCCAAAAAGCATCATGCTGATGGTACTCTCGAGCGCCTCAAGTCTCGACTTGTGGCTCGGGGGTTTACTCAGTCGTATGGCGTGGACTACTTCGAGACCTTCTCTCCTGTGGCGAAGATGGAAACAGTCCGTCTCCTCTTGGCGCTTGTGGCTCATTCCGACTGGCGTCGACAGTTCGATGTGAAGAATGCTTTTCCACGGTGACTTGACGGCGGAGGTGTACATGCAGCCACCTCCCGGTATACCCTTGGCCCCGGGCACCGCTTGCCGGCTGCGGAAGTCTCTCTATGGACTGAAACAGTCACCGCGGATGTGGTTCGGTCGGTTCTCTTCGGTCATGAAGACCGAGGCTACACTCAAAGCAATGGGGATGCCTCCTATTCTTCCGTCACAGTTCATGGTGTCTCCATCTTGGCCGTGTACGTTGACGACATCCTCATCACGGGGTCCGATTCTGCAGAGGCCGGCCGCCTCAGCTCTGCGTTGGCCAAGGAGTTCGAAATCAAGGCCCTCGGGCCTCTTCGCTACTTCCTCGGCCTTGAGGTGGCCTACTCCCCCCGGGGGATCTTTGTGTCACAGCAGAAGTATGCCATTGACCTACTGGCCTTGACCGGAATGACTGAGTGTGCACCGGTTACTACTCCCATCGACCCTAACGTCAAGTTGGGTAAGGGGGAGGACTCAACACCGGTGAACGCATATCAGTACCAGCAGGTGGTGGGGAAACTCCTGTACTTGACCCACACCCGCCCCGACATCAGTTTCGCCGTCTCCTCAGTCAGTTCATGCACTCTCCGCGGGAGATCCATCGTCAGGCGGGCAACCGGGTACTTGCGTATCTAAAGGGCTGCCCCGGGAAGGGCTTGTTCTTTCCTCGGAGTATGGAGTGGACCGTGAAGGTGTACACTGATGCGGACTTTGCCGGCTCAGTTGTGGACTGTCGTTCCACCACGGGGTACTGCACTTTTGTCTTCGGCAGTCTTGTCAGTTGGAAGAGCAGCAAGCAGGACAAAGTGTCCCGCTCCAGTGCTGAAGCCGAATACCGGGCACTTGCCGATGGGGCCTCTGAAGGCCAGTGGATATACGGAATTCTCCATGACCTTCGTGTGGAGTATTCCGGCCCAATCCACTTCTACTGCGACAACAAGTCGGCAATCGCCTTGGCAAAGAACCCTGGCCAACAGGGACGGATCAAGCATATGGAACTCCACCGCTACTTCTTCAAGGAGCGCGTGGACGAGGGCATCTTTGACTTGGAATTTGTTCCATCCGCTGATCAAGCTGCTGATGTCCTTACCAAAGGACTATCTCGACCTCTCCTGCAACGTGCAGTGTCCAAGCTCGGCATGGATGACATCCATACTTCGCTTGCGGGGGGGTGTTAGTGAGATAGTCAGCCTTATGGGCTAATGGGCTCTATTCTATAAGCCCATTAGCCCTCTTATCATTCTCTCCCTCCTAGGGTATATGTATACCCAGCCATGTACTCTATTGAGTTATGTCATTATCTTCTTCCTTCCTCTCTTGACAGGTACTATCAAGGGGGGGGGGGTGGTTGATTAGTGTAGCTGCAGTCAGTATTTTCATCCATTCTGATTTTCTCCTTTTCAGTATTCAAGATGGTTCTTGTGGAGAGGAACCGGCTCGGAACAAAGCAAGGACTCACATTGGTGGCACGGGACAGCATGTGTCGACCCACTAAATGGGAAGGTTGGGGATTTTGCACATGCCAGATATAAATGCGGCATTACTATCCAAATGGGTGGAAATAATTATGAACCTACGGGATGATCTTGTAATCAAGATACTGCGAGATTGTTATGGTAGGGGGTCTCAGTTGGGAGAAAGGCAAAATCAATCCCAGGGGAGTCACCATTCTGGCAAAGGCTTAGACGGATCTTTCCAATAGTAAGAGATTCTTCCCCGTCAGACTAGGCAATGGATCGACATTCCAGTATTGGCTGGATGCACGGTCGTCATGAGGCATCCTGTGCAAGACGTTTCACCGCCTCTATGCGCTGACAGGAAATCAAAACACCCAAGTCCACGACTGCTGGGATGGAGCATGGAACTTGATCTTACGTGGTGCCTTATCAGACTAATGGATGATAGAACTCTTGGACATTCAACAGTCCCTAGTATAATTGAGGCCAAAAGGAGAGAGGGATGAATGGGTATAGAGTAATGGCCATTGTTCTGTCTGGAAGGCCTATGCGAGGATCTGAGAGGGTCGAGAGGAAGATATGGCGCTACTGCGCGCATTCAGATTATGGTGACAAAAAATCCTGCTGAAGGTGAGGATTTTTGGTTGGCTGTTGGCACGGAAAAAGTTAGTGGCAGGAGTCTTCCACAAAAGGCTACACTGAAATACATCAGCACTCTGTATGTGATGGTCAAGCGGGGAAGCAGACTGCATTCTTTGAGTTCTTGTTTGCGCACATGATCTGGGCCACCCAGGAGCTATCAGTGGTGAAGGTGACCTCTGATGTGGCATTTTGTAGCTCAATCCAGAGGCGCGAGGGAGAGGAAATGAAGGCGGTTGGGCAATAATGGTGTTATGGGCAATCTGGCTACACAGAAATGAGGTTTTGTTCTGGGGAAGAACAACCTCCACAGATATATCTATACATGAAGTGGAGGGCCTCAAGTCAGCGTGGTTTCTGTGGGTGGCGAGCGAAGTGGGGAGGGGCTGATTTTGATTGGATTCTCCGAAAAGGGGCTGCTAAGTCCTGGTGGGAAGGTCACCGATTCATCGGGTGACTGTCCCTTTTATTGTTCAAAAGAAAACTTAATACAAGATTCCCCCCCCCCCCCCCACCCCCCCCCCCTTCCACAGCATGCTGCTCTGCGATCTCTTCGGTCTCCTCTCCACCTTCTCGATTACTGGTGTCCGAGATGTGCTCGGAAACCTTCCCCTCGTTTGTGGCGATCCCAAATACTGTATGGATAAAGTCCCAATGGGCATCCCAAAAACCCACAAAGGCTGATTTTACATGATTGATCTGTAAACTCAAAAAATCTGTAAATAAGTCTATTAGCGTGGAAATGTTTCTATCTTCCTCCACATAGTCTTCGATGAAGAAGGTGTCGTATGCATATTAGAATAATGTCATACCCATTAGGTAGCTTACCATCCAAAAGCCGTGCAGCAAGCCATGTGCACTTCGTTGATTGTAAATGCGGCCAGGCCTTCCATTGCTAGGATGAATAGTAACAGTACCAAGGGACATCCCTGCCTAACCCCGCTTTGTGGATGGATTCTCCCTCTCCCTGGTCTTCCATTCATTTATGCAAAAAAAAAGTGTGCTATAACACATCTCCTAACCCATCACACCCACTTGGTTGGGAGTCTCCCTTTCCTTGTTGAGGCCCACAAAAGATCCCAGTCCAGAGAGTTGTATACCTTTGCAAAGTAAACTTTCCACATGAAGCCTTTATTCCCATTTCTCTGCCAAGCCTCTAAAATTTTGCCCTCCACTACTGTACGACCGACCAGCTGCTGGCCTGGGTGAAAGCTGACTCAAAGCATCTGATGAGATCTCTGGGAAGAACAGTGGTCCCTTGGCATTTTAGTAGAAGGAAGTTTTCCCACTGAGTCTCCTCCAACATTTCCGCAATCTCTACTTCAACCAGCTCCTCGAACTCACTGAAGAAGAACAGTGGGAATCCGTTGGGACCCAGAGGTTCTCCTCCATTTAGTCCCTTGATGGCTACCTTCACTTCTTCCACTGTGAAGGGCCTCACCAAAGTGACCTGCTGCTTCTGTGTCACCCTGGCAACCCCACTACCACTCCATTTCCATCGGTTTGGGACCCTAGCCTGGAAAACACTCGAAAGTGATCAGCCAGCTCTACACCTACTTCCTGTGACCCCACAAATTCTTGAATCCATAGGGATGTGGTATTGTTACAAAATTGGATTGTCTTTCACGAGAATGGCTGGCCCTCCCTCACTTATCTTCATGAATGTAAGACTCGGGGTACTATATTGCAGGTGAGGGCCATATAACTGCAGGAGGGAAAATGCGTCAAGGGCTGAATGCGTCCTTTACTTCCCCTGAGTATTATTTTTTAGTTCTCTATATCTCCCCCCTTTCTCTGTATATCTCTCTCTGCATTCTTTCTGTGTTGATCATTAGTGCTGGGTCTCTCCAAAGGAAACCTGTACTAGCCACAAAGTAACTATTAATCGCAAACACATGGATAAGGGTTGGTGAGATGGAAAGTCAGAAGAATGATAAAATAAATCTTGCTTTGGTTTTAGAGCATCTTCACCTCTCCATGGAGTGCTCTGGATCTTCCGTTGATTGGCCTTTGGATTTTCCCTCTGTATTTATCACTTCTGATTTTGATTCTAGATGGATCCCATTTTCTTGGTTACACAGTGCCTGATTCTGAATGAAGGAAAAATCTGTATCTTCATTGAGTACAAAGCCCTTCCTCCATTGTATCATTTTCATGATGTATCAGCCTGACTTCAAGGTGCTATGATAGCTCTTTTTCTTAGAGGTTGTACAATTCCAAACAAGTTTTTACCCCAGTTAAGTAGCTTTCGAGATGTCAGAAGACCAAAGATTGACATTAAAAAGAAAAAAAGACCAAAGATTGACATCATGTTTCAATCTCTGTCAGAAGTAAATGCAATTATAATGAACTAATGTTTATTCTGTTCAACGTTTATGCAACAATTTATTGAGCTAAAGAAAAATCATAATCCTATCTCTTTGCTTGACTTCTGAAGAATTTATCTGTTGAACAGGTTTCAACTCTAGATTTTTCCCGTGACCGTAAAATGATGAGTGTGCTCTGTAGCCGGAAACAACAAGAGATAATGTTTTCAAAGGGTGCCCCGGAGAGCATATTATCAAGATGCACACACATTTTATGCAATGAAGACGGTTCTTCTGTTCCGTTAACTTCTGAAATTCGTTCTGAATTGGAGACCCGATTGCTCAGGTATCTTTTTAAAATATGCTGGCATCTATTCATTTTATCTTTTTGCTCTTGTAGACGTGGGCAACATATTTTATAGGTGGCCCACAGAATCTTGTTTTACTTTGTTTTATTGTGTGAATGGGCCGCATCTTAACATTTTCTATTCCAACGTGGAAATAAGTAATTTATATTAGGTGGGCCCGTGCCCCCCCTAAAGAAACTCGTGTTTTTTATTCCTCTCCAGAACAAGTAACTTAAGCTGAGTGGGTCCACGGCCTGTCTTGTATGAGACTGATATTTAAACTAGTCTTTGATGTTAATCAAGTAGGATGTTCTCTTGCAAGCCCTAATTTTTGGAGATCTGGTCGGCAGCAATTTAGGAGGGCAAAATTCACACTTCCGCCCTCACTATTATCGATGCATGCAAATCCTGTTGTGGTAATGGGCATGATATCAAAGTAAAGCTGAAATGCGATGGGGTGTTCTTCTCATGCCTATGATTTGTCATGGGCTGTATCAAGTGGTATGTGGTCAACCCCTCGTATCGAAGAGTAGAAATCAATGAAAGAGGGAGCACATTCTCAGCATAGTTAACATAATCCTTTGTTTTTGGGGTTTTACTAGCACGCAATGCTTTATTTGTCTTTGAAAGTATGATTCGTTGCGACAAACCTTTTAGAGGCTTTTTCTCATTGTTTCCTACTTTTGGTTGATTTTTGGATCAAAGTGAAGGAGATTTATTGAGCACATAGGTGTCATCTCATAAACAATGGAAAAAGGATACAGATTACAAGATCCTCAATTTTCTCATCTCTTGAACATTTTCTGCTTCATTTCTCTGATCCAAAAACGCAGCAACTTTTTATAAAATTCCTGTTTTGTGATAGATTTTTATTAATATTGAGGTTGAACACAAGTAAGTCTATTAATTCTGTTTTATTTTTTTTTCTTGAATTATATTGTGGATATTATTTTTGATAACATATTGGGAAAGAACTCTTGGGATGGGATAAGGCTGCACCGTAATGAGGTGGTTTTTTAGGGAAGGGTGGCCTCAACGGACAACATTATTCTTGTCATGGAGAGTTTTTCTTTATATTATTTTTGAAGGGAGTGAAGGGGTGTCATGTCAAGAATTTCTTTGAACAGTTCTCTGTGATCCTATTTTCAAAAAAAAAAAAACAGTACTCTGATCTTCACAATTTTCTTTAATTTTTTTTGATAACCTATTTTACCGTATCAATTTTTCGGAATCAGACTCTTCCTGAGGGGAATTTCCAGAAATTAATGAACTTGACGTTACTTTTTAGATGTCACAGGAAGCTCCGCCTCTCTATTTATTGAAATTCGTTAACGATTTGGTTTCTAGAATGATTTTCAGATTTTCTTTGTTGTATTACTTAGCCTTTGGATGATTTTCATGGGATTTTGATCATCCTTCTCTGAATATCATTGTCTTAAATCTGCATTTTGATAATAGTCTTTTTGATGATGAGTTTTAAGATGTATGTTGCTACGGTGCAAGCTATTAATGCATCCACATCATATTGATATTAGCATTGCAAAATCCTCCTTTGGTATTTTATATCCAATTCATTCTGTGATGTGTGCCTCACATTCTAGTCACCAAAAAGTTTGGCAGGGAAGGAAACCCTAAGATGCTTGGCTTTCGCACTAAAACGGATGCCAATGGGGCAACAATCTCTTTACCCTGAAGATGAGTCTGACCTCACATTTATCGGTTTGGTATGCCTTTTTCTTGGATGAACTTTAGACTTGTACTTATCACTGATAGCTCAATGATTTCTCCACATACTTGCATGCTTGGAAAGTTTAGGGATATTTTCAATGTGAGGTTCTAGAAGTTCGAGATATGTGTCTGTGACTGTAGCTAAGGGTTTATCCTCATATTATTTACAATCACCCATGTTTTTGTTAAATGCATGAATTTTAGCTTTTTGCTTGAATAGACATGTCCAGGGTATCTTTTGGGTCAACCTAGCCAGCGTTGTTTTGGAAGTATGTCTGATGTTTGAATACAACTTATCTGATCACTGATAAAACAACTATTCCTGTCCTCGTAAGCATACTTTTTATGATATCTACTAAATCCATTTCCACCTGAGCTTTTCCCATTGAATTGGGCAAAAACAGTCCAGGGTTGTATGCCTTAGGATAGTATTCTGTCTATGGGCAGTTAATGAATTTTCTGTCTAACATATATTTGTAAGAAACCATCGGATTGGCAGACGGCATGCTAATTTCATTGAACTGAGGTAGATGAAATTAGACAAGGAGGACATCGGATTGGCCGACAACATTCGCTGCCAAGAAACCATTGAGAAATCCTCGTCCTATCATCTTCCACTCCCTTACCTTACAACATTCCATCATGGTCTCTCGTAAGCATATCACATTGCTCCCCATTCTCGTAAGTATTGCTCACCACACTACGCCTTCCCTGCATCCTGGAGTCCACATACATTCCAAGAGACACATTTCATTTATGAACTATGTGCCTCTTGCCCTGTAACTGCTTTTTCTGTTACCTGGACCACCACACATGCCCGTTGATTCATGACCAGGTCGCACTCTTCTCTATCCTCTTTGGCGAACAAGGATGTTTTCCCCTTTGGACTCTCCTGTAGTTCCCTTGGTGTACCATTCAGCTCGGCTTCTACAATACTTTTTTTTTGGTCCCTCCTGGCTGTCTCTGCTTCTGCATCCTTAATTTGCTGCGCTCCCATCCTTGACCCCCTTTCGTCCTGGGTTATCCTCTAGGAGCAGCTTTCCCCTTTTGTAGACCATGCTTTTATAGAATATTACATGTCGCGCAAGGCTCCTTGACCCCGTGGTGCCCGTATTATTTAGAGTGTATTGCCTCCATCATTTCTTTTGTCGTCCTTGCCAACTAATTTGCTCCCATTTGCTTCCTCTCGTGGTTGGGTTTGATGTTCATTTATTTCCAACGGCGTTGATGATGGATCCGGTGGTTGCTGCCCCTGTCTTCTCTTGTGATTTTTGACTGTTATTGCTGCCCTCTTTAGACACCGTCTCTAGCTGGCTGGAGTTCACTGTTAGGCTCCCATTTTCGAAGCCTATCCGTTGTTTTCCATTTTCGAAGCCTATCCGTTTTTTTCCATTTTCTCTTTTGGTAGTGGATGATCGACCACAGGACACTTCGGTCACGGATGCCTTCTGGCGTAAGTCTTTCTTGAGCCGTTGTACAACTGGGCGACGTGATGTGGTGCGTATAATCCTGTCCTCTTCCCTCAGCATGATTTCTGTCTTCATCAAGGCTAGCGTTCATCAAGACTTCCCTGAATTCTTCGTCAGTGACTGGGGGGAGGGGATCCCTTCAGGTTGACTACAAAATGACCAGCTGGGCCTTAAAGCCAAGCCAGTCCTGGCTGCTGGAATCCCCAAGTGGCCTCCACCTCCATGCTCACCTCATTGGGGTCCCGGATACCAGTCTTGTCGAGATAATACAGCGGAGTTGGCCAAATGGTTTTGACCATAGCCTCCATCTTCTGCCTTGTTCGATAACCCGAGGGAATTCCTCTGGCTTTTAGTATGACTGGCCATAGGATATTCCATCCCCACTGCATCTCTACTTCCCCTTTGATTCTGTGTCCAGCCACAAAACGCTATGTGTGCCACCATGGCAGCTCTTCATATGAAGAATGTGCCTACATCCAACTCTTCTTGGCCATCCTTGAGCTTTGGGGTTTCTCTGATCACTTCCCTTTCAAGCATCCCCTCAGGAGGATGCAACCTGGCTCCCCGTGGAACCTTGTGAAGGTCCCTATCTTGATGTCTCCTGCTCCCGATTCCTGTTTTCCTTTAACCTGCTTTCCCCTTGAGGGCACAAATACTAGCGATGTCCTGCTCCCCAAACATCTCGGACAAATCACCTGCTCCCTGCATTCCCTGGCATAATGCCCTCTTCGTATACATCTGAAACATCTTCTATCCTCTTCAAAAAAAAAAGGATGCCTTTTTCTTTTGCCCTACGATGAGAATAGTATGTTTCAAATTTTTTTAGTTCACCAACTTGATCTTCTTATTAATTTACCTTTAATCATCATTATATTTTTATATTTTATATCTTTAATGCGAGTCGTTTATAGTTATAGGCTGTGAAATAAGTTTCTACTCACTGTTAAAGCTCATTATCTCTGTTCATCAATCTCTGTGAAGGTTGGGATGCGCGATCCTCCAAGAGATGAAGTAAAAAATGCAATTCTTTCATGCATATCTGCTGGTATCCGGGTTATAGTGGTCACAGGAGACAACAAAGTATGATTAAAGCATATTTTCTGTTAGAAAACAATGTCTAATATTAATTTTGATGTTACCTATTTTTGCAGTCTACGGCAGAATCTATCTGTCGTCAGATTGGAGCGTTTGGGCATTTGGATGATCTCAGTGGGTATTCCTACACTGCATCGGAGTTTGAGGAACTTCCGGCCTTGGAGCGTGCTTCAGCCCTGCAGCGTATCATCCTTCTTACGAGGTAATATGCCAGTTATTTTCTGTGGAGGAATATTTCTCATCTACCATGATATGTGGGGAGTTGGATACAAGAAGAAAATAGGTGGCGGGGAATCTTCAAAGTGAGGCTACAGATATATCTGTTCATAGGGAGAAAACAGGGAGAGAAGAAATGTAGGGAAGGAAGCTAGAGGGATAGAGGAAATGAAGCAGGGAGATTGGGTCCCTCCGGTTGCTCTGGGAGGTGGCAAGGGTCAGTAGAAGAATTTGGTTGAACACAAATTCACTTTACAAGGGAGATTCCCTGAAGAGAAATTGATTATAGATACCTATATCAAACAAAAAGTCTTCAATAGGGACAATGAGGATTTATGTAAATTTTCTTCGGTGCATATTGCCATGTACATATGCGATGATCATTCAATGAGCGGTTCTGTGTAAGACCCATATTTCCTCACTTTCTTCATGGCATCCACTGCTAGACATGAAAGATCTTTAGAGTTTTATTTCCCCTATTTCTTTAGTCATCTGTTTCATAGACAACTATCATTATCAACATTTGATAAAAAAATTCACCTTCTTCACAAAGATCGACCCTAGTATTGGTCACTTATCTGATAAGGTTGGTTGGGAAATAAACTACTGCGGTGAATTATGTAGACTTTGTATTTTTCCTTGATTCTCATAAATTATGCTCAGTTCACATCATATTATCCACATATGCAAAGATGACACTAATTTTGATCAATGAAACCTTGCCTGATATCATATAACATGATATTTATCTCAAAAGGTTAAATATGATTATGTAGACTTTTTGTAAAAAGCCAGAGAGGGAGGCAGAAAAAGGTAGAAAGGAACTTGGTCCCATATATCCCAATGATACAATATCTGATTTAGTCTTTTCTCAGTAATTAAAATTTTTCAACCAAAATTTTCAAAAGATCATGAATCATGGTCAGGTGAAGATGCCTCTCCCTGACTGAATGTGTTGTGGGAAAAATCAGGTAAAATACGTGAAATATTTGTCTCAACTTGTGGGTAGATTTTAATTAATCTTTCATTGATGGCTTTTTATAGGGTAGTGACTTGTCTGTACTTTGCTTGGGACTTCCTATCCTTTTTTATGGAAGGGAACCTAGGCTGCAAGTGAATTTTGGTTTTATCCTCATTGCCAGACCCTTGGCTCCTTCCTACTCCCGCTCACTTCCACGATCTCTTTCTCTTACACTTCTCCTTGTCAAGTTATACAATTATAGCCTAACTGATTAGCTGTTTCTCTTTTATTCATCATTATACAAACCATTAAAAGTAATGAATCTAGTTTTATCCGCAGTGATAAAATTTTGCTCTTTTAATTCAAATATCGATCTCAAGATGAATTAATTGTACAACGGAAGCAATAACTTACCATTGTTCATGCATATCAGCTGACATATACTTTCCATGTGAATTGAGACAGAAGAGCTATGCACAGAGTTATTTTATTGATGTTTATTTATATCAGGTTTCTGACAGATATGGGGGATAATTTCCCCCCGTTTCTTACATACCTTGTCATGTGAAAATGAGTGTATGTGAATACCCATAGTTTTTGGCGAACACAGTGAGTAAAAGTTCATATTGGATAGTTCAGTTATTGCAATAGGAGATATTAAATTTGAGATGTATGAATAATCATGTTCACGTGAAAAAGAAGGTGTTGGAAGACGAAGATGGATAGCTCTTAGTTACTTAGAAAGGAAGGGATACATGCCCTTATATAGGGCTGAGAGAGAGAGTATTAGAGATTTATCCATGTGGGATTAAGAGAGGGAACCCTTAGTGGGCTACGGGTCTAGTTGGCCTAATAGGCCACACTACATATTTCCTAACAGAAGGGTCAAGCTTGACCTGAATCACTTTTTGGATATTATATTCATATCTATTCTTTTGTATGGAGAGTTCTTTTTTATGAATATTGGAAGCTTTGTGCGCATGTTAAAACTATACCAGAACAGAGGGATATTTTTTCTTATCCTCTACAGAATGTTACTTAGCTTCCTTTCAAAAGCGTTATAAATTTATAAAATATTGTTTATGGAATAGGGTTGAACCATCGCACAAGAGGATGTTGGTTGAAGCACTCCAAAACCAGAATGAAGTTGTAAGCTTCTTTCTCAAACTCTTTATTTTAATCCATATATCGAAACCAGAGTACACAGTTTGTTACAAATGTCAATGTTTTTAGTGTTACTCACTATAAGGTTGTAAAATCCTTTCATAAACATTTCCCCTTTTATTGGTATAACTTATTGTTATGAATAGCATGTTTATCTTATGTACTACATCATTACGTAGAAAAAAAGCTGGTAGGCGACCATTACCTTGATGTGTATGTATGTATTGTTGCCCAAATGAAATACAAGGTCTTCTGTTATTCTTTTTCCATCTATCAGTCTCCACCTCTGCCTGTGCCTTAAGAGCTTTAATGCGTTCCTCGTTACCAACTGAACAGATATCAAAGAGGAGAAGGTTTTGCAACAACAAATGGAGAGCAAACTCCCTCGTTCCAAAAGAAGACTGACGGGTTCCAAGTAATAGGGGAGAGAACAAGAGGAGGAGATAGAGGATGAGGAGGGTAAAAAGGGTTGGAAGTCTTCCGAGTGACGAAGAGCAGCTCGCCCTAAGTGGAGTCCTGTTGGGCTGATCACCTGAGAATGCGAGGGAAGGGCCAATTAGGTCACTGAAAGGGGGTGAGGAAATGAGAGGGGAGAGGAGAGATGAGAGGGGATGAACATACCCACAACTTACTGCCTGCCTTCTTTAATTTCTGCTTGGTTACTTATACCTGTCTCCTGATGTTTCCTTTGATACACCCGACATTGGAGCATATCAAGCTTCTTGTCAAACTTCTTTCATTTCAGATTGATCGCAATTCCAAATATTGACATGGTATCTGAGCGTCCTGAATGGTAACCTGTTTTCTGACAATTGAGTAACAGATGGAAGGCTGTTTGTAGAGCTTCTAGTGAGGCTCTCACACTCTTGTCACGACATCTTTGGCCTCCAAGAATTGCTACCATTCAATTTGCTAACGACGGGGAGATAGAGACGAGTTGCCGGATTGCAACGACCATCCTACTGCACGCTCCCAACTGAGTGGGACTGTGTCTGTAACTGATCGACAACAGCTGAGATATGTGTCAGCAGCTGTCTTGTATCATAACTAACTGGGGCGACTTTCTCTGACAGAAGACTCTGTCTGTCAACATTTCTCTCTTTTTATCTTCTGCCAGAAGCTGCCAGCTATTGATTCAGGTGTGATCATTATACCTTGCATTACTTGTATTTTTATTGTAAGATTGTCTTTATTACTCATACACGGCTTAACAACAGGCATTAATAGAGATGAATTCCTGTTTTAGTGCTAGACAACTATATTTGGGGGGAAAAGTGTTATACACATCTCCCTGTTACTGCCTCTCGCACCCTATTTACTGGGCATGATGTGTATCAGTGGATGAAGTATGTGTAAGCAATATTTAGGACATGAGGACAACTCTATTTCTTACTGACCCTCCACCTTCATAATCTCATGTCATATCAGAAATGGTATTGTGAAAAAGACATCCTATTTACTTGTTTATTAGACTATGATTTCAGATCTGAGCCAACATTATAAGGGCTTTCACACAGCCAAATATGTATGAGATACCATTTAGAAGCTGTATCGCAAACTGTGGATCTAATTGACAGATCTATGTGACTTATGCGAACATTGGACCTCACTAGACCTCACTAGCATATGACAATGAACTTCAGGCAATATGGAAAGGGACTGACTTTTATCATCCACCTATTAACAACTCAGTTGATTGTGGATATACTCTTTGTGACATCTACTGCCATCTTGTCAGCCAGGATATTCCTATTCTTTGCTCTTTCTTTCTTTACCTTCTTCTATTTGTGTTATTTCCTACTCCCTCTTTCCTATTTTAGTTATTTCTGCTTTAAGACTAATGGGCCTAGTTATTGGTCCAATACCTGTACCCACGACCTGGTATTTTAACCACGATCCTAAACGAGAGGAGTGTGTTGTTATTGTTCACTACCATTCTTGCTTCCCTTAGGGTTTCTGTCAAATTTGTCGGGTGACGTCTTTCTCCATTAAAGAACATATCTAAAAGGACTTATACCAGTATTCAAACCCACTCAAGTTCAATTCTTCAGCTAGGAAAATAAATTGAATTTGAAGTCATGGTGATCCAAATCTGTAAAGAAGAGATACTGTCAAGTTGTATCGAGAATATCCTTGAGAAATTGCCCGACAAGGACCAGGAATGGTTCAATGCAGATGAAGAATTGGATCTCTGAGTAGTTCAGTACACTTCACCAGACGAAATTGGAAAAGAGTTTTGAAGGGGAGGGACAACGATAGGGGGTTCTTGATAGAGTGCCCCTCCTGGAGCTTTAGGCTCGTCCTGCATCCGCAGCCTTGATGGTGCAGTAACCATCAGTCTTTGAGTCTTTCTAAAAGGTTGTCTCTCATGCATTTCCCCGTTCTAGTAATTTATTGGGATTTCTCGGGCTTACATTGACTCCTCTTTCTTCTGTCTTTTCGTTGGTAGACAACTCAGACAAATCAGGAAGGAAGACAACTCAGACAGATCCCAACAGTGGAAACTCATGAGAGCATATCAAGGGCAGTCAAAACTTCAATTATCGGACCCAAGCCAATAAGCAGCACTCATGCAAACTGCCTCAACCTAGTGGTAGCGCTCAAGTTAGAGCACAACCCAAAGCCCCTTGTGGGGAGGACAAGACTAATCTCCGATGCAGCCACTGTGATAGTTCACACCTCACAAAGGAAAAATGGAGGAAGCCACATGGTTACCCTGCATGGGCCCCAATCCAAGTAAGCGTAAGGCACTGTTTTAGTATGAACACGAATGAATCTCAAGTTCCTACATATATGAAAAATGTTCCTCAAGGAAAGAACTTAATTTCAGCCAATCTTCTGAATTTGTCTACCAATATTATTGGCTCCACCTCAATTGCCGAATCACGTAACCCCTACTGTCTCATAGGTCTACACTATCGATCTTCGACTCTGGGGGCTGAGACCATATGACTCCTTGTAGAGCTTGTACTGAGACCATATGACTCAATGTAGAGCTTGTTCTGAGACCTATGAAATTAGTAATCATCAATTTCAGTCCGCCGAGAGCACCCAACTAACTGTGATTGGCACTGGGAGCATTGAGATAACACCTATGGGCATAGTTACTCCTATTCTCCATTTTACGAAGTTATGCATAAATTGGCTATCCGATCAATATCTTGCTCAACTATCTTTATATAGTTGAAGATTGCCTTGCTCAAGCTATGAAAAGGGTTATTTTTGATGGAGTTGATGCCTTCCTTTGCGATAATGTGGAGAGCTAGAAGCATGTGCCAGCTAGGATCTAAAAAGACTCCATTACCTACTTCAATCCCACAGTAGGAAAGAGTCTCACCAGTCTTCCTCTGCAGCAACCGCTGGAGATGAACAACTTTGGCCACTTCATCGGTGATTGGGGCATCTGTCCTTTTCTGTTATAAAGAACATTAAAGATGAATGTTTTTGTGTGTGACATTTGTCAATTGGCTCAATATAAGCATAATACTTATCCTCTCTCCTTAATTATTCCACTGTGGAGTTGCCGAGAACCAACAATGCTTCCAATGATTCAATATTTAATGTGCGATGGAGTTGATAAATTACGGTAATGAGACTCAGAAGAACAAGAAGATGGAAAGGAAACTCGAACTAGGGCTATTGGATTGATAACCCTCCCTCTGGATTGGGAACCTCCTGCTCTCCAGCCTGTTGCTGCTGCAACTAACTTCAAGAGGACCTCCTTTCTTATCTGCCTTCTGTCTTTCATTGATAGGCTCTTATTCGGTTGACTGTCCCTCCTTGCGTTGGCCTGCGACATTTGGTTCTCTGATATCTACGTGGTAAACTCATATCATTCATGTGTGTCAATTGGCTAAAAATAAGCATATTACTTATCCTCTCTCCTTAAATAGATCAGCACACATATTTTATCTAGTACATTGAGATGTTTGGTGACCGATAACATTTCCTGATCTACTTGGATTTCACTAGTCCTTAGTTCTTATAGATGACATTAGTGGTTTTTGTTGGATCCATCCTATGAAAAAAATCTGAAGTTACTTCTATCATCTGTGGTTTACTGATTATGATTTCCGAACAATTTGAAGTGAAAGTGAAGATATTTGGCATGGATAATGTACGCAAATTTATGAACTCTGAAACGGAGACTCTCGCTATGAACCAAGGTATCATACATGAAAGTTTATGTCCCTATAATCTGATAGGGTCCCAGCAGGGTCTCTATCAGCATGTTGTGATCATGAGTTCAAAAATAATGGAATTCGGATTATGATAAATAGTCCAATGTCTGCAAGCAACAAGGCAGAGAAGAGGGAAAGAAGTGAGAGAGATTAAGGTGCAGGGATGGAAGGATCATTGTCTCCGGGGGAGATAAGGAGCCACTGTCTTAGCAGGGAAAACCATGGACACGAAAAAAAGGGGAGAGAGAGGTCATGGTCGGGTGAAGAAACAGAGAAAAGGAGAGTGCATGGAAACTCCCAAGTTTGTTTTTTTCATGCCTGTTTCCGAATGACTCCCACCCTTACTATCCAATCATACATTGGGGGTGGGTTGATTGAATGGGCCAGCGTCAATCGTTAACTTGACCCTTACTATTCAATCGCGAAGGGGATTGTATCATTTTCCTCAGCAAAACATAGTAGTTCAGCACAAATTGGGACACATTCTGAAGAAAAAGGGTCCTTTTTAAAGCTCTGTTCCAAAAAGATTGCGTACTCCTACTCTTCAAGGCAGGACATCCTAAGAGTTTCACTGCTTCGCATCTTAACGCTTGGGTTCCATCTACCCAAGAACTTAGACTCTTTGGTTGTGACTGCGATACTGGTTCTTTTATTGATGAGCCTAGCACTGTTGATCAGGAGCCACAACACAAAGTTAAGCAAATACACCATTTCAGTGGGTACCACTCTATCAGCATCATTACCCGCGGCCATAAGTTTAGGCGAATACCTACTGAACCTCGAAGACTTCAAAGCTCTGCGTCTACGCCAGAAGATCCAGTCATTGTCCTCGATGTGAATGTGTCTATTATGGGTAGTACTCAGCTTTGTCATTCTAATTGTTTCCCTTGAGTTATAATCTCAAGTATCAGAATGTCACCCCAACTCATAGAGCTTTTCTAATGAATCTCCGACAAGTTTTAATACCCAAGTCTGTAGATGGAGCTATCACTCACCGGAGAACTGCTATGGATGATGATTTTCATGGTATTACTATTTTGAGCCAACAGCTAAAGGTCAACTTTGAGATTTAGAGCTGAGCCCTACTTGCTTATTTCTTAGGCATTGAAGTGGCTAATTCTCCTAGCTGGATTACTTTATCTCAACAGAAATATATTTACTGATGATCCAGTTCAACATGAACGGACCAAACATTTGGGCCTTTGTTGCCACTTCATCAAGCAACAATTGGAGCCACAAATTCCCCAAATTACCAATGTGCCTACCAAGCACCAACTGGCGATCTTCGCCGAGGGATTGACAAAAATTCAGCATGATTATCTTGTGTCCAGGCTGGTCATGGATAATATCCACTCTGGAGCTTGAGGGAAGGTGTTATGATGTAGCACATGTATCTCATGTGCTACATCATTACGTAGAAAACTATCCATTAGGTGGCCATATGTTATCGCCAAAATAAAATACAAGGTCTTGTCTTATTCTTTTTACGCCTATAAGTCTTTGCCTCTGTCCATGTCTTAAGAGCTTCATATCAAGCTTCTTCAGTTCCAGATTGATCACGATCCCAAATATTGACACTTATATATTTGGCCTTTTTTCCTTCTACTCCTCAGGTTGCAATGACAGGTGATGGAGTCAATGATGCCCCTGCACTCAAGAAAGCTGACATTGGAATAGCCATGGGTTCAGGGACTGCAGTGGCAAAGGTATGGGCTCAGGGCGATTTTCTATCAATAATTATTTTACCTTATTCCATTGATGGTATGAACTTGGGTACAATTTAGGGACCTAGTGTTCCCATTTCCTTTTCAATAACTAAATTCTTGGTAATTTTTCAGAGTGCTTCGGATATGGTCTTGGCTGATGACAATTTCGCTACTATTGTGTCGGTGAGTAGTTATTCGATGAAAGCCATCTGCTTTGCTTCTTGTAGGCATGTCGATGTGACATTTTTTTTCCAATCATTTCTTTCTTACATGCTTCCTTTTCATTGTAGGCTGTTGCAGAAGGAAGGGCAATATACAACAATACTAAGCAATTTATCAGATATATGATATCTTCAAATATTGGAGAAGTAGTTTGCATTTTTGTTGCAGCAATACTTGGAATGCCTGAAACACTTATACCTGTAAGTTAGCTAAACGCCTATATTTCTCCAATCAGTCATTATTTTTAGATTGTTTTACATCTAACATGGGGCCTTTGGGATCAAGTATGAGAGGCCAGAGAAGAAATGCAAGAAGGGAATTTCTCTTTGATTCAAATGGCTAAAATATCCTCTGCTTTATTTAACTATCACTGAAACCAAAAGGTATTTGATGTTGCTGTCGCTTTGAGGGATTCTCCAGGAACAGTGAACGAGAGAAGTAGAGAACTTTAGGGAAGAAGAAAGAAGCCTCAAATTTCTAGAACGACCTTACACAACCCATTTAGGCTTCAAAGTTATATAGAAGTGTTATTGGACCAAAGAAAACACAAAAGGCCCAATATCAAGATAACAGTCAGGATTATGGCTAGTGCATGAAACTGTGTGCCAATGGGCTAGACCCATTGATGAGAACCCATTTAACATTTGCAATTCTCATAAAGCTGACAGCTGGTGGGCTTATATCCAGTTTTAGTATGTTGGGAAATATCATTATTGTTGGGCCTCATTCCTAGATTGTATTTTCAGGTGAAAGAGTAACTGAAAAAAAAATTAATGAGACCTTAACTGAATGCTCGCAAGTAAAGGTTGGTCGGGCCTTTTGACCTTCAAGGGGAGGAAGGATATAGAGGGATTATCGTCTTTGTCAAGGCTTAGGATTGCCTAGATTGTATTTTTTTCTCTGTCTCCTTCTCTTGCTGCATTTGGTGTAGGATCTAGCAATGTGACTTTGTGTCCTCCATTAAATCTATTGTTGATGATCAGTGATGTCAAATTTTATGGTCCAGTGCTCTATATAATCTTTTTGGCTCTGAAAATGTCTAGAAGGCTATTGTTATTCATGAATGATAAGTTATGCTAATCTCATTTCTAATGCGTTTCAGATTTCCTTTTTTATTATATGGGCTTGTCTGAAATCTTGTTTGTGTTTTACCTTAATCAGCATTTTTTATGTTTCTTTTTAAGGTTTTGAAGAGCAACGATGCACTGGTTTTAAGCCTTGTTGGTCACTCTAATTATTTTGGTTTGATTTTCTCTAAGGTTCAATTGCTTTGGGTGAATTTGGTCACTGATGGGTTGCCTGCTACAGCAATTGGCTTCAACAAGCCAGATTCCAATATTATGGCTGCTAAGCCTCGCAAGGTACATTGTCAATTCTTTATACACACCAAATATCACATCCGGTGCCATTATGGATGTTGATTATTGTAATCTCAACCTATAATTACTATCAATGTTTTTCGGGTTGATCACTAATTCAGGGCGATCTTCCCCTTTTTCTTCAAAAAAAAGTTACAATCATTTTTTTGTAGATAAACAATTTTATTCATAATAATAGTGGAATTTTTTTTTTGAAAGAAAAGTAGGGCAGACCACCAGAAACCGGTGGTCCACCTATTCCATTAATAATGCAAAGAATATGTACACATCATATACAGATATGGCCACTTAAGGCCTTCACTCTGTCCCCCCAACCCCCAAAAAGATAATAAAACCGCAACGTCCGAGATGACATTTTCAACTGATGCCGTCCTTCCCTTGAACATAAAGGTTCATGATCTGTAAGCATAATAATACTAGAAAATTGTGACATCTAAGAATGAAATCCAATATGTAGAGAAGCTAAGGAGGCTTTTGTAAAGGTCCCCTGCTCACTTGTTATTAGCGATGATACATCATTCATAACATCCCTACAATAAAATCCCTACATTACATTTCCCCAATATAAAAGTCAAGGACGTTTTGAGATGAAAAAGATTCAAACTGTATATGTTTAATACTTTTACACTAGAATTATACTGATACATAGCTAATTAGGAAGGGCAACGGTCTAACAGTTTCCCTAGGTCAAAAAGATATACATAAACATTTAATGTTGGGATTAATTGGGGATTTCCTCAAAAAGGTCGCTCTCTTTTTCTCTCTTTTGTATCTTTCTTTTCAAAACGTCACTGTCTGGGATTGTATGAGATACCCAAACATTTGGCATACTGTACTCCTTCTAGGGGGTGATCTTCCCATTTCCTTCCTGGAAATGTATCGGCTTCATGATCTGTGTTGGTACCTGGGCGGGATGATCATCTCATTTTCCTTAAATGGAGAGCTCTTGATTGAGATTTTATTCTAGCACTACAACTATGCATCCTGTTCATGGATCTCTCTGAGAGGGACAATGAAATATCCTCATTGATGACGGGACATGTCCGAATTTTTTCATTGCATTTCTCATGATATTCGGCTCTATTCCAATGTCACTGTATCTTTATCCTTCACTTATTATTCTATAATATTTTTCTATGTATGATTGGTTGTATGTTTCTTTCATTTACCACCAGATAAACGAAGCAGTTGTCAGTGCCTGGCTCTTTTTCCGTTATTTGGTAATTGGAGGTAAAATTTATAGCAAAATTTTTTACTTCACATTTTTTACAGTGTACTGTTTACGTGAGAATTTTTTAATGCGAGGCAAGTTCTAATGTGGGTTGTTGAATGAATGGAGAAGAGAGAAGAGGCAGGGCGATGGAGGAACCCACAGCCTTGGGAGCTAAAAAAACCTCTAAAATGGCTCCCTTGATGTGAGGGTTTCATATGCTTTTATGGGCAGAGAAACTCTTGTACAACATCATAAAACCCTTATTAAAGTAGGGAATAACTATTATACCCTGTCATCTAACAAGTTCTGGAAATCTTTTAGATTTATCCTTCTAATAAGATTGGGCTGCCAATCTGTCTATATCAGGAGTGCTCTGAGTTTGGATCTCTCGACACAGAAGAACACATTTTAGTGGAATAGCGACATTGAAAAGTGTACGAAAAGAGGAAAATGGATTGGGACAAAGGGCTGTCAGGCAACATACTGTAAGAACTTATTTTTCCATACATCACATGAGGAGGGATAAGAGCTCAGTAAGATACAATAAGATCTGCATTGAAAAAAATTACTTGCACCTGTAGTAATATTTTTTGAATCTCCCTAAAACTCATTGAAAACTTGCGCCTGGAATAATATATATTACGTTTCGTAGAAGGCCTACGGGCCAGATACATAAGTAATACTTAACATGTATTGTAAACCTGGAGCATACATGTCACATGCACCAACCATCCTCTTATTTGAACATTTTTCTCAAAAGTAGAAATGCTGGGGGACTTTAATTACAGCCCTCGGAACTCCCTCGCAATATTTTTATGAATAAAAATCACTTAGTGTGTGGAAGGACATAAGCTACTTTTGTCATTGTAGAATCCTTTCTGGCGATGCCAGGCTCCCTCTAAATCACTTGGGGTTTCAGAAAGAAAAACCTCTTATATTTATAATTAAGAACTGGTGTAAATATATGTTTGCAGTATTAGACTTAGTGCCATTGCTAAAAATTTACAGAAAGTCACATGCCAGAGTAGGTGAAATCCAAGTGATTGAGGCAAATTCTTTCCCCAAAATAGACAGCTGAAAGGCCCTTGATGAACCCCAAATAATGATCTTCTATGAGAACCCAAGAGAGTCCATTTTAAGGGCGGTGATAGAGAGATGAATAGTGCCGAGACAAGGCAGAAGGGAGCGAGAAGAATAGTGGTAAGGACTATCCTGAGATGCCCCGCAGAGGTGTCACCATTAGGGGTGGGGAGAGACCCCATTTTCCTGATTGATCTCCGATTCTTTTTCTCTTGTCGTGAAATGTCTAGTTTGCCATCATGACCGTCCTCTCACTAGGGTTCACGTGAACCCGTTTGGTCAAAAACTGTCAGAGCTGGTTTGATTATGCTGGTACTCAGGTGATGACTCCCAGGGCACCCAAGTGATGCCTCCATCTCCTATGGAAATAAAATCACACTAGAGTGTGCCAGCAGAAGTCCCATTCTCTTTTATTTCTATTTCGTTATGTTGTAAACCTGGGCCTCACACCTGAGAGGCCCATTTAACTTTTCTGACGCATGTGACCTTTAAGTCACACAAGTGGGCAAGCCCATCTTGTATTCTCACTAGTTTAGATCAATGAAAACTCTTATACTTCATTATCATATTTTTCCTCTCCTCATTCATACTGCTGAGAAGTAAAGTTGCTGGATGACTTTGCAAAATCCACCTTCCACGTGAACCTTTTTACCTTCAATCTGTTCTATGCCGTCAAGATTTCTGATGCAGCCACAGTGCCTTCAACCAGTTGTGATCTTAGAATAAATGCAGATTGGAGAGAACTAAGCATGTCACAGATCACCCCCATGAGCTGGTTGGCCAGGACCTTGGCTATGATAAAATATATGGAGCTGGGTAATGCTTTAGGTCAAAAATCTCCCACTCTAATGTCTCCTTGGCGTTTGCAGAGCAACAATAAGTAAGCCTGATTTATTCTTTTCAGTCCAAAATTTCTTTGACAAAACTCTAGTGTGGCCATTTCCTCTATCTTGACCATTTCTCAAAAGACACTATAAAAGAAAACTGGGAGGCCATCCGTTCCCAGGGCGCTTTCATTCAATCCTTTGATGGCGGCTCGAACTTATTCTCTGAGAAGGGACGTGGCAATTCTCCTTGTTGTGTTGCACTTAGACGAGTTGCTCCTCGTCCACTCTGCCTCCATTTATGTCAAGCCTCTCTCTGTGAGAAACTCGTGAAATGATCGGTCAGCGCTCGACCAACAGCTTGGGCACCCACATACTCTTGGTTTCCTGCGTGCACCCTCAGTTTCTGGTTTGTTTGCCTCCTCTGCACCTTCCTATCGTGTTCACAGGCAAGCACCCAATGAGGAAGTTGCCTGCTCGCAATTCTCCAATCTGTGCCTCAAACTTTTTCAACATGGTCTCTTGCAAGCACACCGCATGGCTCCCCTTTGTGTATTTCCCCACTACTCTTCACTGCTCATCACAGAGCCCTTGCACATTTAATGAGCATGCTGGATCAGCCCCTTTGTGGCCCTTCTCCCGCTGGTATCCTGCTCCATCTGCTACTGCTTGGATCCAAGAGTTGGAATGCCTATCTTCTTCCCCTCTCCATCCAACTCCCATCTCATCCACTACTGTATGGTTGTCCACCTCAGTGTTCATCTTGTACGTGGGCTCCTTGCTTGTTCGATCGGAGTCTCTGTGCCTTGAAAATGCCTACTCTTCATGTCCCAACGTTGCTCCCTTCATACTCTTCTCATTCTGCTCCTTCATGTTTTCCTCAGCAACAATGGGCTGCTCTTCTTGGTTTCCACACTGCTATAATAATTGACCTGCCCCTCTTGATTCTGCAAAAATGTAGGCAACCTCCTTTCCCAGCAACCAGCAACACCTTTACACTTATCTCGTCCAGTAAAAACCACCATTTTCTTCTATAACTGATGAATTTGCCAAAAATATCCCCCCTTTATGACCGGTTGCCTTTGTGCAATTTTCTCAGCGCTTTGAGCTTGGTTACTCCCACCATCCTAGCTCCTGAACATTTGTCACGCCAGCAAGATGCTTGTCATCCAAGATGACCATTTCATCTTGTAAATCTATGGCCTTTTGGGGTCTTTGGCTAGGCGTTTTACTCACCATCCTTCAACTGTGTGCTATCTGCTAGTGGGGTTTGAATTGTCTGAGACGTTCAAGATGCCATGGTCTTGTTGTGGTCCTCTCTGTTTGTGGCCGTCGACCAGTTGGGTTCTTCATTTATTGTCTCTCCCATGAGCGGTGCCTCCAACAGTTGTGGGATGGTGGCATACTTCACTAATAATTCAGCATTCCCATGGTGCATCTCAGTCGATATGGTTGCTTTTCCCCTGTATCTCCTTGGCGCTGCCTCTTGCAACTCAGCTGGTGGCATCGATGGGGGGTAGCGCACTAACACCCTAACCTTGAATGTACTTTTCTGCTGTTGAAGCATAAGCCAAGGTGGTAGTTAGAAACCCCTGTCCACATCAACTTCCAACACTGTTACATTTGGGTCCTTGGAGTTCAACCCCTTTGATATAATATGGCACATGAACCTGATATTCCACGAAGCTCCAAGATGATGACTGAGGCTCATTGTAGAAAGTTTTCCCCACTCTTCCCCCCCCCTCTCGTTGTCAACGACCGCCCTTTGATATAATATGGCCAACTCCTCTTCCTCCACCCCCTGCACCAGAAATGAGATCTGCCGGTGGGGACCTGGGGTGGTGGCCAGAGTGGCCACTGGCGGCGCGTTCTTCCTCGCCGTCTTTGTCGGCGCCGTCGTCTGGGCGACCCGGCGGCGCCGCCTTGGCCCCGGGGATCGTTAGCTGTGCAAATTTGTACGATTTGCGGTGCGGATTTCCGCACAAATCCTCACCGCACATTGCACGAAGCTTCTCGTGCAGTCCAAAATTCGCATAGTCGGTGTGAATTTTCGCACCGCACCGCACGCCCTTCCCTAGCCCGCTCTGACCTCTTTGTAATCCCCAGGTCCTCTCACCACTTCGCCGAGTAGACAGTCTTGAAGTGAAGGTTTGTGTGCATCTACCCTATCCTCCATCTCAGTCCCTTCCAGTGGGATCCTTATGTCTCTCCCTTGCACTTTGACTATTAAACTATCCTTTCTTGAAGCATTACAGACAGCCATCAGGCAGGAGGTTTGCCTGTGCCCCTGTCCTTTACAGTTCTTACATGTTAGTGGGTCTCTGCAATCTAAGGCGTAGTGACCTCTAGCGAGACAGTGAAAGGAGTGTAATTCCCAACCTTTGTTTTTGCTTTCTGGAGTTGCTCTGTTGGTCTTTAATGCTATTATCCTCGGGTCGACCTGGGAGGGGTCAAAACGAAACCTCTCATATTGCCAATTACTGCAGCTCCTTCCTTCGACATAGCTTCGACTTGATGCCTACCTCACAGACTTTCGATTGTTGGGTCTTGCATAGGAATTCATCTCCTCGATTTCTCTTCCTCTTGTCTGACTGGCTGTGACATGGGATGCCCGCGTTTGTCTGTCCGTTATGATATGATGCGGCCAGGAGGGAGGTCCCTGAGGGCTCAGTGATTTTGGTTTGGTCATGGGGCAATGAGGGAATTCGGTTCTTCAGTATTTTCATGTTGTGTCCCTCTGTTTCTCGGGCATGGTACAACTCTTGTAATATGGTGCCATGTCTTATGATTGCCCTTTTATCCTGAATGCCTCAAATATGATGAATTCCAAAGATGCTATAAATTACTTTGGGACTAAAAAATATGGCTGATTGAACTATGAAGCTCTTAGTGAGAATACAATCAGAAATTCTTGATTGAATAGTCTTTTATCTTACCAATTGACCTTACAGTTTGGTTCATCTTCTTGCAGCTTATGTTGGTCTTGCAACGATTGCTGGATATTTATGGTGGTTTCTTTATGCTGAAAGTGGTCCAAAGATACCCTATGGTGAACTGGTAAGATTCTTTGATATCATACACAATTTTTTGATCCATTATAATCTAAGTTGGGATAACCTCTCGTTGATATTTTATCTATTGCTTTGTCATAAAGAAAAATGTTTATTAACTGACTTCCTCTGAAGATATTCTGTAAATCATATCATGTATACGTTTCCAATGAAAAATAAAAAGAGTTAGATATGGTACCATAACTGACAGAAGATACATTCTCAGTCTCCGATCAATTTCTTTTATTATTGTGTTTTGTTAATATGTCATTAAGAAACATAAATTTGTTTATGGACCCTTGAGACCAGGCGTAGTCAGTACTGGCTTTCAATTTCAAGGATACAAGTGTAATGAGTCTAGTAAGATATGTTTTTGAGTCCTGGAGTTTGATGGGTGGTGCATCTGGAGGCCTTTGGTACAGAAAGATGAACTTGAAGTTTGAGTTATAATTTTTTTTTGAAAACAAGTTTGAGATATAATTAAATCTCAATATCTCTAATAGGGAGTATTTCTCTCTCTCTCTCTCCACCTTGTACCTCCATCTCAAGAATAAAAAAATCTGTAATCCACTATTAAGCCATATCTCCTACTAAGAGGAAAACAATAGAGGGAACATTCATTGAAAGATCAAGAAAAAATATATCCACCTTGTACCTCCATAGGGAGTATTTCTCTCTCTCTCCACCTTGTACCTTCATCTCAAGCAATAACACAATCTGTAATCCTCTATTAAGCCATATCTCCTACTAAGAGGAAAACAATAGAGGGGACATTCATTGAAAGATCAAGAAAAAATATATCGTGAACATAGACATTAAATATCATCAAACACACCTTCAATGATGAGACAACCAACGCAAAGAGTGGCCTGCGAGAAGTATTGACTGCCCCTATCTCTCATATGATGAACATAATATACCTAAGAAGACT
This sequence comes from Wolffia australiana, assembly GCF_029677425.1. Taxonomy (NCBI): domain Eukaryota; kingdom Viridiplantae; phylum Streptophyta; class Magnoliopsida; order Alismatales; family Araceae; genus Wolffia; species Wolffia australiana. The sequence goes on from NC_135848.1 coordinate 894,320, forward strand.
GAATTTAATGAAACCAGTATGTTGTGCTTATCCTAAGAGGGCGAGGTGTGATCCATCACCCTACTTGGGGCCCACTACATCCATCTTAATGTGGGAGGCAGAATAGAAATTTTCTGTTGGTGAATACCGTCAAGGAGCCCTGGGATGAAATCCACAAAGTTGCTTCTATAAAATGATGGATACAATGCATAAAAGTATGTGTTGAATGATCACAAATTGAAATTCAGTTCTGGATTGAATGCAGAGTCTGAGTAGCAAGGAAATCAATGTAGTTGAGAAAACACCACTTTTGACCTTAGTCATTTTGATCTGTTGGGTCTTTTTCGTGTACCCTATAAACTTAGTTATTGCAACTTTGACTTGTTTATTGATTTCCTTGAAAAATACATTCCCAGTTTAACTAGACTCTATGAGTCTTCTGGTATGATGATGCATGCTGGGACTTGCATTCTTCCATGAAGACAATGTTCCACCGTCTTTGGTATCATTGATCAATCCTCCTATCCACAACTCTCAGAAGAATGACATTTACTGAATTCAAGATCTGTCATACTGTTGAGGCGGCCCAAGCTCTCCTTGTTGATCTGAGTATTACATGTCTTTATTTTCTCTCTCTTGTTAGCCCATTAAGGGCCCTCTCTAGTCAGCCCATTAGGGCTTCCTATAAAACCCTCTAATCTCTTTCATTTGCTATTAAGAATTGTTCTTTTCTTGTTTACATGGTATCAGAGCCCTAACCCTAACCCTAATCTGGGTTTCCTGGGCTCGACCTTGCGCTCCGATCTTCGGCGGTTCTCACGACCGCCTGATCTCGCGCTCCGGTCTCGCCGTCTCGCCGGGCCCTCCCAGGCGCTTCGCCGTTCTGGCGTCCGCGTCTTCGCTCCGGCGCCCGCTGCCGTCCGGCCGCGCCGCTCGGCTCGCGCCCTCCCGGCTCGCGCCCTCGCTCGTGCCGCCCGGCTCGCGCCGCCCAGCTGCCGTCCAGCGCCGCCGCCCCAGCGCCACGATATCCCGGCGCCCGGCGTCCCGGCACCCGCCCCGGCTCCCACCGCCCGGCTCCCGCCGTCCAGCGCCGGCGTCGGCGCCTGCAGTCCCGGCTTCGTCGTTCGGCGCCTGACTGTGGTCTACTCTGCTTTCATCATGACGAACCCGGTTGAAGCCCAGACCTCTACTGTCACGCCAGACTCGACGCCGGTATCTACGCCACATGCATCTGCGGTGCCTCTCGAGCCCGGGAATTGGTCGTCCTCCTCTGGACCATCCTTTTTGCCTCGGATGCCTCCGGATGGTATGTTTACTGGATTCAATCTCCTGCAATGGCGCCAGTACGTCCAAATAACTTTAAAAGGGCGTCTCATGCGCCGTCTTCTAGAAGACAGACCTTCCCGGACCGATCCCAAGTATTATGACTGGCTGGACGTTGAGGGGGTAGTTCATCGTTGGCTCTTGGACAGTATTTCACCTAGTGTTAAAGGTGAATTCATGTCTCTAGAATCGGCTCGAGCGGTCTGGGAAGCAGCACTTGAGAGCCACTCCAAGCACAACATTGCGACTCATGCAATTGGTACATCGGGCCGCTAACCTGCGTCAAGGGGACCGGTCTATCATGGAGTATAGTACGGAACTCATTTCGTTGTGGAATGAAATTGACTACTACATGCCGCCCGACCCCCATTCGGTGGACCGCCAATATACTCTTCAACTTCGGGTTTTCCAGTTTCTTATGGGACTGAACCCGGAATATGAAGTTGTACGGGCTCAGCTTATTCATCGGGAGACTGGTCCTACCTTCAAGGATGCGCTCCACAGTGTGCGGGTTGAAGAATCCCGCTTTCAGCAGGCCCAGAACTCGGCTTCGGCACTTGTAGCTCATTCCTCTTCGTCTGCACGCCCATCGTCGACTCCACCACCCGGCTCTTTGCCACGTGGTCCGACGGCTCGGACGGAGGATTCTCCAAAGGGTGATCCTTCGCTGTTTTGCAATTACTGCAAGAAGCGAGGTCACTCTAAGGAGACGTGCTACAAGCTTCAACGGAAACGCGCACAACCGAGCAACCTTGCTGCAGCCGCCTCGTCCGTGCCCCCCCCGGGTCAAGTGCCTATGCTGTACGGTCTTCTCCCGACTAGTGCCTCGCCCGCTAGCTTCACTCCGGAAGAGATGGAGCGTCTACGCCGCTTGCTTGATCCTCCAGTCGTGGGCTCATGCTCCTTGGCCCACGCAGGTATGTCCACCAGTCTTCCCACACCTACATCCCCTCCTGGCCATTCTTTTTCCTCTTCCACTTGGCTTCTTGATTCTGGTGCCACTGCTCACATGACCCCAAATCCTCGAGCCTTTCAAACTTATGCACCCGTTTCTGGCTCCTCCAAAGTTAAAACAGCCTCCGGCGATCTTCTCACCGCGGCGGGTATTGGTCGTGTGGCCCTTTCCTCTTCTATGCATCTATCTAAAGTTCTTCATGTTCCTCGCCTTACTCATCATCTTCTCTCCCTATCTAGCCTTGTTCGCGACTTGAAACAAGACCTTACCTTCTCTCCTAATTCATGTTTTTATCGTGATAAGGTGTCGGGGAGGACGATTTCCATTGCTGAGGAGCATGAGGGGCTCTATCTTGTTCGTCCTTGTTCGAGTTCTCTTGCTTTTGCTGCTGCGGCAGTTTCCCTTTCGGCTTCCCACGAGCGTTTGTGGCTTCTTCATCGACGTCTCGGCCATCCTTCTTTTGCTACTCTTTATCGTCTCTTTCCTAAACTCTTTCAAGGCCATTCTGTGGACCGTTTTGTTTGTACTGCTTGTCGAATTGCCAAACATCATCGTACCACGTATCCTATCTCGTCTTCTCATTCTTCGACCCCATTCTCCCTTATTCACACCGATGTGTGGGGGCCTTCCCCTATTCATAGTACTTCCGGTTCTCGGTGGTTATGCATCTTTATTGACGACGCTACTCGATTCACGTGGGCATATTTCTTGAAGAACAAATCGGAGATATCTCGTGTCATTCCTCAATTTTACTCCTTATCCAACCTCAATGCTCTACATCCCGTCGTCGCTGCCGCTCCGACAACGCTAAAGCCTACGTCAACACCACGTTAAGCACCTTCTCCCAAGACAAAGGCATTATCCATGAAACTCCTTGTCCCTATACACCACAGCAAAATGGCGTTGCGAAGAAAATTCCGTCACATCTTTGAAATGACTCGGAGCCTTCTCTTCCATATGCATGTGCCCAAGTATTTTTGGGGGGAAGCCGTCTCCACCGCCATCCATCTTCTTAATCGCCTTCCATCTCGAGTGCTTGACTACTCCACTCCCATTGACCGTCTTCAGCATTCCTTTCCAACTCTCTCTCTCCGAACTCATCTTACTCCTCGTGTATTTGGATGTGTATGCTATGCGCCCAACCACCAACTTGGTCGTGATAAACTGGATCCCCGTGCTATCAAGTGTGTGTTTGTTGGCTATTCTTCCACCCAAAAAGGCTATTTATGCTATCATCCACCCTCTCGTCGGTTCGTCGTCACCAAAGATGCCACGTTTGATGAATTGCTTCCCTACTATTCCTCCTCCTCTCCTGAACCCTCATCGTCCCCATCTCCCTCCGATCTACTCGAATTCCTCATCCTCGTCCCTCGTCCCTCTTCACCGGCCCCGCCCGACGTGTCTCCGCCTGTTGCTCCTCCAGCAATTGTGCCTCCCGACCCGCCTCCCGCCGCCGTCTCAGTCCCTCCTGTGGAGCCTCCTCCAGTATCTGCTCCTGCGCTCGACCCTTCTGCTGCACCTTCTTCGATTCCTCCGATCCCTATCCATCGCTGCCCGCCTGAAAAACGCTACGGTATTACCCTTGCTCGTCGCAAGCCTCGGCTTCCTTCTTCGTCTCCTGCTGCCCCGTCTCCCTCAACCTCCACCCCTCCTGCCACCTCCTCATTAGCCGTGCTACCCTCTTCCCGTTCCTCTCCCCTCTATCCGGTGGCGGAATCTATCTCCTCTCATCGCCTCTCACCCTCTTATCATGCCCTTCTCACCTCCCTTGATGCCACTTCCCTTCCCAAGACGGTGGACATTGCCCTTTCATTTCCGCATTGGCGTCAGGCCATGGCGGAAGAACTTCAGGCTCTTGCTCACAATGAAACGTGGGATCTGGTTCCTCTACCGGCCGGGAAGCATCTCGTGGGTAGCCGTTGGGTGTATGTTGTGAAGCATAATTCTGACGGTTCTATTGAGCGCCACAAAGCCCGGGTTGTGGCACAAGGGTTCACTCAGAAACATGGCATTGATTATCAGGAGACCTTTGCTCCCGTCGCCAAGCTGAATACTGTGCGGATCTTATTGGCCCTTGCTGCGGATCGGGCTGGATTTTGCAACAATATGATGTGGAGAATGCTTTTCTGCATGGAGAGTTGACTGAGGAGATCTACATGGCATTACCTCCTGGCTACACTTCCTTAGTGCCATCGTCTCCGCAGTCTGTTGTCTGTCGCCTGAAGAAAGCATTATATGGCTTGAAGCAATCTCTTCGTGCCTGGTTTGGTCGTTTCACGACGGCCATGCAGCGTCGTGGATACCGTCAGTGTAATGGTGATCACACCCTTTTCTACCGCCATTCCACGTCAGGGGGAGTCGCTATTCTTCTTGTGTACGTGGATGACATCATTATTACGGGTGATGATACGACGACCATTACTGAGCTGGCTATGTATCTCTCGTCGGAATTTGCTATTCGCCATCTTGGCCCGTTGAGGTACTTTCTTGGCATAGAGGTGGCCTATTCTTCCAGCGAGATCTTTATTTGTCAGAGAAAGTATACGGTGGCCTATTCTTCCAAGCCTATTTCGACACCGATTGATGCGAATCATCGACTTGGTGCCGATGCGGATGATGAGCTTGCTGAGCCTGGACCATATAGAAGACTTGTGGGCAAACTGATTTATCTCACCCACACTCGTCCGGACATTGCATATTCAGTGGGTGTTCTGAGTCAGTTCATGCAGACTCCTCGCAGGAGCCATCTCTATGCTGCTCATCGTCTCCTCCGTTTTCTGAAGGGCACCATTGGCCGTGGACTATTCTTTCGTCGCCATACCGGCCTGCGTCTTGAAGTCTACACCGACGCCGATTATGCCGGTTCTGTGGTTGATCGTCGGTCCACATCTGGGTATTGCACCTTCTTGGGCGGCAATCTGATTACTTGGAGGAGCAAGAAGCAGAAGGTGGTCTCCCGATCGAGTGCTGAAGCGGAGTTCCGTGCCCTTGCGCATGGTCTGTGTGAAGCACTTTGGATTACCCAGCTTCTTCGTGAGCTACGGTGTTCAGTTATCTCCCCTGTCCAGCTGTTCTGCGACAACAAATCGGCGATTAGCATTGCTCATGACCCCGTTCAGCATGATCGTACAAAGCACATTGAGATCGATCGCCATTTCATCAAAGAGAAGCTTGAATCGGGAGATTTTTGCACGCCATATGTTCCGTCCGCTGAACAACTTGCAGATATCTTCACCAAAGGGCTTCGTGCCCCTAGGTTTGAGGAGCTCTGTTCCAAGCTGGGTGTGGAAAACATCCACGCTCCAGCTTGAGGGGGAGTGCTGATATGATTATTATCGTTTCTGTATTTTTCTCTCTCTTGTTAGCCCATTAAGGGCCCTATCGCTAGTCAGCCCATTAGGGCTTCCTATAAAACCCTGTAATCTCTTTCATTTGCTATTAAGAATTGTTCTTTTCTTGTTTACACTCCTCGTAGCCACTCATTCCCCTTTTCAATTTTGGGGCTAGGACATCCTCACGCCCACTTGATCATAAATCTAAGGATCTGGTGAATAATCCAATTCCCTTCCCTTATATATCTTATAAGCCTTTATTTTACCTCCCACAAACTTTTGGCTCCTCCTGCTATTCCCATAAAATCGGGCTGAGTATTGCCAAACTTTTGCCTTTGTTCGTGAAGTGTGTCTTTCTTGTGTACTCCAGTCATCATTATGGGTATCAATGTTTTTCTTCTGTCCCACCACAAGTAATTTACGTTGGATGTTCTCTTGGTTTTTGGGTACCTTCTTCAGATCCTCTTTATAACTAACTCCTAGTCCCATAGGTGTACCTGACGATGTCCCATTATCTTTTTTTTTTTTGAAAACAAACCCATTTATCTTTTTGTATGAGCCATGCAGTCTATTTCTTCCTCATCTTGTCTCCCTTAAGGACCTTAGTTCCTCTGGCTTCCCGGATCTTCTCTCCAATGCTCCTCAGGAGAAGTTTCTGATTACTCTTGTCTATTAGGACTAGCTCTGCTTCCTATTTTGGTGTTCCCTCTAGTTTCCATCTCATCTGTGGTTAGAAAGATGTTACCTCCCTCATCTCCCCATGATAGTGATGATCTTCCCCTTACCGTGCAAAAGGTATTATGTGTATGCATCAGGCATCTTCTTTCTCACTTTTTCACTTTTTCACTTTCTCTCATATTTTTCCTTGTTACTTTTGTCACCTGTTTTATCATTAGGACCTTTTCATGCAATGAGCCATCCTTGTTGGTGGGTCGTGATAGTGCATAAGATTCAGGCCCTCTTCCAGGATGCCACTGATACGATACTGTATCGAATGGTAATATTCTAGTAAGAAGATACTCACAATTTGTCTCCACGCTCCTTGCTTCCGTCGTATAGAATACCCACGGGGCCTCCGATCTCCTCTGCACCCACGATCCTGGAAGAGCCTCTCGCCGAATGCAGCTCCCGCTCCCCCCAGAATAGCCAGCTCCATAAGTCCCAAAAGCCCCCCCTCCCCTTTCCCTTGCCACCTCCTTTATTTATAACCCCTACTTCCTTTATTTCCTTTCTAAGCTAATTCAAGAATCTGTTAGTCAGTTGGCCAGCTCAGTGCCAGCTGGCCCACTAACACCCCCCCCTTTCCTTCTTCTCCTTTCATACATTCTTATAGGAACCGTAACATTTCCCCCCTCGTCGACTACCACCTTGTCCCCAAGGTGGATTTCTGGAAATTGCCTGCGAATGACAGATAGTGGTTCCCACGAAGCATCCGCATCTGGAAGCCCTTGCGATTTGATTAAAACTTCGACCCGTCCATTTCGTTTTCTGGCTGATACTACCTCTGCTGGGTATAAAGGCCATTCCATGTTATCAGCAATTGTTGGAGGAAGAACCTGAGGTATGTCGCCGGGGCCAACAGCTTTCCGTAATTTGGAAATGTGGAAAACTGGATGAAGAGAACAGTGTGCTGGGAGCTCTAACTTGTAGGACAGGTCCAGTCGTTGCATAACCCTGAAGGGACCAAAGTACTTTGGAGATAGTTTCTCATTCACCGGTTTTGCAAGGGATTTCATTCTGTATGGCCTTAGCCGTAAATACACTTGCTCCCCCACATTGAATTCTAAGTCCCTCTTGTGGCTATCTGCTTTACGCTTCATGCTAGATTGTGCTGCCAGTAAATTGTGTCTCAGTAAGTGCAGAATATCGTCTCTTTCTTTTAGCATTGTGTCCACTGACTCGACGGGCGACGATGGGGAACCATAACGCAACAATTTCGGGGGATCTCGCCCATAAACAGCCTTGAACGGAGTCATCTGAATAGACGAATGAAATGATGTGTTGTAGGAGAATTCAGCCCAATGTAGCCACTTAGACCATGACTTGGGTTTTTCGGATGCGAAACAGCGTAAGTATGCTTCCAGGCATCTGTTTACCACTTCTGTTTGACCATCTGTTTGCGGGTGGTATGATGAACTCATGCGTAGCGTGGTCCCTTGGAGGTGAAATAACTCCTTCCAGAAAGTGCTCGTAAAAACTTTATCTCTGTCAGAAACAATGGATGAGGGTATACCATGTAAACGTACAATTTCTCTGACAAAAATATCAGCCACACCAACAGCTGTGAATGGATGCTTCAAGGGTAGAAAATGACTAAATTTGCTCAATCTGTCAACTATTACCATAATGCAATTAAACCCCTGTGAAGAAGGTAATCCCTCTATGAAGTCCATGGATATATCTTCCCAGATTTTCTCAGGGAGAGGTAGAGGTTGTAACAACCCTGCCGGTGTAAGAGAAGATATCTTATTAATTTGACATGTATGACATTGATTCACATATGCTTTGATGTGTTCTTTCATGTGTGGCCAATACAAGTCCTGAGCAATTCTCTTCTATGTTCTTCTACAGCCTGTATGTCCGCTTGATGCTGAATCATGGTACGTCAGTAAAATTTTGGGTAGCAAGGAGGAATTCTCTGTTAGTACCAGTCTGCCCTTGTACAATAGTGTACCATGGTGTAGCTGGAATTTCGGATGTGATAGTGGCCGGAGTTCCAGTTCTTGAATCACCTTTTGAAACTTCGGTTCTTGTGAAATCTCCTTCTGAATGATAGAGTGGTCTAACAGCTGTAAGTGTGATATATGCAATGACTGGAGTTCTGAGAGGATTGGTGCTCTAGATAAAGCATCTGCTACTATATTACTTTTACCCGGTTTGTACTCAATCTCAAAGTTGAAACCCAGTAATTTGTAGGCCCACTTACTATAGGGTTCTGGGATCTGCTTCTGGCATAACAAATATTTGAGACTATACTGGTCAGTTCGGATAATAAAAGGCATATGAGTCAAATAATGTCGCCATTTCTGAACGGACAATACAATCGCCATCAACTCTCTCTCATAGGCTGACTTGATCTGACTTCGTCTGGGAAGAACTTGACTGTAATAAGCGACAGGTCGCCCATTCTGCAAGAGAACAGCCCCCACTCCGATCACGGATGCATCAGTTTCAATGATAAAAGGTATTTCAAAATTTGGTAAGGCAAGCACTGGAGTGGAGCTCATAGCTTTTTTGAGTAATTCAAATGCTTCCTGCGCCTCATCATTCCAAGTGAAAGAATCCTTCTTCAATAATGCTGTTAAGGGTGCTGCTTTTAAGGAATATTCCTTGACGAATCTCCGATAGTAACCAGTTAATCCCAAGAACCCACGCAATTGTTTGAAATTTTGGGCGTTGGCCAGCTCATCATTGCTTGTACCTTGCCTTAATCAGCCATGACACCCTGTTGTGAAATCCAATGCCCCAAAAATTCGAGATGCTCACAAGCCAATTGGCACTTCTTGGAGTTAATATGAAGGTTGTTTTCATTCAGTACATGAAAAACCCTCTGTAGGTGTTCCACATGTTCCTCCTGTGAAGTACTGTAAATCAAGATATCGTCAAAGAATACTAATAAGAATTTTCTGAGAAAAGGGTGGAACAGGTGATTCATAAGTGATTGAAATGTTGCTGGGGCATTCATCAATCCAAACGGCATGACCTTGAACTCATAGTGTCCTTCATGGGTCTTAAACGCAGTTTTAGGAATATCTTCTTCCTTCATCCTGATCTGATGATATCCTGACTTGAGATCTAACTTTGAAAATATTGTCGCACCATGTAGCTCATCAAGTAACTCTTCCACCACCGGTATTGGGTAACGGTTGGGTACTGTTATTTTGTTGAGTGCTCTGTAGTCTACACAGAATCGCCAACCTTCATCTTTTTTCTTGACTAGTAGGACTGGACTTGCGAAGGGACTATGCGATGGTCTGATGAATTCCGCCTTTAGAAGTTCACTGACTATCTTTTCAATCTCGTCCTTTTGTAAGTATGAATATTTGTACGGTCTCTGGTTGGTTGGTTGAGCTTGGGGTATAAGTTTTATGGCGTGATCGATCGGCCTGGCAGGTGGTAATTCTGACAGTGGCTCAAAGACCTTAGAAAATTGCTTCCTGAGCTTCTCTTCTAGAACACGACCTTGTGATGTTTGAGGCAGCTTGATACTAGTGTCTAGTTTATACAATTCGATCATCAATAATTGGCTTCTCATCAGCTCCTTGTCAACAGAGTGGTTTTTAATATCGGTTCTGGATAAGCTCTGGTCCCCATTCAAAGTCACCACCTTGTCGCCTCTTCTGAATTTTAGAATATGCCTTTCCCAGTGGATATGGGTCCATCCCAAGGATGCTAACCATGCCATGCCTAGGATCATGTCAATTCCCCCCAACTTGAATGGCAAGAAGTCGCTAGTCATTTCAATGCCTTGAAGGTTATACTGGACTCCCACACATAATCCCTGACCTTTGCTAGACTCCCCATTTCCCAATGTCACTTCAAATAGCACTGACGTATCACTCCGGAAATGGAATTCCTCCACAATGGCTGTACTAAGGAAATTATGGGAAGCTCCACTGTCGATTAATACAGTGATTTCCCTGCCTCGTAGTTCCCCTTTCAGCTTGATGGACCTTGGGTTGGTCCACCCCAACATAGAGTTCAATGAGACGTGTGCGGATAGCAGTTGGGCCTCTGGTGGTATGTCGTTATCCTCTATATCCACAATGGCATCCGTATCTGGATCCGATTTATCCCGATCTTCTTCACTCACAATCAAGATTTGTAGAGTTTTCTTGCATCGATGTCCCGGGCCGAATTTCTCGTTGCAGTTATAACAGAGGCCCTTCTCTCTGCGTTTTTGAAATTCTTCTCCTGTTAACATCAGTTTCCTTCTATACGCTGGTGTCCCTTGAGTGTTCTCTTGTATTTTAGTCTTGTTCTGATGATAACTTCCTCCTCCTGCTCCTGTAGACTGAACCGAGTGAATGTGATTCTCCTGGTAGCGTACTCCCGCATTTGGTGGTCTCCCCCCTTTTTGACTATGGTTCTCCCAGGCTTGCCAAAGGGCCTTGAGTCGTTTCTCTGTTTTAAGCGCTAAATCCATAAGTCTTCTTAGTCCCACAAATTCTTCGATATCCATCTCTGTTTGTATCTCTGTCTTCAATCCATTCAAAAATATGTCGTACATTATGTCTTCTGGCATCGGAGGTAGATATACAAATAGCCTTTCAAACTCCTTCCGGTACTCCTTCACTGTCCCCGTCTGCTTGATATCCATAAACTGATGTTTGATGTTATCTGCTAGCGTTTCATCGAACCGTTTCCCGATCTGGATCTTGAAATCGTTCCAACCGAGAAAGGTGTACCTGTCAGTGGTCCAGAGGTACCACTGCAGAGCTTCGCCTTCCAAATTTGCCATTGCCACATCGATCCGGTCTTCCGATACTACTTCTTGGACTTGGAAAAACCTCTCCATACCCCTCACCCAGCCTTCTACATCGTCTCCTCGAAACTTGGGCGCTTCCATCTTGCTTCTAACTTGTTGGATATGCTCCATATTTCGATTGTCAGATCGTGTGTCGTTCCTCGTCTCGACTTCCCCCGGTACTTGGTTCTTGTTCTTGCCATGGCTTCTCGGGATCTCCTCTTCCGGACCTCGTTCTTCAGATGTGCTACCCTGATTCAATGTCGCCAGGGTACGCAGCACTTGTCTTAGCAGTTCACCGTTTTCTCTGGCCTCTTCGCGGATCAGTTTCATTTCATCTGCTATCCTCTTCTGCTCCACCTTCAGCTCGCCCAACTCTGCCTCATTCTCTTCCAATCTCGCTTCCACTTCTTTCAACGTCATTGTGACCAGGATCGTAGCTCTGATACCAATGATACGATACTGTATCGAATGGTAATATTCTAGTAAGAAGATACTCACAATTTGTCTCCACGCTCCTTGCTTCCGTCGTATAGAATACCCACGGGGCCTCCGATCTCCTCTGCACCCACGATCCTGGAAGAGCCTCTCGCCGAATGCAGCTCCCGCTCCCCCCAGAATAGCCAGCTCCAGAAGTCCCAAAAGCCCCCCCTCCCCTTTCCCTTGCCACCTCCTTTATTTATAACCCCTACTTCCTTTATTTCCTTTCTAAGCTAATTCAAGAATCTGTTAGTCAGTTGGCCAGCTCAGTGCCAGCTGGCCCACTAACACCCCCCCCTTTCCTTCTTCTCCTTTCATACATTCTTATAGGAACCGTAACAGCCACCTGCAAATGATCATTAAACCTCCTCCAAAATGGTTGCCAGTTCCAAATTGGAGTTTACTGTGAAGATCACTTTTGAAAGTTACGAGGACCAGCTCAATGTTTGTCTGGAGCTCATGGATTTACACAGAACTATGGAGAAGATTACTCTACGACTTTTCTTTCTCCTAGCCAAGATCACATCTGTTTGAAGCGCTCTCATCTTTGCGGATTGGTTCTCTTAAAAACTCTATCGGCTGGATGCGAAAAATGCCTTCTAGCATGGCAATATTCAAGAGTTATACGCAGAACGGCCTCTCGAGTTTGTCTCCAGTTCACTTAAAGATGTGGTCTATCTTAGCCAGAAGTCCACCTACAGTAGGAAAGAGTTTCCTTGTGCCTGCTTTAAGCAGTTTATCTAACTTGTCTCAATTTTTTTCTCCACCAAGATGGATCTAATCATTATTGTTAGTGAGAGGCCTCTCCTAGTGAGTCATGTTCTATAAACCCACTAGGCTCCCTCACTTATCACTAACTCATATTCTCCTCTCTCTCTCTCCTAGGGTATATATACCCCTCCTCATGTATATTCTAGTTAAGGAATTCATTCCTCTCCTTCCTCAAAGCCCTAGCATGGAGTTCAACATGGTATCAGAGCCAAGCTCTTGATCCCCATCTCTAGCCCTAAGCCTTTGTGCGGGCTTCTTCTTCTTCTTCTTCTTCTTCTTCCCTTCTTCTTCACCATCACCCTCTCAATCTGTTCTTTGCTCGCGGATCTCCTCTCCCTGCTTCCTTGATTTGGGAAAAGGGGGGGGGCATTTTTCGCTGCTGCCCGCGAGCAGCCGCCCGCGAACCGCCGCCCGCAAGCAGCCGCCCGCGAACCGCCGCCCGCACGGAGCGCCCGCGCGACGCGCGCCGCCAGCAGCCCGCAAGCAGCTGCTCGCGCGCAGCGCCGCGCGCCGCCGCCGCGCAGCAGCCGCCGCGCGCGCGCCGCCAGCAACTACTGTCCGCCAGCAGTGTCGGACCGTGTTCGGTTCTTCGTTCGCTGCCGCTGCTGCTGTTTGCCGTCATGTCGACTACCTCCAGCATGGGCAGTGATCCGTCTGCATCCACCGCCCCGACGTCAACCCAAGCAGATTTCACCGCGGCTGACTTTGCCCGGGAACTCCCGTCGCCGAAAATCGGTGTTCCTCTCCCTCCGGCTCCGGATAACTGCCGTCTCAGTGCTCCGAACTTGATGTCGTGGCTGAAGTTCGTCGAGTACACTCTGCGCGGCCGTCTGCTCCAGAAACATCTCACCTGCCAGCCCCTCCCCGTCACGGACCCGCATTTCCCGGCCTGGAGTGCCGAGCAGTACTTCGTCCACTCCTGGCTCTTGACTCACACTCTCTCTCGGGAGGTCTATGACAAGTTCCTCCACCTGACGACTCCGCGGGAGATCTGGGAGCACGCCCGTCGCTACTGCGGGCATGATGCTGATGACTGGAAGATCTTTACTTTGGCCGAGCGGGCGAGTGCACTCCGACATGGCACCATGTCCATTATGGACTATAGCCTTGCCCACCAAGCCCTGTGGCGCGAGGTGGACTATTACATGCCGGTGGGGGATCCGAATTGCGTCGACCGCCGCCATGCTCTCAAGCTCCGCTACATGTCATCTCTCGACAAGCTGAATACGGAATATGCGGATGTCCGGCGCCGGGCTCTTCACTCCCAGACTCCTCTTCCGGACTTCGATGGTCTGGTTAAGGAGTTGACGGAGGTTGAAAGCAGCCTTCGTCGTCAACGTCCGCTGCTGGACCTGCCTGCCGAGTCCCCCGGCGAGAGTGCTGCCCTCTGTCCGCCTCACGGAGCAACCTCCCTTGCTGCCCAAGCCTTCTTCGGGCTCTCGGGCACCGGTGGTTTGCTCCTACTGCGGCAAGCCGAATCATCTTGAGGCCCGGTGCATCAAGAAATTTTTGGACAGTACCCGGGATCCGGAGGCCGCCCCCTCGTCGTCATCAGCTCCTGCCTCGTCGTCTCGCCGGTCCCGCAAAGCCAGAGCCCATCTTGCCCAGGCACCGGCCCCGTCGCCCTCTAGCTCCAGCCATCCAGCCATGACTAATGACCAGCTGACTGCCGAACTTGCCCGTATCAGCTCCCAGCTGGCTGCCCTGCAGACCGCGTCTTCTTCGCAGCTTACCGTGGCTCACTTCGGTGACTTCGGTGCGTTCTTCCTTCCCAAGTCAGATCAGTGGTATTGTGGACACTCGGCCCTCCAAGCTCCCGCTTTGGATACCACCTGGGTGCTTGATACCGGGCCACAGAGCATATGACCCCGTTCAACCACCGGTTTCTGTCCTACGAGCGGCACCTTGGTGGTCGAGCTGTCCACACGGCGGGTGGGGGACGACTTCGCGTGACTGGTATCGGGTCGATCCATGTGGATGGCCTTGGTATCATTCACAACGTCCTTCATGTTCCGTCCCTTCAGACCTTACTTATGTCACCGCAGCGACTCGTCGATGCGGTCCATTGCTCGTTCCACATTCAGTCTGATAGGATCTTTTTGACTGACAAGGTGGGGAAGACTTTGCGAATTAGGCGCTCGGATGGCCTACTGCTGTTGGACGAGAGGGGGCGGTCGGGGACCCCGGTGCAGCGGTGCTTGTTGACGGTCGAGGACCAACGCCGGCAGCGGCTTCTACTCACTCACCAGCGGCTCGGGCATCCGTCTTTCCATGTTTTGAAAAGACTTTTTCCGACATTGTGTACTGGCTTGGACCTCTATTCTGTTGTTTTGTGATGCATGCAAACAACAGAAGCATCGCCGGGCCTCCTTCCCTCCGTCGACTTCTCACAGTGATGTTCCCTTATATCGCATTCATAGCGATGTATGGGGTCCGTCGCGACAGGCCAGCCTGAAGGGACACCGGTGGTTCTTGATCTTTGTTGATGAGGCCACCCGTTACACGTGGACCTACTTGTTGCTGTCCAAGAGCGCCGTCTCCTCGACTGTTCAAGCCTTCTGCACCATGCTTCAGACTCAGTTTGGCCGGACTATTCAGCGGTTCCGGTCCGACAATGCGCGGGACTACGTCAACCAGGAGTTGACCTCGTATTTCACCGCCCATGGGATTCTCCACGAGGCGTCTTGCGTGGCGGCGCCCGAGCAGAATGGCCTTGCCGGCGGCGTATTGGGTATGTCACGTCGACTGCCCGCACTCTCTGCTGGACTACCATGTCCCGTGGACTTATTGGGGAAGCCGTTCGGCAGTACTCATCTCATCAACCGGCTGCCCACCCCGACCCTCCAGTTCAGCCCTCCGATTGACCGGTTGTTGGCTGCCTTTCCCGCCGCGCAGCTCCGCACTCACCTTCTTCCCCGCGTCTTTGGCTGCACGGCATATGTCCATGACACGACGCCTCCTCCTGTCGAAGCTGGATGCCCGGCGCTCAAATGCGTCTTTGTTGGCTACTCTTCGCTTCAGAAAGGGTATAAATGCTTTCATCCCTCTTCTCGTCGGTTTTTCGTCTCCGCCAATGTCACCTTCTCTGAATTTCAACCCTTCTTCTCTCCCTCATCTCCTCCGGCCCCCCACTTGGAGCCGGATCTGGTTCTGGAGCCCGCTGCTCCCTTTCCTCCCACCGTCGTCTCTCCTCCCACAGTCGTTCCACCCTCCTCTTCTTCTCCTCCACCGGTCGGCCTTCCTTCCTCACCCATTGCGCCTACTCCATTATCTTCCTCCCCCGAATCCTCGCCTCCTGCTTCCGCTCCCTCCCCGTCTGCTGAGTTCTCACCTTCCTCTCTTCCGCCAGCCATTTCCGAGTCGTCTTCTTCTCCTGCTGACGATGACTCCCCTGACTTGCCTATCGCTTTGCGTAAAGGGGTCCGCCAGTGCACCCGCACTCCCCTTTACCCCCTCTCTCACTATCGCTCCTTCGCCAGGTTGAGTACTCCCTACCGCCTGTTTTTGACCCGCATCGACTCTGTCTTCGTTCCACGCCGCTTAACCGATGCTATCGCTTGTCCTCATTGGAAAGCGGCGATGGATGAGGAGATGCGCGCCTTGCTCAAAAACCACACGTGGGATGTGGTTCCTCTCCCGCCCGGGAAGACGGCCGTCTCGTGCAAGTGGGTTCACACCCCCAAGCACAACGCCGATGGCTCCCTGGAACGCCGCAAATCGCGGCTCGTGGCTCGTGGCTTCACTCAGTCCTACGGCGTCGAAGATGGACACCGTCCGCCTCCTCCTGGCGCTGGCCGCTCATCATGGGTGGTTGATTCGCCAGTTCGACGTTAAGAACGCCTTCCTTCATGGCGATCTTACCGAGGAGGTCTACATGCATCATCCTCCGGTACCTCTCGGGCCTCCGGGACCGTCTCACGACTGCGAAGTCCTTGTATGGACTGAAGCAGTCACCGCGATGTGGTTCGCCGCTTCAGCTCCGTCATGCGCGCGAAGGGTACACCAGAGCAATGGGGAAGCCACTCTCTTCTTCCGTCACGGCCCGCCGGGTCGCTATCCTGGTCGTTTATGTGGGCGAGATCCTGATCACCGGGTCGGACATCGCCGGCTTCACGCCTCGGCCGCTCCCTTGCCCGCGAGTTCGAGATCAAGGCCCTTGGTCAGCTCGGTACTTCTTGGGGCTCGAGGTGGCCTACTCGGCTCGTGGTATCTTCATCAGCCAGCAGAAATATACGGTGGACCTGCTGACTTTGTGGGTATGACCGAATGTGCTCTGTGAAGACCCCATCGACCCCAACGCTCAAGTTGGGCGCGGGTGACTCTCCGCCGGTCAGCACCCATCAATATCAGCAGTTGGTGGGAAACTTCTCTATCTGACCCACACGCGTCCCGACATCAGCTATGCAGTTAGCCTTCTCAGTCAGTTCATGCATGCTCCGCATGAGATTCATCGTCAGGCAGCTCACCGGGTGCTCGCGTACCTGAAGGGCTGTCCCGGGAAGGGTTTACTCTTCCCCCGGAGCTCAGAGCCGACTGTAAAGGTATATACAGACGCTGACTATGCAGGCTCGACTGTGGACTACCGGTCTACCACCGGTCTTTGCATCTTTGTCTTCGGGGGCCTTGTGAGCTGGAAAAGCAGCAAGCAGGATCGTGTCTCCCGTTCGAGTGCAGAGGCAGAATACCGGGCACTTGCGGATGGGGCCTCTGAGGCTCAGTGGATTCACGGGGTGCTCCGCGAACTTCGCGTCGAGTACACCCGTCCGATCCACTTTTATTGTGACAACAAATCGGCTATTGCCTTGGCTCAATATCCGGGCCAGACGGGTCGCATCAAGCACATGGAGATCAACCGCTACTTCTTCAAGGAGCGGATGGACGAGGGCTTGTTCGACTTGTCTTTCGTGCCGTCATCCGACCAGGCGGCCGATGTTCTCACGAAGGGATTATCAAATCCTCTCCTTGTTCGTGCTACCTCCAAGCTTGGCATGGATGACATCCATACCTCGCTTGCGGGGGGCTGTTAGTGAGAGGCCTCTCCTAGTGGGTCATGTTCTATAAACCCACTAGGCTCCCTCACTTATCACTAACTCATATTCTCCTCTCTCTCTCTCCTAGGGTATATATACCCCTCCTCATGTATATTCTAGTTAAGGAATTCATTCCTCTCCTTCCTCAAAGCCCTAGCATGGAGTTCAACAATTATTGTTGTACTGCCAAATATCCTTGGAGTAACTCTTCTCAGTGCTATATGTAGATGACATCATTCTCACTGAAGTCAACTAATGGTGTTCCAGAGCCCAAAGCTTTTTTACAAAGTAAGGTGGCTAACAAAAAATTGGTTCATCTTTGGCACTTACTGGGGTTTGGAATTCTTCATTTCACGGATGACTTGGCCATCAAATGATGAAAATATGCTTGATCTGCTCTGTGATGCTGAGATGCTTGGAATGAGGTATGCTCCTACAGAGAGGGACCCCTGGTGAAATTGCATTCTGAAACTGGTGAGGCAATGGAAAATCCCAGTTCATCACAACGTCAGGTCAGGCGATTGATTTGTCTTAGGTTTACTCATTTGGCTGCTGTCATGAGTATACTTTGGTACTTGAAGGGAAATCGTCAGGCAGAATAACTTGATGTATCTCAGAGCATATTTGTGTTCTGATGTGGTTTGGGATGAGGCTCACAGATTGGGCAAGGTAACTGCAGACTATTGTATTTTCTTGAAAGCTAACGTTTTCTACTGGGAGAGGAAGAAGCTGGAAGTGGTTGTTTGACCCAGTGCCAAAGCCAAGTACTATGTTCTGGTTCATGCCTCTTATAAACTCCTGTGGATTGGTCACGTATGGAACTAAGTCTCTTTTCTCTGCATCTGATGCCACTCTATCATGAAAATTATGATATCATCCATCATGAGTCCAACCTAATGTTTAATGAGTAGGCCAAGCATGTTGAGATTGATTGTCTCTTCATCCGTGACAGTATTTTGGCCAAAAACTTAATCTTCCCATATACCATCCTTTGAAAGTCCACCGTGCAGATATGGTCACAAAGACACTCCCCAGCATACCCATAACATTATTATCTGGCAAGCCTGGTATGCACGGACCTATACATTCCTACATGAGGGAAGCACTTGAGTTATCTCATATTTTTTAAGCTTTTGCCTGATCTCTCTATCCTCTGATCTTTTATGCATTGGAGTATCTCTGTTGTGAAGGTTGAGGCAATTCATGGATATCATAATATGGCAACGCGCCTCTATCTTCTGAAATTTGATGACAAGTCAGCGACTGAGATAGCGCATAGTCTAAGTTTTTTGGAAGAAACTGTGCATAACCTAAAACAGAATGACTGTATAAGTATTTACAATTAGACAGATATGTAATTGTAGAAACGATGAATGGTGGGTTTATCTGTATGGTGTTTGTGGACTCGTGAGAGCATTTGTAGTTTTTCTCCGAAAACTTTCTGGCAGCAATCTTCATAGCAGGATCTGTAAGCTGAGTATGCAGCTTCTGTGTGTGCCAGCTTTATGGGGAACGTCAAAAGAAGATATCTTCCAACATCTTGTTGAAGAATAACACAGTGCCTATGAGGAAAAGTAGGCGCCCGTGCTATCAGCAATAGCTTTTATCACAATTGGTACACCCTTGAATCTTAACATGGTATCTGAGTCGGCCGCAGGTTAAAATCCCAGAGATTACACACTGAATACTTGAGTAAAAAGTATTCCAGCTGCAGGTGATGTGGGCAAGTTTTGAAGAACAACACACTGCCTAAGAGGAAAAGTAGTGCCCTGTCTATCAGCTATAGCTCTAACTCAATTAGTACGTGCTTGAATCTTTGCACATCTTTATTCCATGCTTAGTTTTTTATTCTTTGATTCTCTCTCAAGATTTTGTATTTTTTCAATATATTCATATGATATCTAAGCCATGTCAATGAATATTTGATTCCATTATGATATCTGATCGTATGGTAGACTGATCAGGACGGTGCATCTTCCATTATCCTATGGACACTTAATTTTTTATGCTCTGCGTACCTATGTAGGACACTGGCATACCTGGTTTAATTAAATGGCTTACTAATTTGTACTGTTGTATTAAATATTTCATTGTGTTAAATCTCATACATCCATGGCTTTTGAAATTTTCATCTTTCTTTTCCCATTGTTGTCCAATAGTGTTATTCATCAATCTAGGATTGCCATCCTAAGCATCTGGAGACGTTTACCTGATTATAGCATTCTCTTGCATCATAAGCTATGGAAAAATAGTATGGTCAATTTGGGTCAACGATGTCTCACAGTTTTACATTTTAAGGTTCTCATCTTTAATTTATTTACGCCCCTGATCAGGCACTTTTCTGAACACTGCAACATATGCACATCTTTACTGTTTATTAGCAGTGTGAGCTGGTTTAGACCAAATTTTATGTTTATTACTATCTATTTTCCACAAAATATTCATTCTCCATCATTCATGACTGTCAGGTTAGTTTTGACTCGTGTTCAACAAGGAAAACAAGTTACCCATGCAGTATATTTGATGACCGTCATCCATCTACCCTGTCCATGACTGTTCTCGTGGTCGTCGAAATGTTTAACGCTCTGAATAACTTGAGCGAAAATCAGTCTCTACTGTAAGTTCGAATCATGACCTGCCATTTTATTTCTGTAATCCTGTAATTGATGTACTCTCCTTGTACTTGTGTGACTTTAGCGAATAAACTTATCTTTTTTAGGTCATAAGTATCAACTCCGTATTATTATTTTGTACTGCTTCCAGTAGGGTTCAGAAGTCATCGTCAATGTCATCAATGTTCATTTGCATGGACGAAGTTGTTGACATTGACGAATGTTAGGTTGGTTGATGGTTGGCATGTAAATTTTCTTTAAGTGTGAACGATGGTGGTGACTGCTGCGTTGATGCCTGTTGAATTTGATGCCATCGTCAAACCATCGATCAACATTAATGTCATTGTCGCACGTCCATTAATTTTAATTTTTTAGTTTGAGGCCATAGATTTGTCATTTATGAACATTAGAAGGTCATATAGGGATCTACGCTTTTTTGAAACTTCGCTGGACTCCAGGAAGAGATACAACACAATGTGAACCATAGACCTCACGATTGAAGAACCCTAAACCTAAATCCTAAGCCGTAAACCTAAAATTTGCACCCAATGCCTCACACCCTAAATCAATTTTTGGACGCTTATTAATCACTGCTGACCAGGTAGAATATTCATGCCTTTTTCCCGCCTTATAAAAAAATGATGGAACTGGAGAATGGAGAGAGAAATTTATTTTTTTGGAAAAAAGAGAATATCTTGGGAACAGTTATCAGCTCTCAATAGAATGCCGGAGTAAGCCAGCCTTCTGTCATTTCGGAAGAAGGCAGCGAGACTCGAGGACAGATGATGGAAGACAGAGGAAAAGTCAAATCAGTCAGTCATCTGTCGTAGAGTCTGAAGTTTTGTTCTGTTTTTGTCAAAGGAATGAATGGAGGATGGCTGTAAACTTAGAGTAAATCACAGGCATCTGATGATGAGACAGAACTAAATAGGACTGGAGGCAACGGAAGGCGCAAAGGCTTTCATTCTATTTACTTTCTGAGGTGAGGATGATTAATTAATGATTGTAAGGAATGGAACAGATGATATATCGTCATCCCCGTCCCTGAACCTTAGAAGGAGTTGGCTACTTGGACCCTATCCACCCCAAAAAAGGATAAATATGAACTTTTTTCGATGAGCATTACTTATTGTGAACAAGAAAACACTACTTCTTGATAAAGAAATGAAAGAGATTACAGGGTTTTATAGGAAGCCCTAATGGGCTGACTAGCGATAGGGCCCTTAATGGGCTAACAAGAGAGAGAAAAATACAGAAACGATAATAATCATATCAGCACTCCCCCTCAAGCTGGAGCGTGGATGTTTTCCACACCCAGCTTGGAACAGAGCTCCTCAAACCTAGGGGCACGAAGCCCTTTGGTGAAGATATCTGCAAGTTGTTCAGCGGACGGAACATATGGCGTGCAAAAATCTCCCGATTCAAGCTTCTCTTTGATGAAATGGCGATCGATCTCAATGTGCTTTGTACGATCATGCTGAACGGGGTCATGAGCAATGCTAATCGCCGATTTGTTGTCGCAGAACAGCTGGACAGGGGAGATAACTGAACACCGTAGCTCACGAAGAAGCTGGGTAATCCAAAGTGCTTCACACAGACCATGCGCAAGGGCACGGAACTCCGCTTCAGCACTCGATCGGGAGACCACCTTCTGCTTCTTGCTCCTCCAAGTAATCAGATTGCCGCCAAGAAGGTGCAATACCCAGATGTGGACCGACGATCAACCACAGAACCGGCATAATCGGCGTCGGTGTAGACTTCAAGACGCAGGCCGGTATGGCGACGAAAGAATAGTCCACGGCCAATGGTGCCCTTCAGAAAACGGAGGAGACGATGAGCAGCATAGAGATGGCTCCTGCGAGGAGTCTGCATGAACTGACTCAGAACACCCACTGAATATGCAATGTCCGGACGAGTGTGGGTGAGATAAATCAGTTTGCCCACAAGTCTTCTATATGGTCCAGGCTCAGCAAGCTCATCATCCGCATCGGCACCAAGTCGATGATTCGCATCAATCGGTGTCGAAATAGGCTTGGAGTCCTCCTTTCCAAGCTCACAGAGAAGGTCCACCGTATACTTTCTCTGACAAATAAAGATCCCGTCTGAAGAATAGGCCACCTCTATGCCAAGAAAGTACCTCAACGGGCCAAGATGGCGAATAGCAAATTCCGACGAGAGATACATAGCCAGCTCAGTAATGGTCGTCGTATCATCACCCGTAATAATGATGTCATCCACGTACACAAGAAGAATAGCGACTCCCCCTGACGTGGAATGGCGGTATAAGAGGGTATGATCTCCATTACACTGGCGGTAGCCCCGGTGCTTCATGGCCATTGTGAAACGGTCAAACCACGCACGAGGAGATTGCTTCAAGCCATATAAAGCTTTCTTCAGGCGACAGACAACTGACTTTGGAGTCGACGGCACTAAGGAAGTATAGCCAGGAGGTAGTGCCATGTAGATCTCCTCAGTCAAATCACCATGCAGAAAAGCATTTTTAACATCATATTGCTGCAAAAGCCAGCTACGATCTGCAGCAAGAGCCAAGAGAATCCGGACAGTATTCATCTTGGTGACAGGAGCAAACGTTTCCTGATAATCAATGCCATGCTTCTGTGTGAACCCTTGCGCCACAACACGTGCTTTGTGTCTCTCAATAGAGCCGTCGGAATTGTGCTTCACAGCATAAACCCAACGACTACCCACCAAATGCTTGCCCGGCGGTAGTGGAACAAGATCCCATGTCTCATTTAGAGCAAGGGCGTGGAGCTCCTCCTCCATAGCCTGACGCCAATGCGGAAATGAGAGGGCAATGTCCACCGTCTTCGGAAGGGAGATGGCATCAAGGGAGGTAAGAAGGGCATGATAGGATGAGGAGAGACGATGAGAGGAGGTAGAGGCTTCTAAGGGATAGAGGGGAGAAGGAAGAGGGGAAGACAACATGGCTAATGAGGAGTTTTCTGGAGGTGTGGAGGAGGGAGGAGGGACGACTGGAGAAGGGGCAACCCGAGGCTTGCGACGAGCAAGGGTGATACCGTAACGCTTTTCAGGCGGGCAGCGGCGTATAGGAAGCGGTGGGACCGAAGAAGGTTCGGCAGGAGTGGAGAAATCAGCAGTAGGAGCAGGAGGAATCTCCATAGAAGGTTCGGACACGGGGGCTGGTGGAGAACTGGGGAACACAGTCTCTATAGGAACCACGAGAGGAGACGCGGTTGGAGGAGTAAACGAGGAAGGGCTAGGGACTGGTGACGAGGTAGAGGGTGGAGGAAGAATGAGAAATTCAAGTGGATCGGGTTGAGGTGAAGAAGGTGGTAGAATTGGAGGAGAAGGAGAGTAATATGGAAGAAGTTCATCAAAGGTGGCATCCTTGGTGACGATAAAACGACGAGAGAGTGGATGATAACAGATATAACCTTTTTGGGTGGAAGAGTATCCAACGAACACACACTTGAGGGCACGAGGGTCGAGCTTATCACGACCAAGTTGATGGTTAGGCGCATAACAGACACATCCGAAAACACGAGGGGTGAGATTGGTTCGGAGAGAGAGGTTTGGAAAATAATGCTGAAGACGATCAATTGGAGTGGAATAGTCAAGCATTCGAGATGGGAGGCGATTGAGGAGATGGATTGCAGTGGAGACGGCTTCACCCCAGAAATATTTAGGCACATGCATGTGGAAGAGAAGGCTCCGGGTCATGTCAAAGATGTGACGGAATTTTCTTTCTGCAACACCATTTTGTTGGGGGGTATATGGGCAAGAGGTTTCATGGATAACGCCTTATTCTTGGAAGAAGGTGCTCAACGTGGAGTTGACGTAGTCTTTAGCATTGTCGGAGCGGAAGCGACTAATGGATGTAGAAAATTGGGTTTGAATAAGAGAATAGAATTGGGGAATAACACGAGATATCTCCGATTTATTCTTTAAGAAATACGCCCAAGTGAATCGAGTAGCGTCATCAATGAAAATGCATAACCATCGAGTGCCGGAAATGCTATGAACTGGGGATGGTCCCCACACGTCGGTGTGAATAAGAGAGAAGGGAGTCGATGAATGAGAGGACGAGAGAGGATACGTAGTACGATGATGTTTTGCCATTCGACAAGTGTCACAAACAAACCGGTCCACAGAATGACCTTGAAAGAGTTTGGGAAATAGACGATAAAGAGTGACGAAGGAAGGATGGCCGAGACGTCGATGGAGAAGCCACAAACGCTCGTGAGAGGCCGAAAGGGAAACAGCGACAGCAACAACAGCAAGAGAGGTCGAAGGAGGCCGAAGAAGATAGAGCCCCTCATGCTCCTCAGCAATGGAAATCGGCTTCCCGGACACCTTATCACGATAAAAACATGAAGTAGAAGACAATGTAAGATCTTGGTTCAAATCGCGAACAAGGCGAGATAAGGAGAGAAGATGATGGGTAAGACGGGGAACATGAAGGACTTTAGGTAGAGTTATTGAAGAGGAGAGGGCCACACGACCAATTCCTGCCACGGTGAGAAGATCTCCGGAAGCAGTCTTGACTTTGGAAGATCCAGAGACGGGTTCATAAGTCACAAAGGCTCGGGGATTAGGTGTCATGTGAGCGGTAGCACCGGAATCAAGAAGCCAAGCGGAAGATGAAGAAGGGTTTCCGGAAGGGAATGGAGATGTAGGAAGAACGGTGGACATACGTGCGTGGGCCAAGGAGCATGAGCCCACGACTGGAGGATCAAGCAATCGGCGTAGACGTTCCATTTCCACCGGAGTAAAACTGGCGGGCGAGGCACTTGTCGGGAGAAGACCATATGGCAGCGGTACTTGACCCGGAGTAGGCACGTGACTCACAGACGGTGCGACAGTAGCAAGATTGCTCTGTTGCATGCGTTTTCGTTGAAGCTTGTAGCACGTCTCTTTGGAGTGACCTCGCTTCTTGCAGTAGTTGCAAAAGAGCGAAGGATCACCCTTAGGAGACTCCTCGGTCCGAGCAGTCAGACTACCCGGCAAAGTGCCGGGTGGTGTCGTCGTCGATGGGCGCGCAGACGAAGAGGACTGTGCTACAAGTGCCGAAGCCGAGTTCTGGGTCTGCTGAAAGCGAGATTCTTCAACCCTCACACTGCGGAGTGCATCCTTGAAGGTAAGACCAGTCTCCCGATGTATAAGCTGAGCCCGTACCGCTTCATATTCCGGGTTCAGTCCCATAAGAAACTGGAAAACCCGAAGTTGAAGAGTATATTTGCGGTCCACCGAATGAGGGTCTGGCGGCATGTAGTGGTCAATCTCATTCCACAACGAAATGAGCTCCGTAATGTACTCCATGATAGACCGGTCCACTTGACGCAGGTTGGCGGCCCGATGCACCAATTCGTACAGAGTCGCAATGTTGTGCTTCTTGGAGTGGCTCTCGAGTGCCGCTTCCCAGACCGCCCGAGCCGACTCTAGAGACAGGAATTCACCCTTAACATTGGGTGAAATACTGTCCAAGAGCCAGCGATGAACCACCCCCTCAATGTCCAGCCAGTCATAATACTTGAGATCGGTCCGGGGAGGTCCGTCTTCTAGAAGATGGCGCATGAGACCCCCCTTTAAAGTGATCTGGACGTACTGGCGCCATTGCAGAAGATTAAATCCAGTAAACATGCCATCCGGAGGCATCCTAGGCAGAGAGAATGGTCCAGGGGAGGACGACCAATTCCCGGACTCAAGAGGCACCGCAGATGCATGTGGCGTCGATACCGGCGTCGAGTCTGGCGTAACAGTAGAGGTCTGGACTTCTGGCGAATCAGCAGCAACCGGATTCGTCATTGTAGGATCCGGAGACTCAATCAGAGTAGACCACGGTCAGAAGGTGCTGCACCGAGCAGTAGGATCGGCAAGAGCTGATGGCTCGACTGAGGCAGATACACGGCGGCCGATACATGGTGCGGCTGACTGCTGCGCGCAGCACGCGGCTGCGCGTGGCTGGCTGCTGCGCGCGCCGGGCGGCTGCGCGCGGCTGGTGGCTGCGCACGGCTGGCGGCTGCTTGCGGCGGGCGGCTGCTTGCGGCGAGCGACAGAAGATGGCGCGCAGCGAACTGCTGCACGCGACCCCAGATGCAGGATACGGCGGACGGCGATGGACCGGAGCGCGAGATCAGGGGGACGTGAGAATCACCAGAGATCGGAGCGCAAGGTCAAGCCCAGGAAACCCAGATTAGGGTTAGGGTTATGGCTCTGATACCATGTGAACAAGAAAACTCTACTTCTTGATAAAGAAATGAAAGAGATTACAGGGTTTTATAGGAAGCCCTAATGGGCTGACTAGCGATAGGGCCCTTAATGGGCTAACAAGAGAGAGAAAAATACAGAAACAATAATAATCATATCAACACTTATAACTAATATTAGTATTCCCATCTGCTTTTCAGGGTTATACCGCCGTGGAGTAATCCGTGGCTTGTTGGCTCAATTATTGTCACAATGGTTCTTCACGTATTCATTCTATACATCAAGCCTCTTTCTGTTCTTTTCTCCGTAAGTCTTTATATACTACCCTTCTCTCTCTCTTCTCCAATATAACCTTAGTTGTTCTCTCTCTTCGCTCATGCAGGTGACTCCACTCTCTTCTGCAGACTGGGCTGTTGTTCTCTATCTTTCTTTCCCTGTGAGAACAGCTTTTTATCATTAATAATTTTAATTCCCTATTAGTGTGTTTTATTTGTTTTGCAAGCCTTTTAGGGTCCATGAAATGTCCATCTGGAGGTCCTCTAGAGTCAATTGAGACATTAAAAAAATCTCTAAATTTCATTAAAATACCTTTGAATTGGAGCTTATGAAAAAACCCATCGATCGTATATATTTTTAGTTTTTGTGTATTTGAATGACGTGCATTGTTGGTTCATGAAATTACTATCCTAGGGCCCTTGATTGTAGACTGAGGCATTAATAAATCTCTGAATTTTATAAAATTTCCTCTGAAGTTGAGCTTATGAAGAAACCAGTTGTTTAAATTCAAGATTTAGGATATTAATCTTTTGGCGGGACATTAATTCTTTATTTTTTTCTTTTAGATATTCGGGGATGTTAATTCTCTGGTCTTGCAGGTGGTAATCATTGATGAGATACTGAAATTCATCTCAAGAAATCACATCAGAGGTAATACAGTCAAAATATTATTTCAATCCCCCGTTTTAAAATACTTTAGAAATTTCTGAATCTACTTTGCAAGAATTATCGTTTTTGGATAAATATCATCTGCTAATCTTTAAAACTATGTGAAAAACAGATAGACTTATCTTTATACCAATAGTTTTATTAAGTTTCAGATAACATAGAAATATGGTCTTAAGGGTCGGATTTATTGCAAGAAAGACAGATTTCCCCTTCCCATGTAAATTTAACTTCCCATCTGTCGTTCATGTCATGTAAATTTACTCTTGTATTTCGGCATCCATTCCACTGACCAATCCCATTTCTCTCCGAATGCAGGCAGAAGGTTTTACTTGCGATTTGGACGGCGTGATCTCCTCCCAAAGAGAGAAGAACGCGATAAATAAGGTCTCTCTCTCTCTCTCTCCCTCTCTGTTTCGTCGGCTATCTCTCTCTCTCTTTCCATATGGATGGGTAATTTCTTACCATAGTTTTCTTTGTGGAAAAATTTTCCTCTTTAGAGAAGTTAAGATATTAATTATTAGCAAAAACTGATTTATATCATAATAACTTAATTTTCGCACACTTGGACTTCAAACTTAGAAGTCAGGGTGTCCTGTATTTTCCTAGTGACCCAGAAACGTTTAGAAAATAGACTGTAAAAAAATCCAGTCAAAAAAGGAGAAGAACTATATTTGCAGATACCGGTCAATCATATCCAGAGAGGATGATGAATATGAGAAAAGTTGGCTGTGAAAGAAAATATAAATAAAACCTCAATTGAAAATGCTTCAATAAAGCAGCCTGAACTCAATATTGTCCAGAGAAGCAAGTGCAATGAGTTAAAAATCATTCACTTGACCTTATACATGGATGTAAACAAACACAGTGGAAGGTAGGATGCAAGGTTTTTGGACCAAGAAAAACACCAAGGTTATGTTACTTGTGTAGTTTGATCCAGGCTTTGTAAGTGCAACATATCTGATGAGTAATTTAGTGAGGTCTCCAGGGTTTATGTTCTTTTATCTATAACACGAGACCGCTGAAAGACAGCCCGACAGACGACGCTATTCATGACGTGGATAATCTAGCTTCATGTTGGTTTGGAAGGGAGTGAAGGGAGGCATTTTGTTCATCCGGCGTAGTTAACTGCCATAATTTTAATAGCATCTGGTTGATCACGTATTCGCGTGATCTTCCCTATTTTCTTCGAGAAATGACATGAGAAAGCTGAATAGATAGAAAGATGGAGATATATTTGATGCTAGAGAAAATGAAGAGGACAAATAGGCCTCAATTCCTTCCAATGCTGATATCTGCCTTTAATAGATGACAGATCTAAATGTAAAATTATAGAAATTCCCATGGAATTTCGAACACGTCTGATGAATGCTGCTGGGCCCTCCAGTTCCTCTTTCTCTGCGTGAAAACTAGCATCCGTGTTGTATACATTATTTTAAATCATTTTGATAATCTTTAAACAATTATGATAATTAACTTTGAACTCATAACAGTTATATTTCAAGAAAATGAGAGGAACTAGTTACTGAACTAAGGAAATGAGTAAAACTTAGTTAAATTACGTGTAGAGACAATTATTAAGAAATTAGTTCAATAATGTAATTCACAATTTAATTAGTAATATTTATATATTTGAATGAGGTTATTTAACACTTTTATCAAAAGTAAAAGTGATATCACTAACAAACTTATTAACATGCTGCATACATTATTTTTTAATTACTAAAATAAGATATTATATTAACATAAATTTATACCAACTGGTTTAAACAATGCAAATTACTCTTTAAAAGTGATGTCACTTGAATACTTTCAATACAAAGTATTAAATATCATATTTATTCATAAAATGTTCTACGATGTTATTCTTATTTAACCTACACTGTAAACCTATTATAATAAAGATAAGCTACTATAATTATAGAACCAAAAGATTAAATGTTATTAACAAAATATATATAATGGCAAGTAGAATGTACAAAACTTGTGTAACTTAACTTGTGAAGTTAATGAAGACCGATACTGTTCTTCAGATATTATCACAAGTTTATACATTAATCCAAATAATGCAACTTATTCTTGAAATAATGTAATATTTTTATGTATGTAATGTTAAATCAATCCACTCACTTTATAATTGAATTATATTTCACATTTTGTAGTTTAATGTTTGATTTAACTGCATTTCAACTAAAATGATATAATGAAATTAAAATTCATGTTATGTTTTGGCAAATTTCAAAGAATTGTTTCATGAGTTAACTACTCGTAAGGTAAAACTGAAGAAAAGTAAGAACTTAATGAAGATAAAAATAATTATTTACCCTTCAAATATGCATCGAATTGGGACAACCAACATATAATTCACATTTTTTAAATTATTATGAATGGATATTTTGGCCTAAATTTTAACTTTTATTAGAAAATTTGCAATATGGTGAATATAAAGAAATCGACTTTGAAAGGATGTGATTCGAAAACATGTTATGTGTCATAAAAAGATTAATTAATAAAGTGATGTAATTGAAAATGTGTACTTCTTTATACATTCTTTCATATAAATGAATAGTGCATATTTTATTATAAACCAGTATGTTGAGTAATTATGAATAATACTGGACTTTAGAAAAAAATTGTGCTAGGTTACATAATTGACTGATATATTACCTAGTTCTTTAAACAATAAAATCTAGTTATGGTACGGATATTATGAACACAATTACTATCCTCCAGAGAATAAATATGCACGAATCGATGTAAAAATAGGTGATGAAATGAATTGTTTAAAATGTCAATCGATTTCAGATGAATGGTCTTTGTTTATAATGGAAAGTATGTCTTATGTTCTATGTAAAAATACATGATTAAAAAAATAAAAAAGTGTAGCTCCTTCTATATCTTAAAAATGTTATCCTTGAAATTAACTGGGCATCTGTCCATGCAAACCATGTCCATTCTCAGCCGCACAATTTCTTCCGAAGTTAAAAACTTACTCGGCCAGCTTTTTCTCTTCAACCATTCAACCAGTAAGCGGCGGCAATTAATCCACGCGGCCTAGATTATCCTCCAAAGGCAGCCCCCATTCTGGGAAGTGGAAACCCATCGCAGATGATCATAGCATGGGAAGAATTCCACTAATCCTAGCCATGGTGGCGCTTCTACAGGCCTGCGCTGCAGCGAAGCTCCACCCAATTGTACTTATCCCCGGTAATGGAGGCAACCAGCTTGAAGCCCGGCTAAGCAAAGATTACAAGCCTTCAAGCTTCTTCTGTAGACTTTGGGGCAACCGCAGGAATAATGGCGATGGCTGGTTCAGGCTCTGGTTCGATCCAATTATTCTGCTTCGGCCATTCACGCAGTGTTTTGCAGACAGAATGGCACTTCGCTACGTCGAAGAACTCGACGACTTTCGCAACGTTGCCGGGGTGGAGACGCGCGTTCCTCACTTTGGATCCACCCGCGGGCTCCGGTACCTCGACCCTGGTTTCCAGTAAGTAAAGTCTCTGCTTTTCTTTAGTTTTGTGAGGTTTCTGAGCTGGGCGATGGTGGGTTTTATTTATTTCGATCCGATTCTAGGTGGGTCTTTTCAGAATAGACGAGCGTAGAAGTGAATCAAAATTGGCTTCCAAGTTTCAACTGTTTATGTTCTTCCTCTCACTCTCTATGTCATGGTTAAATCCTGAGCTTGGTGATCGTGGGTTTTCTTGATTTAGATCTAATTCAAGGTGGGTCTTTTCGGAAAAGATGAGCGTCGAAATGAATCCAAATTTGCCTCCAAGTTTCAACTGTTCATGTTCTTCCTCTCTGTCTCCAACTTGTGGTTAAATCCTGAGCTAGGCGATCGTTGGTTTTCTTGATTTCGATCTAATTGAAGGTAGATCATTTCAGAATAGATGATCGTAGAAATAAATCGAAATTTGCCTCCAAGTTTCAACTGTTCATGTTCTCCCTCTCTCTCTCCAACTTGTGGTCAAATCCTGAACCATGGGTTTTCTTGATTTAGATCTAATTCAAGGTGGGTCTTTTCGGAAAAGATGAGCGTCGAAATGAATCCAAATTTGCCTCCAAGTTTCAACTGTTCATGTTCTTCCTCTCTGTCTCCAACTTGTGGTTAAATCCTGAGCTTGGTGATCGTAGGTTTTCTTGATTTCGATCCAATTGTTGGTGGATCATTTCAGAATAGATGATCGTAGAAATAAATCCAAATTTGCATCCAAGTTTCAACTGTTCATGTTCTTCCTCGCTCTCTCCAACTTGTGGTCAAATCCTGAACTATGGGTTTTCTTGATTTCGATCCCGATTGAAGTGGGTCTTTTCGGAATAGATGAGCGTCGAAATAAATCAAAATTGGCTTCCCAGTTTCAACTGTCCATGCTCTCTCTCTCTCTCTCTCTCTCTCTCTCTCTCTCTCTCTCTCTCTCTCTCTCTCTCTCTCTCTCTCTCTCTCTCTCTCTCTCTCTCTCTCTCTCTCTCTCTCTCTCTAACTAACTTTTGGTTAAATCTTGAGCTCGGCGATCGTGGGTTTTCTTAATTTCGATCTAATTGAAGGTAGAACTTTTCAGAATAGATGAGCGTAGAAATAAACCAGAATTTGCCTCCAAGTTTCTACTGTTCATGTTTTCTCTCACGGTTAAATCTTCAGCTACACTATCGCGGGTTCTCTTGATTTCGGTCTAATTCAAGAGGGTCTTTTCTGAAATTAATCAAAATCTCCCACCAAGTTTCAATTGTTCTTGTTATCTCTCTCTCTCTGTCTCTCTAACTAGCGGTTAAATACTGATTTCATGATGCATCTGGTGCTGCACGTCTACAATGTTTGCGGGTTTCGCGCTTTTCAGAAATTTGTGTGTTCGAGATATCTTGGTTTGTACTTTCTAACGATAATTTTTCAGCACAACCCGCACGGCGAAACTATTTTTAAAGGAAATCATCGTGTTTAGATGCACAATTCATCCCCTTTTCCATATTCAAAAGTATTATTCATCTTACAGCGATAATAGATTCACACAGTTCCATGCAGCCGAACGAGGCCATGCAAAGTTCGATACCAGTACTTACTATTCACGTAAACGCGGTCTTTTCCAGGAGTATCAGCGAGTACATGGAAACCCTAGTCGAGTCGCTGGAGGGTATCGGCTACCGCGACGGCGATAACCTCTACGGAGCCCCCTACGACTTCCGCTACGGACTCTCCGGCGGAGGCCGCCCCTGCTCCGTCGGCGACCGCTATCTCGCCGACCTTAAACAGCTCGTCGAAAACGCCACCGCCGCGGCTTCCAAACCCGTCGTTCTCATCGCCCACAGCCTAGGCAATCTCTTCGCCATGAACCTCCTCCTTCGCAGCTCCCCAGACTGGCGACGCCGCCACGTCAAGCATCTCGTCGCGCTCTCTCCGCCGTGGGGCGGCTCCGTCGTTCTCATGCTGACCTTCGCCTCCGGCTCCACGCTCGGCGTGCCCGTCGTCGACCCGCTCGTCCTCCGCGACGAGCAGCGGAGCTCCGAGAGCAACTTGTGGCTGCTTCCTTCGCCGGCAGTGTTCAAAGACCGCCCTCTGGTTATCTCCCCCGGGAAGAACTACACCGCCGTGGGCATGTCTTCGTTCTTAGAGGATATTGGGTACAGGGAGGGAGTCGGTCCTTACGAGAACCGCGTTCTGCCGCTGGTTGAGAGGGAAGTGGTGGCTCCGCCGGAGGTGCCGGTGACTTGCGTGGTGGGCACGGGGGTGAAGACGCCGGAGAGGCTGGTCTATGGGAAGGAGGGGTTCGATCGGCAGCCGGAGATGGTGTATGGCGATGGCGATGGAACGGTGAACCTGGCGAGTTTATTGTCTCTACAGTCGAGCGATGATGGCCAGGCGGTGAAGTTTGTGAAGGTGAATGGTGTCTCCCACACGGATGTGCTCAAGAACAAGGCCGCCATTGCTGAGATTTTGCGTGAGATGGAGGCCATCAACGCAGATCAGACCTCTCTCTCTTCACAAGTCTACCAGACCTTGTCTCTTTAGAAACGGTGGGGATTTTGGCTCATGGGCAGGCTCGTTTGCTTGCATGAAAGAAATGTTGGAAGAGGTTTTTTGCAATCACATCAAACCACAAAAAAAGGATTTTTAAGACAAAAGAAACGAGGCCTCTCTTCTCCATGACGTCTGCTGAAGTAGTAACAGAAGTCTGAGAATGTTCTTCTGTTCACTCTAAAAGTTGAACTGTACATGTATTTATAGGGCTAGACGTGCCCAAATTAATGAGGTGAATTGAACAATAATGATGTCTATGGCAGTCTTCGAGATAATCAGACGTCATGGAGACTATGGCAGTCCTCGTGCCAGGTTAAGGTCAGCGACTCTTAGTGTCAGACGCTGGCATGTCAGGCTCTGCCCTTATGGTCAGAGGAACACGTGTCTTTAACACTCTAAAAAAGTGAAAACACCTATCAGCTATGGCAAAGTATTTACATACTTTGGCATCACTTTCTCCTCCACGCCTAGCAAAACAAAATGCCACCGTGTATCTATATGTTTTGATTGGCAATGGGTCATACAGTTCTTGCTCAAAGAAATTGATGACTCGTTATGAACCAAAATCTTCACTGGCCAAAAGTATTTACCCTCAATTCACTTTAATTATCTAACCAGCCAAATTTCTTTGTATTTTACTCCTGTGACAGTAGTGTAATCTGATTCACAGGTTGATGGTTCTGAAACACGAGGAATCGCCAGAGAGAAGAGACGAGGAGTTAGAAGAAACTAAGACATTAGAAGAAAGTCCCATAACTTTAAAAGAGAAGGTCGACCCATCGTTTGATAATGTACAACGGAAATCTATAAGACATAGATGTACTTAAGACAGTCTGACGTTGCTAGGGATCGCCCGTCCCGATACTGTAATCCGATACCGGTATCAGCTTACGGTATTGGGACGGAGGCTGTACTGGATACTGAAAATCAAATTTTCAGTATCTGTTTTTTCCGATATCTGGATATCGGATATCGGTTGCTACAGTACAGATATCCGATATTGGTATCCGTCTCGATGTTGTCATTCGCCTCTGTCTCTTGGGAGGATGACGATATCGGATATCAGACATGGATATCGGATTTCGATATCCAACTTACAAAGGTCGTTTGAGAATATAAATTAACTATCATTATGCAGCAGTTAGAAAGGATTAACATGGGCAAAAGGATAATTGGAGAGTTGTTTTATTTATTGAGTGGCTCATTTAATATATACAACTGAATCTTTTTTCCTTCCATATGGGATAACAGGATTCGGAGTTTAACATCAAACTCCGAGTCCTTTTATCCCATAGGAAAGACAATAGAAATTTTCAGCTGTATTTGTTGGACAAGGTATTAATATATTAAACATATTATATATATAACAGACTTAAAATATAGTGCATGTTTATTAAATTATTATTATATGATTTAATGTATATTCCACCTTATTTAATATTTACAACTCAAGATTTCTATTTTCTTCCAAATGGGATAACAGTATTCCGAGTTTACATTAAACTTCAAATATTGTTATCCCACATGGAAGAAAATAGAAATCTTGAGCTGTATATATTAATCGAGATTGAATATATATCAAAAGCATACGGCATTCATGTTAGGGATCGGCAATCGTCATCCATCACGTCACGCGTCACCGTGATGATCACGTGACAGATGACGTGACGGTGATGGTGACGAATCAGAGGGCCCGTGACGGTGACGGTGACGGTGACGGATCGCCCGTGACGGTGATGGGGTGGTCCGGATGAGTGAGATGACGAATAATCCATCACGGATGACGTCCGTGACGGAATTTTAATACAATTATAATTTATTATTAAATAGGTGGTAATGATCAACTAGTTGATTTTTTTCTGTTCTCGTTTTAGTAAAAAAATAAGAGGGGTACTTCTGTCGAACGACCACAGGGTGTTCGACAGAATGCCCGAAAGAGATTTGATAATTAGTTATGCGTATGTTTTTATAACGTGGAACTTAGGCAAATCACATGTGTTTATCGAACCGCGATAAGAGAAAAGATAGAGAGATGAATAGAATGATAAAACGAGCCATGTATGGTGTTCAGGATTCCTTCATGGAGAATGGAACCGACAAGAATAATCCTCAACAAACAATAGTGAGAGATGAGAGAGACAGATCAAGCGATAAAACACGAGTGGGTCAGTCCAAAAATGACCGGCCCACGAGTTTCTTTGTCACGAATAGTTTAATATATGGAAGAGGCGCCAATCAATCCGTCTTCCCTTCCTGAGCGCCGATTTCTTGCAGGTAATGCTCCGCATCCAACGCTACCATGCATCCTGCCGAGCGGATTCAATTGAAAACTATAATTATCTCAATTCGGAAATTTTAGAATAATTCAAATAGGATGAAAAAATCTAGAGAGATGTGCAGAACCGGAAATTCTGATGGGTCCAAGGCTCACCAGAAAACTGCAAACAGAAAAATTCCCTTCCTATTCGCGATTATATCAACCTATCAATCTCTCTATGTTTACAAATTTATCAACACGCTGCAGAAAAAAGATTCAACGGGGGAAGTTGAAGTAATGAACATGCGTAGCGTAGCCTTTAGAGAAAACAATGAATGACCGAGCTGTCTGGGCCAGACCAGGCAGCTTGAATCCCGCCATGGAGGAGGGCAGCAAAACCCTAAGATCGCGCCTCTTCATCGGCAGCGGCCCGGCGGCAATCGTCACCATGCTGATCACTAGCAAGGGGAGATCGTAAGGGGAGAAGGAGAGGGAGCGATTGTAAGGGGAGAAGGAGTTGAGAGAGAGAGGGAGAGGGCCGGTGACATAACACAATAACAATAAGAATAAAAATACATAAGATATAAAAATGAAAATATGTTCCGTCACGGTGAAGGTGACGCCATCACCGTGACGGTGCAGTGACGGTGACGAGGATTTGCAGACGAGTGACGGGTCGGTGATGATTTTTTTGAAAATCCTTCGACGAGTGACGTAACGGTGACGTGAAGAACATTTCGTCACGTCACCATCCGTCACAGCTCGCCATCCATCTCGTCACGTCCGGGGCATCACGTCCCGGACATGCCGTTCCCTAGTTCATGTACATAAATCTTTGAATGTGATGATAAATATTATTTTTTTCCTGTCAATATAAGATATCTATATTCGGATACCAGTTTCGATATCTCGATATCAAAATCCGGTATCTGATACCCATTTTGTCCTTATTCCTCCGATATCCGTCTTCGATATACATTTAGACCTAAAGGACGGATATCGACCGATATCCGATATCAGACACCGTCACGGTTTTTTTTGGATATCGGATATCAGTTGTCCGATACCGGATATCGGACGGATTTTGGTTGGACAATCCCTAGCCGCCACCCTGAGCTTGATCATTAATACCGCCATATTGCCCAAGTATGAAATAACGTGTATAAGGGCGGCAGACATCCGCACGTGGCCCAAGGCATAATGATGATGCTTTAACATCTGCACATGACTCAAGGCATAGTGATGATGCTTTAACATTCTCTCGCAAAACCAATGTGGGAGATGCATTGAGTTTTTAGCAAAGCCACTGAAAATGTTGCTTGGGTAGAGGTTTGGTTAAAATATCTGCAAGTTGAGTAGAAATAAAAGAGACATGAAGCAGACCAATAGAGACACGTTCACGAACAAAGTGATGTGCAATCTCAATGTGTTTAGTGCGAGTTATGAAACACATGATTCTTAGTAAGATATGTGGCATCAAGTTTACCACACCACAGAGTGGCAGGAGTACGTGTGTGAAGTTGTAGTTGGTTAAGCAAAGACTCGATCCATACTTGATCCAAGAGTTTTAAACAATATTTGACACAAAAAATATGAGATAACCATGCATGGAATGGCAATCAGTCGAATTGCTGGCCCAATCCGAATCACTAAAAACATTAAGATGCATGTGTGAAGAACGAGAAAAATAAAGACGGTGATCTGGATACCATTAAGGTACCATAAAAAAGTAAATGCATAACAACAGCCCAATGAGTTTGTTGGGGATCATCCATAGTTTGACATGCCCGATTAACAACCGATGCAATATCAGGTTGCGTATTGGTCAAATACTACAAGCTCAGGACAATTCGCCGATAAAGATTTTGATCAGGCTTGTCCAAGTTTTTACAAGGCAAAGTTGACGATAAACTACATGCCATACTATTGGGCTTGCAGTTACCCATCTTTGCCACTTGAAGAATCTAAGATAAATGTTTTGATTGAGGAAGTGCAATACCTTATTGTGTAGGAAGGATATCAATTCCAAGAAAGTAGTTTGCATCACTCAGATCTCGCAAGGCAAAGACACTCTGGAGAGAGTGAATTAATCCTAAAACAACAGAAGCATGAGAAGCAAGACCTAAAATTTCATGAACATAAACAAGAAGGAATGGACGAAATAAGAAGTGTTCTTAAAGAAAAGAGAAGTTTCAGTTTTATAACTTTGAAATCCTAATTTAGATAGAAAAGTAGATAGTTTTTTGTCCCAGATATGAGGCACTTGTTTTAAGCCATAAATATATTTTTTGAGTAAACATACATGTTTAAGATTTTGAGGGTTCTCAAAGCCTGGAGGTTGCTGCATATAGATAGTTTCATGGAGATCTCCATGGAGAAAAGCATTGGAGATATGTAATTGTTTGATATGCCAATTATTTGAAATAATGATAGATAACAAAAGCCTTATAGTGGTTACTTTAACTGGGATAAATGTATCATGATAATCAATACCAGATGCGTGACTAAAACCTTAAGCAACAACTCTTGCCTTAAAGCAATCAAGGGAACCATCAGCATTGAGTATGCATTTAAATACCCATTTTGAACCCACAATATTGGATCTTGGTGGAGGAATTGTGAGTACCCAAATTCCATTGCGATGGAGAGCAGAAATCTCATCCTTCATGGATTTTCTTCAAACCAGACTTCATAGAACCTGTAAAAACTTTCTGGTTCATAAGGAGATACATTGTGTATGTAGTGTACCTCATTATGAAGAGCACCGACGGAGTGAAGAATATGTGTTTGCTCTTGAGTTAAATTAGGCACATTCAGCAGATTGTATATATGACGGCTGCATAAAGGTGGTGTAGATAAGTCTGCATATGTAGAACAAGCTGGTACTGAAGGAGGCTAAGGGGAAGCAGGTGACATTGCGAAACGTGAAACTGGAGTTGAAGAGGAAGATATATTGCTGTCAAAAGCAGGCAATGAATCTGTTGGCGTGAAGTGACTATTAACATATGGCATTGAAATAAGTTTTAGATGAAGATACCCAAGTGGAGCAGCTCCAACTAACTCAGCAGAGGAAGGTGATGGGGAAGAGATTTTTGAGAAGGGATAATTAGATTCATTAAAGATTACATATGTAGAAATATAAAGGCGATAAATAGCCAAACAAAGGCAGTAGAAGCCTTTGTGCAAGGAACTATATCCAACAAAGACACAACGGCCACTTCTAGGTGAAATTTTATTTTTACCAGAAGACCGAAGGTTAGGGAAGCAAAGACAGCCAAAGACTTTAAGAAAATTATAATCTAGTAACTTAGAGTGTAGAAGCTTAAAAGGAGATATATTACCAAGTAGAGGAGAAATGCTGCAATAGCAACCATTTCACCCCAGAACTTCATTGGCATTGAAGCTTGATGTGGAATACTCATAGCCATTTCTACAATATGTCGATGTTTCCGTTCAGCAGTCCCATTTTGCTCCAGCGTATGTGGGCACGCGAGCTGTTTTTTATACCACAATTTTGAAAATGTTTATGGAGAGATTGAAACTCGCCCCCCCAGTTGGATTAAAAAATCTTAATTTTGGTTGAAAATTGTCCTTCAACAAGCTGTTGAAATCAAAGATAGGTGGGTAAAACGTAGCTCTTGGACTTGAGAGGATAAATCCAGGTATACATGTTGAATTCATCAATAAATGTGACATGATAAGAGAAACCATGGTGCGACTTAACAGGTGCTGGACCCCAAACATCTGAGTAAAAAATCTGAAGTGGTCTAACCGATGATCACTTGTTAGAATTAAAAGGGAGTTTCTGAGTTTTAGCCAAGAAACATGCAGAACAGAAAAAAGATTTTAAATTTTGAGATACAAGAAGGCCAAAACATGAAACTATCTATTTAAGAACACAAAAAGCAGGGTGTTTTAGATGAAGATGCCTCAAGCTCGATGCTTGTCGTTTGCCCAAAAATGCCTTCATTTGTGATGGTTCAATGAAATAGAGACCGTCACGGGTTGTTCTCCTTAGTAGGGG
Source organism: Wolffia australiana (assembly GCF_029677425.1). NCBI lineage: Eukaryota > Viridiplantae > Streptophyta > Magnoliopsida > Alismatales > Araceae > Wolffia > Wolffia australiana. Next base: position 933,694 of record NC_135848.1, read on the forward strand.
GGCTCCCGTCGTTCGATCCTTAACAAAGAAAGAATTAGGGTGAAATTCTACGTAGACATTATAAAAGTAAGTTTGTGAATGGAAAGTATATTTTTGGAGATTTTTGGAACGTACAACACATTACGCAAAAAGAGTGCGAGTATGATATGGAAGTGTGGAAGAGCCACATGCCTTAATGGGCAAACCTGAATCATCTCCCATGAAGATCTGCTTGGAACCTTCATATGGAACATCACCATAAAGACTATAAATATCAGAGGTAACATGGTGGAGATTGCACAACGAGCCAACCCACGTTTGTGGCCGTTGGAGTAGCCACTGCCGCCACCTTCTTTCCCCACGTTTCCCACCTTCTTCTTCCACTCCATGGATCTATAAGATCCCAAAACTTCATTGTTTTCAAGGGAAATTTTAATTTGAAGAAAAGATTACTTCAGGAAATCTCGTCCATTGGTTTCTCCTCAGCCACCGCTGTCGCCGCCGGAAGTGCCGCCGCCGTCGTCGCTGAGGGGAGGCCCTCCTGCTGCCATCTCCATTGTTTGTTATCTCTATCGGGCCGTTCTTTCTCCTCCAACGGACTGTTTCTCCCTCTCAATCGCTCTCTCTTTCCCTGTTAACTCTCTCAATCCTCCCTCTTTCTAGGTCCCCCTCTCATTCACACTCTTATTTCCCGTCTCTCAAAATCGTCTCTCTTCCTAGTTATTTCTCCTTCGCCCTCTCTTTTCCCATTATCTCCCACATCCCGCTCGTTATAATCACATCCCACTACTCTTCCTTTAACTCTCCCTCTCTTCCTCTCCTTTTTTTAAACCCCTCACTCTCTCTCCGAGCGACGTCTGCAATCCGTCCTGCATCATAACATAGCATCACTTTCAGGATGCCACACAACGTTGTAGTATGGATGAGCATGAATAGCATATTACTGCTTGGAAACCTCATCTCCCAAGGTAGACGCGTAGGCTTGTGGAGGAGGTTGCCTAGTAGAACCAAGAGCAAATTAAAGGTAATCGGATGATTGTTAGGAACAGACTTGTAATCTAAAGCTCGATGGCCTTGTTTGAGACAAAGTTGGCAACGTGGGATAAAATGTCCACCATGACCTCCCCTGCCTCGACCATCTCCACCCCGACCACCATTGCGACCGCCTTGTCCTCAGGAGGTCTGAACTTGAGCATGTGTTGAGTCTGATTAGAAACTAAAACTTGAACCTGGTTCACCATGGGAGCAGATGGTGTTTTCGTCGTTCCATTGTGGCTTCCGAAGTTGTCAAGAGAAACTTGGAAGTGAAGTGCAGTTAATAAGTTATCAAATAAAATATTTTCATTGTGAGTTGTAATACCAATATGAAAGGAGAAAAACTTTGAACCAAGTCCTCAAAGGAAGACAAACTTGACTGTATGCTCAGCAACGTAGTCATCGGCATTAGCAAGTTCTGCTAGGACCTATCAAAACTCAGAAGATGTAGTCATCAAGGGATCGATTCCCTTTCTTAATGGAGTGGAACCGTGAGGTTAACTCCATTATATGAGATTCAGATGCAGAAGGTAATTATGCAGCGAGCTTGTCCCAGGCATCTCTTGTAGTAAGACAACTTGAGATCATAGGTAGAAGTTCATCAGTCATAGAAGAAATAATCGTTGATAATACTTTATGGTCGATTCTTTCCTAAGGGGTGTTTTCATCATAGGTGTCGCATTGTTCATGCGGAGGTGGGTGCATGAGATGTCGACCCAAACCTTGATATTGTCCCAATACATCCATTTATATTTATTATTAAATCACGAGATACATTTATCAAGATTACCAATGAATTTAACGTAATAATATTGGAGAAAAACCATATCATAATGATGACGTGAATATGAAAAAAACAACAAGAAGGGAAAAATAATGATACTTTTTATATTACTATCATATTAATATAATAATGATGATTTAATAGAAAATTAGTATCATGATGTTACCTTTTTATTGTGGTTAGTATTATGATATATTAGTATTTATTGATTATACCTTATAATGCCAGTTTCTGTTTCAATACATCAACAAATGACTTGTCCCAATTTGATGATGAACATGATCATTTAAAAGAAACCCACAAAAATATATTATAGAATTTCTATCTTTCTAATACTACTTCTTTTGGCAATGCCATTGAATAAATTATTCTTGCATGAAACTGAATGAGATATTAGTACCATAATGATAACATTTAAACATCTAAAGGGTATAAATGAAAATTGTGTAGTTTCTAGTTAGAAAATATCTCCGGTTGACACTCCCATCTGGTTTCTTCATACAATTGGCGCTTTTGTGTTGGGTTAGAGTTCTTTGATTGAAGGTTATAAAACATTTTTTATGCAACTTAGCCTATAACCAATTCCAAATCAATCACTTAAGTAAATCAAAGCAGTTGGATCTCCACTTTCTCTTCTCTAAGCCTTCTTGAAGCTCTTGGAAAATTTCTCACCATGAATACACTCTTCTTGGCTGATGGAGAATATGAAGAAGAAGAAAGGCAGGGGTGAGGGAAGCTCTGGCTGGCCTGAGTGCCTTAAGTGGGTGCCCCTACTCTAATTATACTTAATATTTTGTTACAAAATTTATGAAGTAAAATTAAATACACAAATGCCCCTCTAGTCTACTTCGTGTGAACCTCTAGGCTTATGTATCCTTTTAGTTAATAACTCTATTGAGTCAATAACAATTATTAGCCAAACTGATTAATTAACTATATCAACATATAGATTTTTTTAACTAAGGATTTATTTACCCTAATTAATAGGTTAATTTTCTGGCATGTGGGGTTTCAAGCTGCATCCCATGCTCTAGAAGCTACATAATAGTGTTCAAACTCTATCATGGAACCTTTACCATTATCAGTTACAATATATGTATAATCCTTCATCCTTGTGAAACTCCCAAATGACATAGGGTGAGGTTAATCGTCAAACCCTAGTCCATTATTTGATTAGTAATGATGCTAATGGGGATCAATGGAAAATACCTTCAATATCCTCACAACCTTGCCAAGGGATTTAGCTGCGTCATCTTCCTTAAGTCAATATCCTTTCATATGAATGGTGAATGATCCCCTTTCCACCACTTAACCACATATGTGTGCTTCTTAATATATCCTAGCTAAGACTTATTTGAATGCCATGGTCAGAGACTTGTAAGCCATAGTTAACTTATTCGTCCATCCTGAAGATGTCTTTGGTGTCTCAGCTCAATGGATCACACATACAACTGTGACATGAATCAACCTTATTGAAGTTTAAGTATATTACCAAGCAGGCATTCATAAAAATCAATTCAATGAAAAGTTTCTCCAAAGAGCACCCACCATCTATCCTTAGAATCTCTATGCTAACAACCATAGGATCAGGCATACTTATCGTATAATAGTGCTATTCTAACCAAATAATTTGATCTCCATCTGGACTATTCGTCAAATATGAAATAATTAAAATAATGTTTAAAGACTAGTGATCATTTTATTATGATGTCATCACAATTCATTAGTTCATTGCATGTATTCATGAAACTTCACTATAAACATCACATGGAAATACTTCTTTGTTTCAATGAACATAAATAAAAATGGTTCCCCTATGACCTCACTAACAAAGTGGGCATGCCGTTTGGGCGTGTTTTCAGGTGTTATTCTCAACTACACAACATATTTTATCCGTTTTAATTTTATTTTAATCATGTCCTAAGTAATTCATATTACTTTCCTTCAAAACATTTTAAAAATTATAAAGACCCTCAACGGCTTAAGCATATTAGTAATTAAATATCAACAAAGTTAAGCTTTTTTATCTGTCAAATAAGATTTTTTTAAAACCAATTATCCGATTATTTTTTAATTAATTTGGATAAAATATCTAAGAAAATTATTTTTAATGTATTCAAGGTATACTCATAATTTCTAAAATGATTAAATAACACGTGTCAAAGTATTCTATATAAAAATAATTCATATTTGAGAATATTATTAGGACGTCTAGGAATATGATTTAGAATTTTACTCGTACTAATGTTTTATCTCTAGTATCTTAGTGAAGTTAATTAAGATATAAGAACCATATAAAGAGCCTAGGATTTGATTTTTATTTGCATGAAATATTTAAAGTGTAATTTTTCATACACCAGACATTTGCATCTATAAATGTATGTTATGATATGATAAGGGGAAACCCACTACTAGTAGATCCTTCATTATAGCATAATGGAGTTGCATGAGAGCTAAGATGCTGGTGATGGAACTATATAGCCTACAAGAAAATTATATATGTATCTTTTGTAATTTTGTTGAAATAAATCACATTCATAATTATTTACATCCAATGACTATAATGAACTCCTAAAACTTTCTGATGAGATCATAAAGTGGTGAACACTTATCTTTAAGCATATTCAAAAAAAACCCTGCACATACAATATTTGACTGAGGACGTAAAATCATATGGATAGAATCACACTTTTAGCTCCCTTTCAAATGAGGAATATGGCTTACCTCGTAAAAATAAGTTTGGATACATCAAGGTGAGATAGTAGCTGTTCTTTTATAAAAAAAGAGTTACTCTGATTTGATATTTATCAATTCCTTAATAGGTTTTTAAGAAGCCACTTCATACTTTCTAGATCACGATACACTGCTTCATTCCTCACAGATTAGCCAGTTGACCTATAGATTTGGTTAACTCAAATAATATAATTTATTTATAGGATATACTCAATTAATGGGTGCTCTAATTCATGTGTTATAAGACCTTTTATTGTTATTAAATAGTCTAGTTTACAGCCACAATGGCATACACATATGGATTATTGGATTTTAAACGATTTACTTATATTTAAGGGGATTTATGAAAAAATCATGTTTAATTATTAAAATAAAAATCCTATTTTTAGAAAACAGCCATACCAATTTTGACGGCTGCTTCTCCTTTCACATTATCTTTTTGAGTACCCTCATTGTCTCTGAATGATGATGTCGTTACATCTCTTATAAAACCATAAATTAGGTTACAATATTTCATTTTAAGGCCTGATGTATGCAACAATATTTATTAAACTGTATGTATGTAGTAGAGGGTAAGTATGGATCAAATCTAAAGGGAGCATGTAATGAACACGTAAATTTCAGTTAAAATATAATTTATAATATTTTTAGATATGTTTTATATTTTTTAATTTTTAAGATATTTCTGGGTAGAAAATTCAATAAAAAGAATGAAAACTAGTTTTATTATTTTAAATAAAAATTTGGTTTATTTTTAATATTTACACTAATGTTAATTAATTGAAAATAAAATTTAGGATTTTTAGAGTAGAAAATAAATTTAATAATTCAGATACCCTTTGTCTGCACACTAGACGCAGAATTGGTTGACAGTTGTCCTGGTTGGGCAGAAAACTCTTTAACGTTTGCTGCATGAATAATTTTGAGCAGGAATGCACCGGAAAGTGTATCACCTAGGGTACCCACTAGGGTTTTTACTTAGAGAAATGTGAGAAAATTAAAAATAAAATCAGAGATCACACAAACCTTGTTGTCACTTTTCCTAAGGGTCGAGTAGTGGTTTATCGTCAAGATTTTTTATCAAACTTGAACTATCTCTCCCACACTATTGCTGAAAAAAATGGATCTAAGAAATTTGAAGAAATAGGCCACCAACAATGACTTGGGAGCAGAAATCCAAGATGGGATTCAACAAGCAGGAATAATAGTTTAAATGAAAATTTTCCAACTCTCTCAACCTTTTGATTTAATTCAAAGTGGTGTTCGCCCGTCCCGATACTGGTATCGGATTACGGTATCAGGACGGATGCCATACTGGATAGCTAAAATCAATTTTTTGGTATCCGTTTTTTCCGATATCCGGATATCGGATAACGATATCGGATATTGGTTGCTACAGTGCCGATATCCGATATCGGTATCCGTCCCAATGTCGTCATCCACCTCCGTCTCACGAGGAGGATGACGATATCGGATATCAGTGTTGGATATCGGATTCCGATACCCAACTTCGAAGGGTTGTAAAAATATTATTTAATCATTATTAAGCAGGAGTTAGACGGATCATCATGCGGAAGAGGTTAGTTGGGAGCTTTTTATATATTAAGTGGCATGTTTAATATATATTTTTTCTCCCATATGGGATAACAGCATGATTCTGAATTTAACATCAAACTCCGAATCCTTTATTCCATATGGAAGAAAATAGAAATTTTGGGCTCTATTAATTGGATGAGTTACTAATATCTTAAATATATGACATATATAATCGGCTTTAAATATATTGAATTTTTATTAAAATATTACTAAATTGTTTAACAAATATTATACCTTGTTTAATATATACAGCACACAATTTATACTTTCTTCCATATGGGATAACAGGATTCGAAGTTTAATGTAATCTCCGAATCCCATATGGAAGAAAATAACAGTCTTGCATTGTATATGTTAACCGAGGTTGAATATATATCAAAAGTATATGGCGTTGGATGTAAAAAAATCATCATATTTGATGAGTAATATTATTTTTTCTGTCGAATTCCGATATCCGGCTCCGATATCCAGATATCGAAATCCGATATCCGGATCATCCTTACCCGTCTTCGATATCTGTCCACACTTTAAAGACGGATATCAACCAATATCCGATATCATGCACCGTCCCGGTTATATTGCCGATATCGGATATCGGTTGTCCGATACCGGATATCTGACTGATATTGGTTGGGCGAACACTAATTCCAAGTTTTTGGAGGTCTAGGATTACGTGATTTCTAGCTTGGATCCACGCCCTTTCCCATTTCTGAAAAGTCCTTCCCAATTCAAATTGTGGGATAGTTTCGTAATCATTGCCTTTATTTGACCCTATTTTTAAAATGGGCTTGAAACATCAACTTCTTGTGTATTAGGCCCCTTTTATGACCATAGCTTGGCTTTCATGTATCGTCCAGGAGGTGGTTTGGGCTTCTCTTTTTCTCCCATTTGTGTCTAAGATTCACCCAACCACTTGCTTGCATAATAAATAGTCATTTGCATTTTTGAATTATTTATTCAAAACAAGGTCCAATGCATAGTTTAAAGCGTCGCTTGCAATCTCGTGATAATTTCCAGTTCGACCCCTCTAGAATTGCTACCTCTCTAAATAAAGTATTAGTGTTTAAAATGGTTATGATAGAATCAAATTGGTGATGGATTTTTTATTATTCAGGATCAACTCATTTTAGAGTTGAATAATGTCATTTCTAACTATTTATATGATTTAATATCACTATTATAAATTAAAAGGTAAAGAAAGAGTATTCCACACAAGGAACTATGTCTTGAGATTATGAATCTGTATAGGAATGATAGTAAAATCAATTATCAGATGAAATGATGTGGAAGGTGAGAAAATATTACTTTCGAGAAATCTAGGGTTGAGAATTAGCCCCTTGTTTATAAATGAGAAGATGAAGAAAATCAATGAGGTAGGTTCAACACTGAGAAGTTGAGTAGAGGATCAATTAGGAAAATGGTGACCAAGTTAGGCCGTGTCTGTTCTGTTAAACTCGTAATAACTGAAGCAGAATAAGTGCGTGATTGAGATGATCCGGAAAAAACTAATGAACTAGAAAAGGTAAAATACTTCACCATAACATAATACCATGCTAGATTAGCCCCCACCATAATAGCTATGATCCATGAGTTCTCTCTCTTCTTCAACCATAGCTATGTTGATAATCAAGGACAGACAAAATCTAGAGAAAAAATACAAGAGAAAGAAAGGAACAGCCACACGCCAGTGTACTTCTCTAATATTCAAAGAAGCACACATTATAACTGATTTCAGAGTCCATTTATAAACCAAACCAATACCATGCACAAAAAGAGGTTAAACAGTCTCACCTACGCTCCAGAAGGCCTGGTGAGAAGAGAGATGTGCCTTACTAAGCCAGCCAAGAAATAAAATTGCATCACAAAGTTTCCAAAATGTCGTGGGTCAAAGCCTAACCCAGATCTTTACAAAGGACTCTGTAGCCTTTGCTGAAAGGAGAGAAGCTTCCGCTGGCATAGATGATCAGATTCAATAAACGGAAAAATTGAATAAGAACGTGAAATCCGACAAAACAGTGCAAAAAAAGCAATCTTGGATAGCTGCGATGCTTCAAAAACTTCATTCAGAAACATCCGCTGAAAGCCCAAGTGACAAAAAAGAGATTTTTCCCAAGTAATCCGAGTTCAGCATCCCTCGGCGCTTCCTCTGTTCTCATCATCTTCTTCCTCAGAGTCATCTCCAAACCCACCTCCCATGTCACATAACTTTCTCCAGACTATCTCCGGCACAGAGACGACAGATAGTCTAGGCTGCCTGACGAGAGCGAAATTACCCATCGAAGGGTCTTCCTTGACGTCCTTCAGGCGCACAGTTCTTCGCATCTCTCCTCTTGATCTGACGTCGACTGCTCCGTCGCCTTGGCCACCAGTCTCGTACCATGGCTTGATGACCTCCACCACGCCCACTATCCGACGCTCGGCAGGCCGAGGGCCGGAGTGGTAGAAGAAGCAGAGATCGCCCTCCTTCATGGCTTTCATGTTCTTCTGCGCCTGCTTGTTCTTGACGCCGTCCCACTGCGATACTCCTCCGTTCGCCTTCTGGTCCTCCCATGACCACTCCCCTGGCTCCGTCTTCAGCAGCCAGTACGCCATGCACTCCTCTCTCTCTCTCTCTCTCTCTCTCTCTCTCTCTCTCTCTCTCTCTCTCTCTCTCTCTCTCTCTCTCTCTCTCTCTCTCTCTCTCTCTCTCTCTCTCTCTCTCTCTCTCTCTCTCTCTCTCTCTCTCTCTCTCTCTCTCTCTCTCTCTCTCTCTCTCTCTCTCTCTCTCTCTCTCTCTCTCTCTCTCTCTCTCTCTCTCTCTCTCTCTCTGTGTGTGTGTCGCCCCCCTCTCCTCTGTCGGTGTGGCTGTATTTTATGGGAATCACAGTGGCGGCAAGCTATTTTTGGCGGGAGACTTGGGGGAGAAAAAGAATGAGTGGAAATGGTATTTAACATTAACTAAGAAGAGGAAAGTGTTGGGATTTGGAGAGCCACTCAGAGGAAGACCTTAGTTGGAGTGGCGTGGCTTTGCTCCCTTGTATCATACTGTATGGAGATTAATCACAGAATTTAGTTTTCATCATTGAACTGATTATTTCTTTGTAATGATGAGATATGGAGATATAAGTTTTCAGCAACTGTCAGTTTCATTTATGTTCATAAAATTCAACAACTTTGTGGCAAGACTTGAAGCAGTTAACTGTAACTTTTACTTAAATTTTCAAATACTTGAACACACCTTCAGCTAGATATCATGTCCATCTTTTGGATTTTGATGGAGATTATTGGATCCCTATTGAGTCCAGATTTATTGGATCTATTGGTTTATGAGACTAGCTCCACTTGGTTCTCTTGAATCAAGTTGGTTATTCTTACTAATCGCATTTATTTTGATTGAAATGCAAGATTTAGATATTTTTATTGAAATTCAATATTCTGGATGTAAATTTAAGATAAGGAGAAGTCTAAGCCATAATCTGGATCAGAGTAGGAACCCAACTGAACCCTTTTCATAAACGAACTCAAAATGACTCATGATTAGTGAAAATTATTCCATAAATTCAAATTTGGCAGTTGATCTCCCATTGGAGGAGAGATTTCAAGCTATGAAGCCGCTTAATTTTCTAGAATGTCATCCAAGAGTCAAGAACATTAGGGTTCATCTATTTAAACTTATCCCCCCCTCTTTGTATACAATCCTTGATTTCAAGAAAAGGATGAGTGAATATAATACATGTTGGAGTTTGAGTAATTTCAGATATAAAATTATTCAAATGAAATACATACCACTTCCTAAACGTATATGAGAAAGAGGTATGTAAAATCTTATATGCAACCAAATTATGCTAAAAATAAAATATAGACTGGAACACATAACCTATAAAATTAAATTAATTTAATTTTATGTATCGTTATTAAGTTTGGAGGGATAATGTGTTTTTAATTGGATTTGGATATTATTAGGTGTGGTATTAACATAGTACTTAATAAGCTTAAATATTATTTCAGATTAATACTAAGTCATATAAGGCACCTATCCAATGAGATAAATCATCGATGAAATAATAATGTCTCTTAACGTTTATGCTTATCAATGTGGTTTATTATCTATTCTTAGGATTAATTCTCCCTTCCCCCTTTTTCTTTTATGAATGACTAATAGTGTGACTCTTTTAATTTAATAATGCACGGCAACATGCTTACTCTAAGGGGAATGGTGATTATTCCCTTAACAAAGATTACACAACTGCTCAAAGTTTGGCGACCTTAGTAAATATTCAAAGAGAACCTTACAACTTCAAATATTACTCCATATTCATATTGCCTATCTGAGAGTATGATAATATTTTTTTCATTAGGATAACTTTGTTTGATTTGAGTAAACATTCAATTGTTTTATGTCATAATTCAGCTCTACCTCTTGATAAGCTCAAAATTGAGGTTTTTGATACATCGTTGACATTTTTTATTTTAATCAATAAATAAAATAAAATTTTAATCACTAAAGCAAATTTAGCCAATGATGAATATTTATCGTTTCCTTAGGGAAGGAGGATAAAGGATTTAATATTATTAAAATAAATGGTTAGTATAATGAGATGAGATGCATATAAAGTACAAACTTGAGTGGTAAGAAAATGTGAGACGAGACAGTGATAATTAGTGCTATAATTAAGATGATTATAGTAAATTGTAGATAGTGATAATTAAGATTTGAGAAGATTCAGCAAGAGGGAGGATGAAGTAACGATAATGAAAAGAATGCACAGGAGCAATGTAAAGAGTGAGTCATATAAGGTAAATGATGAGTAAGATAATTACAAGATGGTGACGTGAAGATGCTAAGATGTAATCAAAGAGAATATGAATGTGGCATTATGGTGGGATGTGACGGTGATATCAAACTAAACTAATGATGATGTCGAGAAGATACGACATAAGGTGAGGATACATACCATAGATTCTTACATTCTTCTAGGATCACGGTAATTTGTGAGTGCAGGTGAGGATACATACCACAGATTCTCAGATTCTTAAGGTAAGTTCCCCTCTTCTTTTTCACCTCACCCTTTTCACCCGCAGTATCGTGAATACTACCATGACTCCACTGCCCCTTGTTGTCTGCACAGCCACATCCCCACCTCGTGATTGAGCCGCGACACACCCTCTGGCTGCACCATAAACGGCACCCTTCTCCAGCCCGTTTCAGTGCCTGGCCACCGCCGGACCTGCCTATTGCGTCTACCACGTGTGAATCCCAGCAATGTCCATAAGCAGTTCCACTCTACAAGCACTGCATCAATAGCTTCCGCCCGTCGGTCGCTTGTGTGCACCACTTGCTGCCCAAGCCCTGATCTGACATTGCCTATCTCTGCATCAATACCATCCAGCTAGTATCCCGTTGATGTGTTCACTACGGTTCTCCCGGTTGTGAAGCGTTGTACTGACTCCATGTCTTAAAATCGAGTGGATCCAACAGGTCCTCGTGTGCTCTGATATTTTCTTGGCTCCAAACTTCTTCGTCACACAGCTACAATTTCACTAGGCTGAGTGGCCCGAGTTTGAGCCTGCAGGTACGTACTCCCTCCCTTTATTTTACCGTATTATTACGTCTTTCAATGATGATCTTTGGCTGTTTCATCGCCCGAAAGAATTTAAAAGCGTAATAAGACTAGCCATCATCACTTATGAGGACTTTCTTTCATTGGTGTTGGAATGGTGTTGCTCGCCGCGACGGGTGTGGATGCTCACGGAAGGTGAACATTTCCCACACCGTCGGCCTTGGAGCCGAACACCCGGGTCATTGGGAGCCCGTCCGTGCCCTGACCCCTCGTGTCGTCATTTGGGCTTACACCTCGGAACACCCAGATTTCCTCGTATTCTCATTGAATTTACTAAGCAAACACATCATTTGATCTCGTTGCATCATACAGTTTCGTATGTCGCCTGTAGTGTGACATGAGCCATTCTATCCCGGCACGTCGTGTTACATCAAATGTGCAATGGCATAATTGTGCATTTTTGCAATGATGGGTGCAGCCAATCATTACCAGAACTTTTAATTGCTCGTCATTCAATCAAATGATATGGCGATACATGGTATATCACAATTTTAAGGCATATTTATATAGATAGAATCCTTATAAAAAATATAATATATATATATATGTGAGAAAAAAAATATAATTAATATCTACATGAATATAATGCCAAAAAATTCATCAAAAATATATTTTTGATCAGAAATTTAATTTCTTTAAGAATATGATGTCATAAAATTCCTTAATAATTCCCCCAAAAATTAGAATATCAATCTAAAAATAGATTTAATCATTTAAATCTTGATAGCATGCATTTATAATTATTTTATGGCATAAAGATATGTAAATATGACTGAAATCTAAATTTGTTTGTTATCAGCTCATCAATGGGAGTGATACACTTGATATGGATATGCACTATGCTCCCTGGACTTTCATCTTCAGGTTGGAGAAATGATCCAGGTAGGAATTTAGGTCACTTGGTAGAAATTTGAAAGATAATTAGTTTACATTTGCCTCAGATTATTTCTACAACTACATAGGTATTATAAATGTTTTCAAGATATAAGATATAAATTAGTCCTATTAGATACATCAAATTTACATTATTATTTATTTAGTATACAATTTTATTTTCTCATAGCTTAATGCAATATTTTTATAGTTAGATTTGTTAAAAAGTAATACAAATTTATGAAAAAAAACATGGTTATTTATTTTTCTATAAAAATCATGAAAATTCCCCATGGTGATCAAAATTGAAAATAACTAATAATAATTAATCTTCAATATACTGAATCATTTGTACACAAATCTTACCTAAGTTTTCTCTCCTTCCCTCTTTATATTTTTTTCTTCTTATAAGTTAATACACGTGAAAGATTATTTAAAATCCTTGAAATGGGGAATTTTAATACAGAGTATTCAATTCTAAGTTTTACTCTTTTACTTCTCCTCATGAAAGAGTAATCTTGTGCTTGTTATTTTGGATGGTTAACTATTTGTTTCTATTACCTAAGATCTAGTGACTTATGGGGAGAGTGAAATTGAATCTTAAAATTTGGAGTCGTATGCTTTTTATCAAAGGCTTAGTTTTTTTTATTTTCTTCAGTAATTGGACTTCAACTTAAGGCATTAGATTTAATATATTATTATTTTTATTCTCATAGAATATTTTATAGTATCTTCTTGGAATTGTATTTCAATAAATTCTTAAATTTCACATATATTCAGTGATGTAGTTTTTAAAAATATTAATTAAAATTATCTAATGAACTATAAAAAAAAGTTTGACTTTTTTTTAGAATTTTTTAATGATCTACGAAATTTGCAACATAAAATCTCCTTTTCTTGTTAAAATTATGGCAAACTATATAATGTAAATTAAAAAAAAGTTCTTAGAACGCAATGGATGATCACATAATTATCATGGTTATGCATACCTGTCAGATTTAAAAAACAAGAGAACAAAAATTGGATAACATATATCAGCAACTGCTATAATGACAACCCAGTTTTCTACGAGCCAATTTTAGGAATGTGAAATGTTAAAACTACCGTAAGAGATTAATATTAAATAAAAATATTAGGTCGTTTAGCTTTAATTATGTAATCTTTTTTTCATCCAATAGTTTCATGGTGCGAAAATAATATAGACTAATTAGTAGATATGATTGTGTTGATTTTAATAAGTACCCATCATTTAAAAATTGATATTTGTCGTGATCAGTTCAAATTTTTAACAGGAAAAATAATTGAACATAAAAATTCCAACTCAGGTCGTATTCTTTTCACTTAAATATAAATACTGACCTCAATTTCAACTATATCAATAAACATCCATTCAACTCATCCCGTTTGATTTTCAAACTGAATTCAAATTTAGGCCCTCATCAAACTGAGGTCAAAGGAAATAATAATTTTTCTGCTTAATTCCAAATTAATATTGAGGATTACACTCACATTCTAACATTCGAAATTTGAAATTCATATGATGTCTGAGTTTTAACTATCTGACTTCTACTTAAATTAAAACGTAACAATCCCCAAAAATAAAATTCTTAACTTTCATACCAAATATTGTCCGCATCATACTCAGATATTCCCATATAATTTTAGTTTTAATTAACAATTATCTAAGAGAACCCAGTGATGGATTGGATGGTAAAGGGTGTTTTTGATGGAATTTTATGGCCTAAAAGTAACTCATTATTGAATGTCTCATTCAATTTTATTTAAATAAATAATGTTCATTATTTTTAACATATACTCAAGTCCAAGAGTATTTTTAGTGATGAGTTAATTGTGATGACAGTGATCACTTATATTTAAATGTGATTTCTAAATATTCATATTTCTTGGATATATGAGGACGTATAAAATATCCCTTTAGAGTAAAAGTATCTACCCATGGTAGTGTGATGAGAATAATAACCATTTTTGCGGAGATACCATGGATACATGGTTTTCTCTTGGGAAAGAGTTTTCAGAATTAGACCTGTGAATTCTTGGATGGTTTTACATTTCAATATTAACCAAGTTGATTCATGTCATGGTTGTGGAAGCCGTCCTTTGACTTAGAGACATCTTGGGGATTGTTGATTGTGTTTTTACTGTGACTAACAAGTCTGTGATCATGTAATTCCAAATGATATTAGCTAAAATGTGGCAGAAAGCCCATAATGATGACTGAGTGTTCAAGTCAAACTTTCTTATTAGGAGACGCAGACTCAAAGAAGAAAACGAAAAAAAATATATATAGGAGTTTTTAATGTTGTGTAATGTATTTATCCTACTAGAATTACCAAATTAGGTTTAGGAGTTCCCATACCTTAAGTCATCCAAGGATGATACATAGTTATTGATGACAGTAAGTTACAATGAAAGATTTGGTAAATTCCTTTTACATTCTAGAGCATGCAGAGTATTTGCACCTCGCACATTGGCAACTTGACCAATCATTTTTGGGTCAAATCCAGCCATAATAAATTAATCTATATACTTGAAATAATTAATTATATTGGTAAATTAATAATTATCTAGTTTTATGGTTAATATATATACAATGACATGGGCCTTGATTTATCTGGTTTACATGTGTAATATCTATTGGGTAATGGAGGATATGTTTAAAGTGAAGGGGTTTTTGCGAAAGTACATGTTCAGGTATAAAAGGACTAAGGCCCTTAGATGGAACACACCCAAGAGACTTTCCCTGCCCAAACCCTCATGTTCTTCTTGAGTGCTCCCCCATCTTCAAGTGATTGAAATGGTGAGAAGATCTTTACCGAACTCTTGTGGAGCTGTTCAAGAAGACAAACCATATATACAATCTACTGAGAACTGCATAAAGACATCTAGATGTCAGAAAACATTACAACTTGAAGAGACTCATTCAAGGAATATTTGATTACAGATTCAACTATGCTTGAGGTGATTTGTTCATCTGTCCAATAGTTTTTGAAAAAAAATTATAATTTTTATTTACTTTTATTCCTCTATGCCGATCACAAATATAACCCAATAGTGGGAGGGGAGACAATTGGGTATAGTGGGTAAAGCTATGGGATTGGAGGGGAGACAATTGGGGATAGTGGGTAAAGGTATGGGGTTGGAGGGGAGACAATTGGGGATAGTGGGTAAAGGTATGGGGTTGCGATCGAGTTAGAGGGCATGGTGGTGAGGTGGGATAGGGTGGGGGTGAGACGGTAACTATTAGATGGGGTGGTTGAGGAGATGGTGGGATGCAGGTGGTATGGTGAGAATGAAATATGGAATGGGTGATGGTATATTAGATGGGTATTGGGAGTAAATAAGTGGGTGAGGTGGGTGAGGGTAAGTGAAGAGTGGGTGCAGGTGGATGAAGAGTGAGTGAGAAGGTTAAAGGATGTGTGAGATGGTTGAGTGTGGGTGATATGGGTGAGATGGGCCTGTTGCATCAGGGTGGGTGATATAAGAGAGAGAGAAAGGGAGAGAGAGAGAGGGTGAGATGGGCCTGTTGCATCAGGGTGGGTGATAAGAGAGAGAGAGAGAGAGTAGTTTTCTTAGAGCCTGTCATTGATTAAAAAAATAGAAATGGAGGGCCTCTCCGATTGTGGCGATTCCCCTTGATGCTTGCAGAATATAAGGGTCTATGGTGAGTTTCCTTGTACTTATATCATCAACATCTTCTCAATATCATCCAGGCATCTTCATTATTCCATGCATAATTATATTCCCTTATCATCTTTCTCATGATTATATTATTAATTCATACATATCTCCTCCCATTTTTTGATCACCACATAAATGGTGTTTTAAATCCTAATTTGTGATACAGGGGGAGACAACCCTTATCACTATCTAGTCAAACTCTCTTATGAGTCCAGGTTTATAATTTTTTATTGATTAACTCAAATAAAAATGACATATTATTTCCCCAAATTTGAGGTGATTAGAATGAGAGATGGGTGAGAGTGGATAAAATGGGTAAGGATAAATGAGGATAGATGAGATGGGTGAGGGTGGGTGAGATTGGTGAAGGATGAATAATAGGGTGGTGGGAGATGGGTTAGAGGTGATTGAGGTGGTGGGATAGGTGAAGGATGAGTAAACGATGAAAAGATGGTGTGAGAAAGGTGAAGGGTAGATGGTGAAGTCCATCCATTGCTTACTTTTTTTATTTAGTTCCTTATAATTTCTCATCTTTTTTTCTAATATGTCATGAAAGGGAGATCGTGATGATTTCCATGAAGGGCTGAATTCACCAGAGCCATATAACAATGTAGACATTGACTCCAGTGATGAAAGTGATGATGCAGAACCATCATGATAAAACATGTTAAAAGCTTTATAATTGGGTAGGGCCTATATCCATATATTATCTTCCAAAGACTCACTAGAATACATGGTTTTTATTTTCAGAAACAAATAATACATTCGAGTATGTTTATAAGGTACCTGGACAAATTTTACTGAAAACTTCATGAATCTTTAGAGGTGGAGGGGGAGAAATAAACTTCATTGTCTGAATTTAATACCATTAATTGTCATAAAATTATGAATATACTATCTTTCATCCTCATAAGACAACATGAACTGATATGCTCTAATACCATTAAAACTATATGAATCATTGTGACGAATAAATGGATACAGTTTCTGGAATATTATTAAATGAGGAGATGTTGACATTCACACCATCAGAGCTGTGAAATAAAATTTAATAAGCTTCAGATGGATAAAAAGGAATCATTATGAAGTTATTGGCGCGTAGACCTTGGAGAATGATATGTTATTCATTAGTATCATTATGCATTGATTGGATGCAACTGGTTGCCCTGTACTTTGTTGAGTAATGGGTCCTAACAATGGGACTATCATATAGGTAACTTTGGCCAAGACTCAAAGGTATGTATAGTTTTCTATCAATGGTTTTTTAATGATTTCTGAAGAGACTAACTTTGAGTATGGTCGACTTTATTGTATTATGTGTACCAAAAATATAAAGATGGTCAGACCTATATAATGTTCATAATGCATTTTCCAACACTCCAAATTGATGTCGGACGTTGTTCACGACTTCGTCCGATGGTTAATTCACTAAGTGAATATAACTACGGGGATGCAAATGACCTAGGTGGAATGTACGTGCAGGCACTGACTCAAGGAGATTCGCTGAGCTCTGAGTTCCGGGCGGGCAACCGATGACGATGACAGTGACCTTCTGACCCTCACCAGAGTGACGAAAGTGACTACTGCGCCGAATGGAATAATTCCGCTGGGCCTCGCACGTAACGGACGGACTCAACCCGTACCTAGGAATTTGCTCAAATCATAGTTTTCTCGATAATTTTCTCACACCTAAACTAACACGAGCACGGTGGAGTGCAGTCAAAAATATACTGAAGAAAGTAATGTAACAGGCGAGCAAGGAAATGGTGTACCTCGTCGGTGTCATCATTCGCTGTTGAAATCTTCATCGGTGCACGGACCGGGATGAGAAAGAATAGTGGATGATTGCCAAAGAGAGACTTGGAGTAGCTCGAAAGTCAGCAATGGCGCAGTGCTGGAGCGAGGTGTCAGAAGGGCATAGGCAATGATGAAGACCAATGACGAAGCAGCAGGAATGGTCGGTCGAAACTTGAGGGGTGGTTCGACACAATTGGAAACTCGTCGGCCATGTTGTTCATCGCGGACAAGGGCAGACATGCGTGCGGCGGTACATTCTGGCGACAGCTCGGGGTAGAAATCGATCGTCACCATCCAAGCAGCAGTTGCAGAAACAGAGGTGTCGAGTGATTGCTCAACAGCACAACAAGGTATTTGAGCCATGCCAATGATGCCTAAATGGTCGGGACAATCAACACGCAAGGCTTCACAGGAGTTTCCTGTTTCAGCAAACAGCCGGGTGCACATTTACCGCCGACAGAAAATTGTTCAAGGCACTTCCAGGACCTACATAGTAGCGTTCGCGGGAAGGATGGAAGCGTTGACCCCTTCCAAGGAGAGCGTTGCTTAGGCAATGCTAGCCTCGTTCGAGCGACAACTTGACATCGCATAGGTGTCGGTAGAAACAGGGGAGGGGTTTAGACCTGCGAGGGGCCGCTCGTGTAGTTGGACTGGCGTGCTAGAAGGAGAAATTTGACCGATGTTCACCGCTGACCGTAGAGCGTGAATGCGTGACTTAGCCGTGTAGTGGAGCAGGTGTATCGTGAAGGGTTGACAGCTCGGTGAGTCACAACAGGCCGCATAGTGATCAATGGGTGACTCGACAGATGCGGTAAATCATGCAATGGCGACTAGCCAATCGCATCACTCCATGATGGGGTGCCGCCGGCAGAGATGATCGAGACTTGAGATGTGTAGCAGAGGGCAGAATACTGCCGCATGGGCAGGTTCTGAGTGGCTATTGTGATGTCGTTGGGGTACTGATGCACGTCGGGATGGACCAGCGTATTCGTCGAACACTATCAACTACCCAATTTGTGCGAGAGTGGACGCATCACAACGCCGATGGGAAAGTTCGGCAACCTGACTCCGGATGCGTTGTAGTCAAACGAACGATGCGTAGGCATACTGGGTGGTGCAACCACCTCTTTCAACTGCTCTCCTCATCAATCTCTTCTTCCTTCTCAGCTCTTCTTCGTCCTCTCTTTCTTCCTCCTTTTCTCCTTCTCGTTCACCCTCTTTCTCTTCTATTCTCTCCTCCTGGTGAGATCTGAATTACGTGGGTAACTGCAACAATTGAAAATCCAAATCTAGAATGAACGTGGTCCCATCATGGCCTTATAATGGCCATGATGGGCCCCTTACAATGAGTCCAACAAGAGGGAGTCCAATAAGACAACCCCCCATTTACAACATAAATAAAGAGATTAAGAGATTAAACTATGTGAAAATAAAACGACAGGAACGGATACAAAAACACGATGATATGGCCACGTCACAACGAGTAGGATGCATTCATCCTGACAAACACAAAACAGAAATTAAACGAATGAAAACAGATAATGAAAACGCTAACACTTGCGTGAATGTGCTCTACCCTGGGTATTTTAACCCGGGCATATTCACAAATGTTTTGGCGTGCCGGTCAGGTGGACAAGGACCGGCGGTGATGCAGATGACGATGATGACGGCTCTGATGACGTTTCGTCAACGTCGTTTAGGCACGCTCCCTCAATCAAAATATGTGAAGTACACAGTTTAGGGTAGGAAGAGCATCCTTGTGGCTCAAGATATCATCATGAGTATGAATATCTCAATTATACTACTTGTGAACACTATTATAGATAATAAAGATGTCAATGAGACTGATACTAATTAGGATGCCTAGATTGATGAAGATACCAGTACAACTTTTGTTGGGTACCATATTCCGCAAAAGGGATTTAATCATCTGGAAATTTGTATCAACCCAACCCTAATATTGTAAAACAGATTTGTTGATGGGTTTCAGAATGTTCATTGCGAATAAGGTGCCCTTGGATTTCCTAGACAATGAAACTTGACATATGACATCTTTTCGGACACCATAAAAGGGATGTCTATATCATAAGATCCATTACCATGGTTAGATAAGAAAGGAGTGGAACATGATCAAAGTTTTTATTTAATTTTCATGAGGTTAGCCAATATACATGCCGATAAAAGGTTACACTGGTGAAAATTTCTTGTAGTTTCTGGAAAGTAATAAGAAGAAACCTAGATAGTGTAGCTCATAGGAATATGGCGTGAATAGCTTTTTTATTGGGTAAAACATAACAACAGACCATCAGTCCTATACAATATTTGGACTTCAATCAAGATCAAGCAATGAAAAATTCATAGCATTCCTCACTTTTAGAAAGCCCCTATTTGTCCTCACCTTGAAGCTTCGTTTGATTGATCTCGCATATGGAGAAATATAGTGTCATATGTTTGCCTTATGTTTGATGAATAAGGTGCTTTCAACAACAACAAAAAAACCAAAAAGTAACACTATGGACAATGATACCATCACTTAGTTGGCAGGTGCATTTCTCCTACGAGCGATTGGCCATTTTTTATTAGGTCAAAACATACACACATTTTGCCTGAAATCTTAGAGGGAAATGGTTTTATTAATTTTATGGGTAAATGAAGAGACAACAGCCCTATCTGGGTCTTTCCAGGATCCATTTGAAATTTATCACCATATGCCACCAGTGCATGTTTAGAAAAAATCTCCTGTACCGTTAATGGTGTCATCACATACATGAGTTGCAGAGTTTAAAGAAAATAGCTTTTGCTTGTTATAGAGGAGCATGTTGTTGATCAAGATGATGTCATGGAAAAAATTAAAAATGATGTTACTTATGGTGCTATATGAAAACATATTATATGATACTTTATTTATTTTTCAAATGTGTTTATTGAATTAAATACATCAATTTTTATTTGTAATATCCTTTGTGATCAGAAGATCAAATTACTAGACCCCAAATTACATATAACAATTTTTTGATTCACTTATGAAGACACATTTTTATGAACTACATTATACTATCTAAGCTACCTATTATTTGACTAAATAATAGGGCTAATTTACTTCACTAATTATAAGTTTTAATAATCAATATTTAGAAATAATCAATCTAACTTTTTTTATCCACCGCATTTTCTTATATAGTGTGACCCACCAAGGAGGATCAAATATATAACATTTTTTTTAGTTATAATTTATTTAATTAACAAGCACATATAGTTTTAGTTATTTATCAAATTATCAAATAGTAAAACCATTAGGTAACAGGGAAAAAAGATTGCCTACAATTGCATCGTGGGGGGGGGTGTGGGGGGGTGTGGGGGGGTGTGAATTTCTACTTTATCTTGAGCTATATAACTGGAAAAGACATTCAAGATTAGTCAGATTGTAATATGCAGATTCAAAATTGAACTTAAGTGCCTTCAAATGTATTATTATGAATATTTTCAATATAAATTTTGATACATTTTTCTTTAACTTATATTTAAATAATAATTCTATAAATATAGGTATTTATAAATAAAATTTTATATATTTTTATAATTACAGGTAGAAATGGAGAAACAATACACAAGGTTATAATTAGAGATAGTTTAATATTTTTGAAAAAAATAAGAGATTAGTATGCATAGAAATATGCCTGAAAAATATATGAAAAAACTATAGAAAGATATTGAATAATATATTAAGAGATAAGTTGATAAATATTTTAAAAACTTGTGACATAAATATAAGTTTACTAACTAGAGAAATAAATCTTAAAAATATAACAATATTTGATTTTTATGTGCTAATTATTTTTAAAAAATTGAATAAGGATTCGACTGAAAATATTATAATGTGAGCATATCTAAATTAGGCTAGGTGGCTGAAGGAGAAAGGGTAGGAGTCAATGCCTTTTTTGGCAGCCAATGTGGCCATATCTAGGAGGCGGTTTTTAAAATTTATATATTTCTCTTATTCATTTGGTCGATGTCTCAGTTACCCAGAAACGTTGATAGGGATTATGAGTGTTAGATTATTGGAGGCATATAGTACCTTAAAATTATCATAGACCAGAAGGAACCCATTAAAAAGATGATGTCTACATACTATTTTCCATTTTAAAATTTATAGTTTATTTATGAGAACTTAATTAGTACGTACCCACCGCCTGAGATTATTTAAACACCTGATTCACACCTCAATGTTTTTCTATAGCATATGAATACCAAGATAAAGTATAATTTTAAGCATTTTATTTTAAATATTTTAACTATGTTTAAATGTTAATATATTTAACATGATCAGAATTACTATGTGAATTATTCTGTATAAAATTTTATTATATTATATTCAGCATTTATTTTTATTTCTTAATGAAAAATCAGGAATTAAAAGTCTTAATTTATCCCCCATATTTTTCACCATTTATAAATGGCAGGTGATATTTTCATTAGTAATAATTTTTTGAATTATACTCAATAAATATAGGCACATTATCATGAATATTTTGGACTTTTATTTTTATTTCTTAATGAAAAATCAGGAATTAAAAGTCTTAATTTATCTCCCATATTTTTCACCACTTATAAATGGCAGGTGATATTTTCATTAGTAATAATTTTTTGAATTATACTCAATAAATATAGGCACATTATCATGAATATTTTGGACTTTTAACTCTATGAATACAATTAAATGGTGACCCTATTGCAAGTCCATTCCCATAAAAGTCTGACTTTATACTTTATTTGTTATTGAGTGTTTCATATAGAGGTACAACTTCGAACTAGATAAGAAATTAAAAATGAACAAAAGGAGAAGACTAGAACAATGTAACGATATGTCTAATCTGGTGCAGGATGACTGGGACTGATACCGGTGGGGATGACTAAGGTCACCTAAGGATGGTTAAAACAGACTACAAATCAACACAATCAATTTGAACATTTAAATGTGGAGAAGATGATGATGGTGCAGGCCCTTACATCAGTTGAGGGTGGAGGACTGTCTGACAACCACCATGATGAAAACAAAAGCTCAAAATCCAAGATCCCAAATGGTCAACCATGAGATGATGTGAACCTATTTTGCTATCCTATTCAGTAAGTGTGACGGTATAGGGAAAACATGCTGGATACACTAGATGATATAATGTGGACCACCAAAGTGTGGTAGGGTGTCGTGGAGCATCGGAGAAGCATTCAGTGGCAGGAGCAGATGACATACGCTTCAACCAGGCTGAGACGGATCCAACTAAAGGCATAGCAATATCGCATGACAAGTCATGGTGCAGAGGGGGCACGAGGCAACAACGACAGAGTGGGTTCAGGTTATTTCTTGAGAAGAAATTCTCACTTCAAAAAATAAAAAATCATTTGGTTCAATACAACAATGACCTATCTATAGGCCTTCATCAAGAGAGAAAATAATCATGATCTTAGAAAATTTGGAGTTCAAGAATAAATAAAATTAGGATCCTTGGGCCGGGGTTGACGATGATGACATGTCATAACTTGGGCCATCCCCTACTAAAGTGGCGCGGTTGCATGAGATGGTGGAGCATGTTCTCATGCTTCCCCATAATCTTAATTTTTTTTCTTATGATTCTTATCAAACTTAGATGAATTATAAATGTAGAAGAGGGACATAAAACTACTATGAGTCATTCATAATGCAACATCAATAAATATTAATCAATAATCCAATATGGCACAAAGTTCCATTTTTTGGATAAATATAATTAGATAAAATATTTTTCCAAGTATAAATGTAGATCATGAAAATAATGAAAAATAATATATTTTAACAATGATCCTTGTGGTGATTGAAAGGTGAAATTTTGTTCAAACTAATATGTTGGAGTAAGTTTCTCAATGTTCCATTTTTAATTTTTCTGGAAAAAGGGACCCTCCTTATCAGAAATAACACTCATTTTCAATGTCTTAAAGGTAAGGGAAATCCAGGGGAATATGTCAAAATTGATAATGACAGGATGAACAGGTGTGATCAACATATTCCTAACCATCAAAGGGGAAGATTGGGATGAACTGTGGAGTGAGTAAGTTGGTTTGTTTCTGACAGGAGTATGATAACTTGCAAATTAACATGATTAATTGATGAATTTTACATTATATTTATGTGTTTTAATGACCATATTTGCATGTTATCATATTAAAGTGGAGATAAATGACTTACACTTTGATTTTACTATTATTTTTAATTTTTATCATTTTTTATATGATATTTAACCTAATTTCATTGAAGAAATATTTTTTACAGGGTTTTAAATGCTTGGCTAAAGGTTGGTAAGGGGACATCCACGTCATTCGCCCGAAATTCGGGCAAATACGTGGATGCATTTTTATATTTATATAAAAAGAAAGAGCATTATTAGCTCATCATGGCATCGCAAATCGCAATGCCATAATGAGAATATTATTAGGTGGAAAAGTCAGAAAAATCGGCGTGTCGGCGAAAAAGAAAAAAAGGTATGTTTTGATTTTGTTTTTTATATATATCTGCCACGTCAGTTAGTCGCGTGCATTAAATGCACGCGGCAACCGACGCACGTGCTTTAATTTGCATGTGAATCAGTTAGCCGCGTGCATTAAATGCACGCGCTAACCGACACACGTGAATACGTGCATGCGGCGTCGATTTTCCGCATGCATTAAATGCACACCGAATCGACGACGCATGTGGGTCAAAAATTGCAGTTGAAAAAATAAAAAATATATTAAAAAAGCCTTTTGTCCTTTTCTCGTTTTCTATTATTTCAGGGTGACGTAGAGCGTTTCTAGCCATTCAAACGACAGAATCATTTGCCAATGGTTGCACGCTGTGGACACGCACAACGACATGTCAGAGCGTGATTCGAGAAGGCGGAAAACGAAAAAAAAATATGCCGACCAATAGAAAAATGCCAATTCCTACCTTCTTGGAGGAGAGGTAAATAAATCCAACGGCCTAGATTAATCCTCACTAAAACCTTGATGTCTTGAGATCTAGACGTCCGATTGGGCTGAAATTTTGAGGGTAGGTTCGCCTTTTCTCCCTCTACAATCCAGACGTTGGATCTTTAAATAGAGGTATGTAAAAGGGTAAAAATCACTTTTGGAAGCTCTCTCCAAGGATTTGGCTAGGAAGGATACAAGGGATGCTTTGGAAGTCAACAGTTCTTGATTCTGCACTCAAAGTTGTAAGTTTCTGGTTTGTATTTCAATCTTCTTCTTGAACTTCTAAAACGCCAAGGCATGGGCGAAATGTACATGCCCTAGAAGTTGGTTTTGAATGAAATTAGCACTGCATTTTGATTCTGATTCAAGACTGATTTTTTATCTTTAATTCTACATCAATTTAGAACATTTCTGGATCATTAGATTTTTAATTTAGGGTCAGATTTCATTTTTTCCCCAAATTCTTCACTTTCTCTCTCTAGATTAATTTGTCTAGTTTATCTCTTTATATTTTTATTTTTATTGTTTAGTAATTTAAATTAATATATAAAAAACCTAAAAATAAAATTTGATTTGAAAATTCATCCATCTTGAAGTCCAATTAAAAAATCCCTTTCTTGATTATTTGATTCCCAATTTTAATTCATAAAAATTGTCTTAAAATTTTATAATAATTGGGAAATTGATAATCCGAATTAATTTGATCTTATAATTGAAATATTTATATCTTGAGCTTTCTGACCGAAATATTTAAAATCAATATTAAGTTTTACTTGATTTTGATTAATTAAAAACACTATTAAGCATAATTAAAATTTGTTAAGTGCATAATTAATTCTTCTTTGAATTAATTCATTGAAATTTGATAAAAATTCTTATTTGCTTCCTCCCTGTGGTTCGACCCCTTGCTCGCTCTATATTCTATATTTAGTGATTAAGGGTATTTATAAATTTTATTGTATAAGTCTAAACATCAAATCAACGACATATTTACACTCATTTTTTAGGCTTATCAGAGTACCTCCGAGAAAAAATAAGAACCCCTTGGGAAAGTACTAAGAATAAAATTCCAAAAATATTATTTGTCTTTGTCTTGTTCTTTCATCTCTACGAACGAAATCAAAATTCTTTCATACTAAATAATTAATTTTTTCAGGATCTCAACGTTTCCATAACAAACTGAAGTTTTAGTAATTTTATTACCTTTTCTCATTAAAATGTTACAATTTTATTATAAAATAATTTTCATGAAGAAAACTAACATCTGATGTGGCATGAAGTGGTATGCAAGTGAATACACAGAATTGGCATCTTCAATTTACATTAAAAAACACATGTCACTCTAACATAATGCATTTACACGATTTGTCACTTATGGGTAGCTTGTTTCTAGGGGTTTAAACCATGAACCTGGATCTCATATTAGTTTTGGCCCAAGGCCTAAATTTTGGGCCTAAAAGTAATACGTGATAGGAAGAGTGAAACTAAATTTTTCTCAAAATTTTATTTTGATGTCCATTTGATGTGGATCGGACATTTGGAGAGTGCTTACCGTCATAGAGGAAATGTGATGAAATAAAATGGTAAAAGAAATAGACCATGATGTAATATATTTTGTGTTTGTGTATTCAAAAAGGATAGGTCATCTTTGGAGGAAGAAATTGGAAGGAGAGAAAGAGAATAAATTATTGGGGACCTTGATAGATATAGTGAGAGAGTGAGAGATAATAACTAACCACATTTTTTTATCCACTTGAAGAATGTTTTATCTACAAAACAAATATCTTGAAGGAGAACAGAAAGAACAAAAGATGAGAGAAGTGTTGAGGAGTGCCAACTCGGAGTCAGCACAGGCGACCGCACGACAGTCAATAGGGATTTTTAATCTGATTAGATAGTAAAATCTTGCATATTATTCTCGTTATGAGAAATAGACGGCTAGGATTAAATATAGGATTACACATAGAATAGGATCCAATCTAGCAGTCAGGATTAAACATAGAATAGGAAATACAGCCGTTGATCTAATGGCTCCCATTTTTTTTAATATAGCCGTTACACCATTATAACGGCTATGATTAAAACCGAGACATTACTATATTTAGTATCAGTCTACAACTGTAAATACAAACAAATCAATTAAAAATGTCGAGGATTAATAGACAATCTAATTCAAGATTGTTGGCATTCCACTCTTCTTATCTTTCTTCTTCTTCTTCTTCAATATTCCTTCTTCCTTCCCCCTTGTCTCAGCTTAAGATTCTCAACAAGAAGAAAAGACGAACAAAGTGCAATTTTATTTTTAGTAATCGATTCAATGGTTACAAATTTGTAAGGTGAGACGAGGATGGATCAATCTGGTCCAATCGCTTTATAGAAGATCAATCGTGGTCGTGGCATTATTTTATTTCTTTCCATCTAAAGGGACTGCGTGTCAATTCTTAATTGAGTGATTTTTTCATTTCTATTCGTTTCCTATGGGAACGTGGTTTGCTTCTGTCTGTTACTTAGTCTGGGAACCAGTTATTTATGTTATCCCCGGTTCACGACGTCACCACCTAATTATCTTCATTTGGAATTCACCAGTTTTAATATTACTATCTTCAATATTTTATTCGTATTGACAAGTTTGTGTACTCATGAAGTTCCGTGGTTATTGTTGCCGTAGTAAAATCGACCGTCTTCCATCCTAGCTCGCGAGTACATACAAATGAAAATGCGCTCGATGCGTGCAGGAGTAGTTTTTTAATATAAAAAATTGCCACTGATACCAGAGAATATATTAACTTGCGTCAGAGATAAGGCCATTTCGTACCGACAAACAACCGGTAACCAAGTAAGACCCTGACCGTCCAAGAGAAACAAGAGAGAGAGTGAGAAATAAATAATCAAACAGAATATTTGTTTATCCTCTGAAAATAATATTTTATCTTATCGTCCTTGTTTCTGATTTGTATAATACTCTATTGTGGCCGGTGAACGTGTTTACACGCTGGTTCTGTATAAAATATTGCACATAATAACCTGAAGAGATGCCAATAATATCAGAGAATACATCATTCTGATGTCAGGACACGTTTGAAAATAAGACCATTTTATTTCAACAAACGACACAACCCAAGCAAGACCCGGTAGATCCAAAGTCGTCCTCCAAACAAAACAAAGAGTTCTCGCGAACCCTCGGAGAGCGGAAGACGACAAAAAACGCAAACGAAAAAATTACAAATAAAGAGATAGAAGAAAAATCGCCGCGACTTCCACGGCCTAGTTGACATAAATTCTTCTTCCCTCTATTTGAGGTCGTTTGCTGGGTGGGAGCGGGTCTTCAAGCAGTGCAATTCGTCGTCTTCCGACCATTTTTTCTATTCTACTTATCGCCAGGTTAAGGGTCTCCAGGGACATATTTGCAAAACAGATGCGAAACCAACCGGGCTCTCCGCAGTGACACGATGAGCCAGGAGAAACATTCAATCCCACTTCATGGAGTATGACTGTCCATAGCTCCATCTCTCCTTCGAAGGTATTGGAGTAGAGTAAGTGTCTCATGTCTACCCAACAGTAGAGAGCAGCGTTGCTCTCTAGACAGTGGATACCGGCGCAGCGCAGGCCAGCGACAAGGGCGTCGTGCCTCTCTCTTATCCTCTTCTTATTCTCCGCGAGGTAGCTGGAAAAAGAGAAGCTGTTAGAACCCTGAGCCAATGAATCTATAAGTGTATCCGAAGTTTGAAGCTTTTGGAGAGTTTGAATCAATCAATATTCAAATACTTTACTGGATTAACAACTTTACCATTATTGCATTATACGATATGTTACAGATCAAGATTGAAATCCTATTCTTCGAAATATTTATTTATATTTCGTTTTCGTTTCTAAGAATTCGTATAATTTCACTCTCAAATCAAACGTATCGATGATAGTAATATTTTTTTTACTAATTGGGTTGTTTAATCAGATAAAAACAAACTCCAGAGTTAGAAAAAGAGCTGAAGATGGACTATATCTAATTTAACTCTAAAATTTGAAATTAACTTGACTAATTCAAGAATATTGAAGAATTGGGATGTTACCTTCTGGTAAATTCCTCGTCGGACAGCATCTTCGAAAGGAGATGCTGTGTGTGGGAGGAAACCAGCCCGAAGCTGGACATCTTCGTCGCCGCCGCCACAACGACCTCGTTTGGTGAATAGATGGCACCAACGCGGAATCCAGGAAGGCCAAGATCTTTAGAGAGGCTGTATACAATATGTACACGCCCAGAGACATTGTCTCTTCCCTTGGCGACTTCTAGCGCGCTGACAAAGTCAGGAGAGTTAAAGACGCTGCCGGAGTAGATCTCGTCGCTCACTAAGTGAATGCCTTCTTTGGCCACGTAGTCCATTAGGGTTTCGAGCTCCTCCGCGCTTATCGTTCTTCCCAGGGGGTTTGATGGGTTAGTGATCAGAATCCCCTTCACCGCTATCTCTTGCTCTTTGGCTCGCCGTAGAGCGTCGTCCAGAGCATCTCTTGTGATCTTGAAGTCATTCGAGCTGGTGCAATGAATGGGGATGATCTCTACGCCTGTTCGCCACTGGAGATCCCTGTCGAACCTGATAAATGCCCACGTCAGTAAGATTTCTAGTAAATTATCATTTTTAGATGAGTTCGGCGAGACTTGTGAAGTTTACTTTCTATAGCGGACTATGATAAGAATTATTGTCGGCTACCGTGTAAATCCCTGTAGAGCGATTCTATTATGTTAATATGGGATTTAGTTAATCCCGAATGTAATACGAGAATTAGACTTTCCCATTACATCCGGGGTTTAATTCATGCGTAGAGGCTACGTCTTGTCCGCCAAGGTCAATGTACTTCAATGGACTCTGGTAAATTCTCTGTCATTAATTAATTGAAAACTTACCCTGGGTAGTAAGGCGTGGGAAGAAGAAAGCCTTCCCCCGGCTCGGCAAGGCAGAACATCAAAATCTCGTTCGCCGAAGTTGCGCCGGCGGCAAGAACGAGCTGGCTTGCATCGAAGCTCACCTTGTTCTGGCGTATTTGGCTCATGAATTTGGCCAATGCCTGGAAACCGATGAAAAATAAAGTCAGCACGATTAGATGATACTGATCATATACGTTATTTTAATGTGAACTCCTTGTCTGCGACCACATATGTTTGTGGGTTAATTTTGCAAAGACAAGAACTTAGATCTCCTTCTTCCTATTACTTCTTCTACAAGTCTACCTTGCCCTCTGTCTTTAAAAAGTTTAAGAAGTAAAAAATATACTTACATTTTTTAGTGCGGGAAGACCGTTGTAGTCCTGAAACAGGGCGAGCTCCCGGAAATTGGAAACGCCATTCTCCTTGAACGTGGCCGCTTCTGGGTTTCTGGCTAGCCATGATTCCAGCAAGTCAAATGAGAGCTGCAGGGAATAATAATAAAGTTTTTATTAAACCATTATCGCAAAAGCATGATCCACATAATATGAGAGCGGCATATCAAGTTAACCTGATTCTCCGCGAGACCCATCTGAATGATCCCATTAGGGTTGGTAAACTCGTGATAGGCGTTCCTTTCATACTCTTGCCATCCAATGAAGTAGGAGGAGTCCTGGCCGTGAGACTCGCAAGTGGCCTTCTTCTGCTGCTTCCTCTGCCTCATTCTTGAGAACCAAAGCCCAGCAGAAGACAAAAGATGGAGAAGGGTTGTCTGTTGTACGATATGAGAGCGGAGAGCATGCCTCGAATTTATACATATCTGCCTCCCCATGTTTAGATTTTTTAGCAATACGCAGAGAAGCAACTAGGCTCGAGGGTTGTTCGAGTTGACTTTGGTGCGCCATAAAGGAGCAGCGTTAAAATTGACGTCGTTTATTGTTGTCGAGATGCCATCTGAAATGGTGATTGAGACGCCATTTATTATTTGTTCCCCCCACAATTTCTCTTCACTCGAAACTAATATCGATAATCTGAACTTCCAACCGCCGTATTTTATTCTCTCGCAATACTTCCAACGGTAAAATCAGCTAAGAGGCGGCGAGAAGTTTGTCCTTCAATTCTGAACGTATCTCATGATATCGCCGGCGGCGGTGTTCCTCTTCCGCAGGTCCGCTATATTATTAGGATTAACCGAGATTCTTTGGGCGGCGTCCAGGCCGCCACCAATTAATGACCCTTTTCCTCCTTTTCGTTTCTAGAGGCGTCGATCGAGAACGCCCCCCACCTCAAGTTCGAGAGACCACTTCCATCATCGTTG